>NC_064413.1:3340000-3687500 GCF_023375975.1 Astyanax mexicanus
AATGGCTCTATTTGAATGTCTAAAATCTAAAGGCGAGCCCTTGATTTGGGCGCGTCAGTGTGTCTTTGCTATCATAACGATGGGAAAAGTACGCGCAAAATGCATGTACTGTACTAAATCTCTTAATTAATCCAGGGTGTGGTTAATTTTGGGCGTTGACTGTTTTTGTCAGGGTTTTAATCTGTCAGTGGCGCACCCAGTCTGTGTTTTTCCCGCCACCACCACACCAAACCATCGGTGCAGATTTATTCCTAAACTCGGAAAATAGAGGTGAAAATAGACAGTTGACGGGATGTAAGATAGCAATTAATCTTCTAATCAAAAGGACTTTCCCACTCAGGTACTCACACTTCCATCTTCCGCTTTTTGCTGCACGGCAACTTTCCCTTCTTGCTGAGGCAGTAGAGCGACGCCACCAGGAGCAGCAGCAGGAGCACACACACCACCACGGCGATCACGACACCGCTGGAGCCACCCTGCTGCGTCTCAACTACCAGGAGAGAAGATATATGAAGATACATGAGGGTAAACGATGATATATGATGAAGAAATATGATGGATATATGAAGGATAGACAAGAATGTAAAGAAGTAAGTGATAGAGATAGAGAGAAGAGTAGAGAAGAGGAGTGTGATAAGAGGAGGAGGAAGAGGAGGAGGAGCAGATAAAGTGAAGAGATGAAGAGTTAAGGAGTAAAGAAAGGATGGGGTGGAGGGCGTGGTAGTAAAGAGGGTGGGGAGGAAATAAGAGAACAATAAGGGATTGTTAGTTTTAATATCAGAGCATATCTTTCCACATGGGAATCACAAAGACAAAAGAAGGAACGACCCCCAGCCGAGAGATACCAATCACACACACACACACACACACACACACACACACACACACACACACATATAAAATATACTTATTCATACACTTAAATCTATAAATATATAAATCTACTATAATCAAGAGGAAGATGGATGATCACAAGCCATCAAACCACCAAACTGAACTGCTTAATTTGTTTTGCACCAGGAGTAAAGCAGCATAAAGTTATCCAAAAGCAGTGTGTAAGACTGGTGGAGGAGAACATGATGCCAAGATGCATGAAAAAAAACTGTGATTAAAAACCAACCAGGGTTATTCCACCAAATATTGATTTCTGATCTGATTTCTTAAAACTTCTTTTCTTTGCATTATTTGAGGTCTGAAAGCTCTCTATGTTTTCATTTCTTCTTCATTTTCTGCAATTAAATGGTCTAAAAGGCAATAGTTTTGGGGGAATTTGGGAAAAATGTAGTCCGTAGTTTATAGAATAAAACATCAATAAAATAAATAGCGAAATCAGAGAGACTGATTCAGAAACTGAAGTGATCTCTTAAATTTTTCCATAACTGTATATACATATATTAGTATATGATGTTTAAACGATATATCGTTTATCTCCCTAATTAACACCCACAGTGGTAATTCATTATCATGACCTCGCTAGAAATGGATGATCACAAGCCATCAAACCAAGCTGAACTGTTTTTTTTTTTTTTGCACCAGGAGTAAAGCAGCATAAAGTTATCCAAAAGCAGTGTGTAAGACTGGTGGAGGAGGAGAACATGATGCCAAGATGCATGAACAAAACTGTGATTAAAAACCACCAGGATTATTCCACCAAATATTGATTTCTGAACTCTTAAAACTTGAATGAATATGAATATTTCATGAATATGAAATGCTCTAAATTACTATGTTTTTATTTGGAATTTGGGAGAAATGTTGTCTGTAGTTTATAGAACAAAACAACCATGCTCATTTTACTCAAACATAAACCTATAAAACGCAAAATTAGAGAAACTGATTCAGAAACTGCACTGTAAAAAAAAACACCGTAAAATTTACGGTAAAATACTGGCAGCTGTGGTTGCCAGAATTTTACCGTAAAATAAACAGTTGCCAAGAATTATACTGTAATATCTTTTACATGGCAACCGTTTATTTTACGGTAAAATTCTGGCAACCACAGCTGCCAGTATTTCACCGTAAAATAAACAGTTGTAAATGTATAAGATATTACAGTTTAATTCTTTTCAACAGTAAATTTCACATTCATAAACCGTTTTGTTTACAGTATATTCTTGTAAAAAAAAAGTATATTACATTGTAAAAAGCCTACTGTAAAAAAAATTCTTGTCAAATTTACGGTGAAAAATTGGCAGCTGTGGTTGCCATTTTTTACTGTAAAAAATACAGTGATATTGTATATGGCTTTACAGTAAGGTATTTTAACACTTGTAAAAACAACAGTTTGAAAATGTACTAATAAAGAGGAGTTACTGTTAAAATAACGGTGAAATTGTGTATAAACTCATGGTATAGCTGTATAATTCACAATGTAACCCTGTTGCTTTTTACGTGAAAAACTATCCATTCCACAGCATTTATTGTCCTATTTTATGGTCAATTTTTGTTAAAACACTTGGTAATGCAATAATTTTGATTCTCGCTGTAAACGTGTGTTGTTAACAACATACAATTTTAAACAGCATGATCTTTATCAAAATCATTTCATTAACTGGACTACTGCTCACTTACAGCACAGAGATGTGCTCGGAGAGTAAAATCACTTATATACTCATAGTGTAAAACCCAGCCAGGTGGATAAAACCGCTATGAAACTACATCATGGTGACTTCTCTAAACTAAACATCTAATTAACATAACCACGCCCCATAGACAGCTGCGTTACATCCCATTCAGACCCTGCGGATATCAATAAAATCCAGGAGCAAACAAACTCATTATATACAATGCCCTAATAATATCCTTCTCCTTCAATGTAATATACTTTTTTTCACAAGAATATACTGTAAACAAAACGGTTTATGAATGTGAAATTTACTGTTGACAAGAATTAAACTGTAATATCTTATACATTTACAACTGTTTATTTTACGGTGAAATACTGGCAGCTGTGGTTGCCAGAATTTTACTGTAAAATAAACGGTTGCCATGTAGAAGATATTACAGTACAATTCTTGGCAACCGTTTATTTTACGGTGAAATTCTGGCAACCACAGCTGCCAGTATTTTACCGTAAATTTTACATTTTTTTCTCAGTGATTATACAGTAATATGCTGTTTTTAATATTACAATCTATTACCATTGCCATGTCAGTTTTTTAATTTATGGTAATTCAATGTTTATTCTACAACAATAAGCTAGTTCTTGCTTTACGGTTTATTTCTGTTGCCATTTCACAGTTTTTCACTGTAATTTTCACGGACATTTTTTACAGTATTCAATGGTGAAAAGAATATTATTCATGACAAATAAATGTAGAAATTACAGTTTTAGCCGTTATCCAAATAATATGGAAATTTATTAATGGCTTGTGTATTTAACAGTAAAAAAAAATATTAATCACAAAAAATGAATGTAGAAATTACGGTTTTGCCTGTTGAGTAAAAATACGGAAATGTAATAATGGCTTGTATATTTAACAGTAAAAACATGTATTATTCACAAAACATGAATGTAGAAAATACAGTTTTGCTTGTTTAATAAAAATACGGAAATGTAATACTGGCTTGTATATTTTACAGTAAAAACATGTATTATTCACAAAAAATGAATGTAGAAATTACGGTTTTGGCTGTTATCTAAATAATACGGAAATGTAATAATGGCTTGTATATTTAACAGTAAAAACATGTATTATTCACAAAACATGAATGTAGAAAATACAGTTTTGCTTGTTTAATAAAAATACGGAAATGTAATACTGGCTTGTATATTTAACAAAGAAAAAATGTATTATTCACAAAAAAATAATGTAGAAATTACGGTTTTACCAGTTATCCAAAAATACGGAAAATTTCTGTTATAAACACAGTGCAAGAGAATTTTACGTTGAAATAATGTATTTTTTCCAGAGAAAATGTGTAAAAATTAGTGTATTGGATGATATATGAATTTACGGTATTTTGTTGTTACCGAAACAGTATTTAGCCTTTTTAGCGTTTACAGTCTTTTACTGTCATGGTTTGACAGTTTTTCACCGTAAATTCTATGGACATTTTTTACAGTGTGAAGTGCTCTCTCAATTGTTTTCCAGAGCTGTCTATACACACACACACACACACACACTCTTTTAGAGAAGCATAACAGAAAGCGTACAGACCTGTTGCAAACACAGGGCTTCCTGTGAGCAGCATTGCAAGAAGAAACAGAGTTGAATCCAGTGAAATAAACCATTTGAGCATCAGACCAGAAAAAACCCCCACAAACCCAGGTGACACTGAAAGATACTCACAATGCTAGTGACAAGCCCACCACCATGACAAGACACAGACTACAGTGATGCGTACAGAGGTGAAGGAGGGAGAGAAAGTTAAGACACGAGACACGCTCGGAGCGAAAAGACGAGAAGGAGAAGGAGAAGAGAGGAAAATAGAACCGAGTCTTTTATTGTCCCCAAGGCGGGGAAACAAAACAAAAAAAAAAAGGTGCAGGAATCGCACAGGGAAATTCAGGGAGCGGACGTCATACAAAGATGGGAAACAGTAATACAATATACAATTTACACAGTGGTTCTGGTAGCGATACACAATATACAATGTACAGTGCTGGGAGAGAGAGAGAGAGAGAGAGAGAGAGAGTCTACAGGGTATGTACAAGACAAAGTCCTGAAAAGGAGAAGAGGAGGAGAGAGAGCAGGGAGAAGTGTCTACCTCGTCCGTCATCGGCAGCGTTCTCTGCGGAATAAGAGGAGAAATATGTTATAATATGTTATATATAAGCCAACACCCCAAAAATCAGTGTCTCAGAAAATTAGAATATTATATAAGGCCAAGTGGTACGCTTGGCAATGTGGGCAGTGTGCCAAATCCTGCTGGAAAATGAAATCTGCATCTCCATAAAAGTTGTCAGCGGAGGGAATAGCATGAAGTGCTGTAAGAACACTGCACTGACTCACAGTGGATCAACACCAGCAGATATCAGACATGTCTCTTTATTCAAACCATCACTGATTGGTGGAAACTTCACACTAGACCTCAATCAGCTCGAACTGTGTGTCTCTCCACTCTTCCTCCAGACTCTGCTCCCTTAATTTACTAATAAAATGTAACATTTTAATACTAATGATCAGTGATGGTTTGGAGAGACATGTCTGATATCTGCTGGGGTTGATCCACTGTGAGTCTAAAGTCAAGTCAAGTTGTGTTTTCCCGCAAAATCTTACAGCACTTTATGCTTCCCTCTGCTACTGACATCTTTTTTTTTATGAGGTATGGATTTCATTTTCCAGCAGGAAAATTTACTTTTCAATGATCTCCTATTTTTTGAGATGATAAATGAATCATTTTTCACAAAACTTCTACAAAAGTCAATCATCCAACACATAGTGCAACATATAGTCAATATAATTAAAAAAAACTTTCTTCTGGTAGATACAATGCCATCAAAAAGTATTCCCATGTGTGGGTTCAGACAGAAGGTACTATTTTCTGAACTGTGTGTCAGTTCTAGATGTAAATAGCTGGTAATAAAAGCTGAAATATTGTTTTTTACTCTTATTATTATTATATTTATTTTTAAACTGTACAGTGGGTGATAGATCGATCAGTGTAACATTTAGCTGTTAGATATAAAACGGGTATAAAAAAGGTGAAAAACTTAATTTTATATTTTTTTCATTTAGTATAGTGAAGAAAAAATGTGTTTTTAATCCACATTTTTTTTAAATCATCTATTTTTTTTATTTCGGCCATTCACAAACGGAATTTTAAGGAAAATTTAAATTGGAATCTTCTTTAGATTTTCAGATTTGTCCATTTTTGTATCTTGTAACAGAAATCTGATTGTATAATTCAACTTGCAAAATGCAAAAATTGAAAAATCTGAAATAAATAAATAATAAATAATAAAGATTAATTTCTTTTTTTCATTTTTCCTGAAATGCGGATTGTGAGGGGCAGAGATGGAAAATTAAAATTGGAAAAATGGATGAAAACTTATTTCTTGTACACTAAACTACACTAAAAACATATAATAAATAATGAGTTTTTACATCAAATGTTTTACTTAATATAATTACTTAATGTAATTAATAATCGTTGCACAAATAACATTGAAAAACGGACCTGTTTTGATTTCCACCTGGAACTTCTTGCTGTCTGAGCCGTGAGAATTAGACGCCTCACAAATGACGCCGTCTTTAAGGACTGAACCTGTGGCCGGGAGCGAGATCTTGCTGATGGTCTTATGTCCTTCCACTCTCACTGACTACACACACACACACACACACAGAAAACACACAGAAACACACACACACAAAGGAAGAATGAAGAGTGTTTTAATCATTTTTTAAAGCATTGTCTATTCATTTTCTTGCATCAAGAACGTTATATTTGACCTTTTTTTCATCTACCAGGGCCGCTTCAAGGCATTGAGTGGTATATTTTAAGGTTTTGCTGTGTTGTTTCTATGATTTAAAAAAGAAAAACTAATGTCAGTCAGTAGTCAGTAGTTTACTGGTTCTAGTGTTAAAGACAGGGATGTTAAAGCTGGTGTGCTTTTAACCTGGATACTGCTGAACATGTTCCAGTCGTGTTGTATGCTACTGTCAGCAACTAGTGGGAGAAGCCCCAATTCAATTGATTCAATTAATTCAATTCACAATCAGTCATTGTCTGGGGTCCCAGGCAACTGGTTGGTTTGCCTGTCCTGTTCCAATGGGATTGTGATCTGAGGATTGGATGAAAAGCGGCGAGAAATAATTAACCGAAACCTGCGGCATGTGAAGAGCAACTTTTGGTCAACTTTTGCTCTTTGTCAAAAAGTTCACTATCAGCAGTGGGTTTTAAAGGCTAGACTGCTGCGTGATAAAGAGGACAGCACAACCTCTGCAAACAAATTCATGGCGATGCCTCCACGGCAAAATCTGGACTACTTTTCAATTGTAATATTTTAATATTACGACTTTATTCTTGTAATATTATGACTTTACTCTCTTCACTTTTTCTGGTAGACTGTATTTTTTAAACTAGCCTAGGCTACAGGTTGCGACGCCTCCACAGCAAAACCTGGACTACTTTTCCATTGTAATATTTTAATATTACGACTTTATTCTCGTAATATTACGACTTAAATTTCATTACGTTTTTCTCATACACTATTGTATTTTAATTTTAAACCAGCCACGTTGCAGGCACTGTTCGCGGTTCGTAGCAGTTTTTTGGGTACGTAGCCTATTTAATAAAACGTTTCTCTGTTTTTTACATCTTTGTGTAAACGTATATAACGTTGTTATATAACATTAACAACCGCAGCTTGTGTGTATTATTACTTACCTCTTTGCCAGAAGGTTTCCAGGTGAACTGTGGAGCGGGATACCCGAGAGCGGAGCACTCGAAATTGACCGGGTCACCTTCCTTCTGCACCTCAGCTTTCTTAGGCGCCTCGATCTCAGGGGCACCTGTGAGGGAGAAAGACATAGAAAGAGAGAGAGAGAAAGAAAGAAAGAGAGAGAGAGAGTGGGTTTGGATAAATATAATAATTTATAATACACCAAAAACCAAGAGCACAGTTAGCCTTGCTCTCTCTGGGTGGGTACAGTAGATGGCGCTCTCTCTTTCCTCTCATCATGTGCTGATCCACATCACCAAAAAAGGGTGATGTGGATCAGCACAAGGCTGCATCTGTGAGCTGATGTATTGGAACCAAGTCTCTGTGCTTTCGTCCGAGTGTTAGCGCTGTGATGCTAATCAGCAATAATGTAATGGGGATGTGTTAGCATGCTAACACAGCTAACCCCTCCGGACGGTGGACGTACGGTCTTGTGGTTATATGCTCTTCAGGACAGTGTGTCCTCGAGACATTTTATGAACAGGTCACGCAGGACGCATGATAACATCAGGCGTGTGTTTTTCACCTTCGACTCTGATGGTGATGTTAGCAGTTTTCTGCAGGCCGGGTACAGAGGGCACGGACGCTGTGCACACGTATTCACCAGCACTGGCCAGAGTCACGGTCTCCAGACTCAACACGCCCGTCTTAGACAGCTCCTTATTATCCTGTATATATCACAAACACACACACACATAAACACACACAGGTTATACACACAAAAATTTGAATAAATGTCTTATATTAATTATCCATATTATATTATATGTATATAAGTAGATCTTTTTGTTATGACACTATTTTAGGTTTAACTACACAACAACAAAAAAAATATTTTTACTTTACTCATATTTAATTTATCAATGATAAATATAAATAAGTGTGTGTGTGAATATTTTATCACTACTTCTTTTAGATATTGACCGTTTATATTTATTAAGAGCATATTAACATTACTAATATTTAATTACATATTTATTAGAAATTCACTATCGATTATATATTTTTAAATAATTATTATTATTTTTTAATGGATAATGACCTTTAATATATATATATATATATATATAACTTTTCTTTATGGAAATGAATTTTATTATAACTTCATTTTAAATCATATTTATATGTATTTATATTAAATTTAAATCACATTAAAACTTCATTCTGAATAATTTTATTATACCTCTATTTTTTATACCTTGATTCTGGATATTGCATTTTATTAGAACTTCATTTAGGCTACTAATTTTTAACATTATTTCAGATTAAAATTTTAATAAAATTTCATTTATTACACCTTTATGTTTATTTATACCTTAATTCTGGATATTGTTTTTTATTAGAACTTCATTTTAGACATTCTTTTTTAACATTATTTCAGATAAAAAAAATGAATAGAATTTTGTTCTGAATAAATTATTACACATTTATTTTTATTTATGCCTTGATTGTGGATATTGCATTTTCATTAGAACTTCATTTCAGATAAATAATTCTTTATTAACATTAACAACATGTTGTAACATAAATGTTATTATAATAACATTATTCCAGATTAAAATTTGAATGCAATTTCATTCTGAATAAATTATCATACCTTTACTCTGGATTTTTAGTTTAGTAGAACGACTTTCTTGGCATTAATTTTACTTTAACTTCACACGTCCTTTTAATATAATGGTTGTTTTTTTTTTCAAGAAATAAATAATTTAGCTTTATGATTGGATGACTGATAAATTCCATTAAATTGATTTAACCATATTCTGTAATATGTATTAGCACTTTATTTTAGGTAGTATTTTAAATTTAATTATATATTATATATTAATTTTAATATATATATATATATATATATATATATATATATATATATATATATATATATATATATATTTCAATTCCTAGTAATAAAGTGAAGAATACACTAGAATACAGGTGTGTTAGAGAAATTATCACTATATATCATTATCCACAGTCTATTTAATCTAGTTAAACCCGCTGTAACTTCTATTGTAAAAGATCTAAATGGTGTAACTCTGATCTCACGCTTTCATCCATAACAAAACAGGTGTTTTCCTCATTTTACTCAAACCCAAGAGAAACAGCAAACAGAAACACACTCAGAGGCAGTGGAGAGAAGAGAAAAGGTTGGAGGAAGAAACAGTGGAGCTCACCTTGGTCCACACCAGTGTATACTGATCAGGAGATTTGGTCTGACACTGAACCTCCACAGCGGTTCCTTTCTTAACCGTCAGCGGGCCGGCTGGAGCAATAGACACGGGGTCCAGATCTGAGAAAGAGAGAGAGAAAGAAAGGGACTTTTTTAATGTATCGTTATTTAGATTATTCTGTATTATTGTCTAGTCCTAGTGCTTCTATTCCTCCTGCACCTGTATCTACCAGCGATCTCCCAGCTTAGGACTCCACTGCCCAGAATTACACTGACAGAACGCACCTCTCAGACCACAATCACCTGAGTATTGATTTCACCTGTACTCCTCTATATAAATACAAATTTAAGAGACCACTTAAAAATGATGAGTTGCTTTGATTTTTACCAAGTTAAAAACCTTTGGAATATAATAAAGAGGAAGATGGATGATCACAAGCCATCAAACCACCAAGCTGAACTGCTTGAATTTTTGCACCAGGAGTAAAGCAGCATAAAGTTATCCAAAAGCAGTGTGTAAGACCGGTGGAGGAGGAGAATATGCATCCATCCATCTTTTCAAAGTGTTTATCTTTCCTTTTGTTTTCTCTATGTGTGACTGACTTTGTCTCTTTGACCACAAATTAGCCTTGCTCTCCTATACTACCCTACTGTGTTTTTTACTTGGACATTCTCACCATTCTTGGACATTTACCACTTTTTTATTGGCTTGTTCTTTTTGCCTGTTGTTCACCACAAGCAAGTGTGCTAATCATACCCACAAAAATATTAGGACCATACATTGGCAAGAACTTATCCCAATACAGGGGTTATAATACAGGTATAATTCCATATATAAGTAAAAGAAAATTTTACATTCTATCCAATCACAATAGTGGATCTTCCAATGAAGTACAACTGTTTTCTGCTTTCTAGTGGGCGGAGTTTAAACACGACAAAAATAAAAAATGAATCGACTACTCACAGTGCACGTTGATGGTAACAGATTTTGTTAGGGCACTTGGATCCAAAGCATCGAAGTCCAGAGCTTCACATTTGTAGGTGCCAGAGTTACTCCGATTCACACTCTTCAGAACCAGTAAGCCGTTAATATTCTCCAACGGTTTGCCCTGCACAAGAGAAAGAGAGAGAGAGAGAAAGAGAGAAACAGAGAGAGAGAGAGAGAGAGAGAGAGACAGATTGATCAACCATAAGAAAACACAAGGAGCTATTCAGCTACTCATCTCTAGAGCGTTCAGCAGATAATTCATTCTTACCTCCGAGGTCATCTCAAACTTAGGCTGAGGATTTCCGTCCGTCTCGCACTTCAGCTGAACATCATCTCCCTCTTTGATGGAGCCAGAATTTAACAGCGTAAACATGGCTTTCTCTGCTGCATCTGGAAAAGAGCAAGAGAGAAGATGTAAAGAGTAAACACAAGGTAACTAACCGCATGGCCTCCATCCACATGGTTGGACACGTGCTTGTAAACATGGGCACGCGTTGAAAGCTGTGCAACTAAGTCCGGCACAGTTTTTTATGGTGCAGATATGTCCCGTTACAGCTGAAATCACACTTTTAATACCAGAAAAACAAATGCTCTTATTTCCCTTTTAAAAAGCCACTTTAATGCACGATTAAAAGGCAGATTACTGTTGTTTTGCTGTTTTTCTCAGGTTTTGAGAGCTCAGCTCTGACCCCGGACACGAGAGAGCGTGCGGGTGGGGGCGTGGCCCTGCATCGTTTAATATCTCAATATACAGCGTCAAAAAAAGAATAAAGTTTTCCAATATTGTGCAGCCGGCCAGTGCACAAATGCTGGTGTGCATTTATTCTTATTCAAATTTGACCTCCTATTACTCTAAAATGCTACAGTAATATAACTTTTTTTTTTTTTAATTTTATTTCAAATTTTTCCCATTTTCTCCCCAATTTACACGGTCAATTATCCATCCCACTCACTAGGACTCCCCCTATCACTAGTAATGCCCCAACACACCAGGAGGGTGAAGACTAACACATGCCTCCTCTGATACATGTGAAGTCAGCCACCGCTACTTTTCGAGCTGCTGCTGCAGCATTGCAGAGTAGCATCACAGCGGTTCTGATATATCAGCTCACAGATGCTCTGCGCTGTGGACATCACCCTAGGAGTGATGTGGGGAGAGAGAGAGTGCCATCTACCCACTCGGAGGGAGCAGAGCCAATTTTGCTGCCTCTGAGCGCCGGAAGCTTGATGGCGAAGCTGCATGAGCGGGGGTTCGAACCTGCGACCTCCTGCTCATAGTGTCAGCACTTAGTAATATAACTTGATACTTATATCAATTATATATTAATAGTCTGGGAAGTTTTTAATAGTGTCATTTGATGAAAGTTTGATTTACTGGTTTTATAGCCCTCAAAAATCTGATTTACATTAAAAAATGAGTTTTGACTTCCCATTACTATCATTATTTTGAATTTAGTGGTGTGAATATTTCACTACTGACTCCATTGCTAATTATTCTATCAATATTTAGTGCAATGGTGTTCCATAGCTCTAACAGGTACGTTAAATTAAATTAATTTAATTTAATGAATTAATTAAAGGTTCAATTAGGATAATTTACAAATTTTTCATTTTTTTAAATTTTTCAAACTTTTTTATTAATGTTTTACTACTTTATCACTTTAAAAAGACCGACATATAAAACACAGAGAGAGAGAGGGAAAGAGAGAGATAGAGTATATGAGTGTGTGTAGTGTGTGTAAGTGTGTGTAAAACTCACAGTGCAGTGTGAGGCTGAAGTTGTCGGAGCTCTCTTTTTTGACCATGCCGTTGGGCATGGTGTACTCCACGGTGCAGTGGAACACTGACTTGGCGTCTGCCTTTGTTAGGTGCACATACAGAGAGCTGGAGACGGTGTACAGACCTGAGGACTCCTTCACCACCCGCGGCACCATGTAGGTCTCTGAGAGAGAGAGAGAGGGGGAGAGAGAGAGAGAGAGAGAGGGAGAGAGAGAGAGAGAGGTTTATCTGACCTGGAAATCGAACCCACAACCTTGAGATTAATATCCCTTCGCCATAAGTTCCCTCCGAAAGGTGTCTGATCCCTTTATTTGTGCTGTAGTCTGAAAACATTTGGGTCTCAAATAGTATATGAGACAAAAAAAATCAACATTTTAGCTTTTATTTCTAGCTATTTATACCTGGATCTGATTCACACAGTTCGAAAGACAGCACTTGATGTCTGCACCCACTAAATTTTCTTGAAAGCAAAAGTTTTAGATCAGATAAACTGAAAGCAGAAGCATTTCTGAGTGGAGAAGAATACGGATATAATATTGTGTTTAATTAATGGTGCCAGTGTGCTGGAACCACCATCCCTGCTAAGCCGAATAATACATATTAATTCTAATTAATTCTAATAACTGTCGGGGTGTCTGGTCACTCTTCGCGGGAGTTCTTCTTCTTCTGGCAACTTCAACACCTGGAATCAGATTCCATTAAGCCTCTATCCTTTTGTTCATGTAGTCTTCAGTCATCTGTTACCTAGTACACCAGTGACGACTTTCTTCTTCAGGACATTCCAAATGATTTAAAGGGATATGGCTCATATTTCTGCAATATTTATACTGATCTGTTTCATCTGCACAATCTAAATTGAAGGAACTTTCAGTGCAATACTCACTCTCTTTAGTATCCGTCACTTCCGGCAGAGGAACGGCGTCTTTATACCAGATGATACGAGGCTGCGGGTGACCGTTATTGCTGGTACACGTGCCAACCTGAGCAAGATATTTAAATCCAGCATTTTAATGTCCATCTTAAATTGAAATATTGAATAAAAGCAAAAGCAGCATACGGTGCTGTGTAGAGTTTCTGTACCTGAGAGGAGGAGTCACTGCCCTGAATTAAAATGGTCTGATCATGGCCGGACACCACTGGCTTCTCTGGAGCAACTGAGAGAAGAAGTAAAAAAGGGAAAAGAAGAGAGAAAAGAAAGCAAGAAGGTGAAAATTAGACAAAGATTATTGTTAACTGACTTTTAATTGTCGTTAATGTACTGTAGTTCATTGTGTTCATTGACTTTAAACTGGGAGCTGCTTTGTTTGGCATATATATTTGTGTTGTGAAACAAAACATAAATCAACTTTACTGAACTGATTTGAACTAATATATAAAATATATATATATATTTTTTTTAAATGCCAACAAAAATAAAACCTATAGCTGAAATCTAAAGTGAAGATTCTTTGGTTCAGTTTTAAGCATTACTGTATGCTATGTAAGGTAATATTTTAATCTATGGTTGTGTTATATTTTAATCACTGATTTGACACCAGTACGACAGAGAATAAATTATTTAGATGTATTTTTTACTCATTGAAACTGAACTAAATTGAACTGAAATAAACTAAAATATACTAAAAAGTACTAAAATAGACAGTACTGAAAAAGTACTGGTCAGACTTAGTACACCAGTGATGACTTTCTTCTTCAGGACATACCATATATCAGCCCTCTGCTAACAACTTTTTATCGGGATGCAGATTTCATTTTCCAGCAGGAATTGGCACACTGCCCACAGTACTGCCAAAAGTAACAATAGATCTTATATAATATTCTAATTTTCTGAGACACTGATTTTTGGGTTTTCATTGGCTGTAAGTCATAATCAACTATCAACAATAAAAGAAATAAACGCTTAGAATACAATAGATCACTCTGTGTGTTTAATACATCTATATAATATATGGGTTTGACATTTTGAACTGACAACAAGTGAATTACTGAAATAAAGTAACTTTCCAATGATATTCTAATTGTTTAATGTAATGTACTGAACTGACTGGACTGAGCTGAGCTGAAACAGGCTAAATGGGAGTAAACTGACATAAATGGGCTTAACTGAGAGAGACAGTATCTATGATCCAGCTTCCATCTCTCTGTCCCCGAGCCCATTTCCCCTGAGCTGCAGCATTAGCCATTAGTTTAGTCCCAGCACTTCCTCCTGGGAGCCCGGGCTCTCCACTCTCACTCATAATCATCATACAATTACGGCTCTCAGGGATCCAGCTTGATGGGAAATGCAATAATAGCCTGGTCTGCTGCAGCCCCAGCCCACAGCACGCGGCACCGAACGCCAAATAGACGCAATACAGCCGTGCAATTAGAGTGCTGCTTGTATAACAGAGCTGCATGATGTGCACAGAATACTAGGATTGTGATTATATTGTAATAATGCGACTGTCATATATAAAAATCAGATTTTTGTTAATAATAAATAATAACAAATGCCTTGATTTTATGTCAGAATCATATAAAATCATTGATTGATACTATTTTATTTTATTTTATTTTTTTTTGCTTGGCTAGATTTTTATATTTTGTAACCTGTTATCACTGACACCAAACATGGACATGTTATATGCATTATTATTTTTAAATATACTGTAGATTTGATTGGATTTGTTATATATTATGTGTCAAATATGCCTTAAAAAGGTTAAATCTAAAAAAAGGCTTTTTTAGATATATATACACCTATATATATATATATATATGTGTATATATATACTTCCAAATACAATAAATGTAATTTGTAGACACTCCCTTGAATTGCTTGCGGTTAATCTCCACTTAAAACATTTTTCTTCTAGGACATATATGGACAATATTCACACATCAGGTACAAGTGACTCGAATTTTTGATCTCTTTGTTTATAAGCCACACAGCTATATATTTTCACTGCGCAAAGTCTAATGTAAAAAACTGGATATATTAAAAAATATATTAAAATGTTATTATGACATATATGCTTATACTAAGCAAGAAAATCTGCCAAAGTAAGATTTCTTAGATTTTATATCTTAAATTTGGACACAAGAATCTAAATAAAGTAACTGAAGCTTATTTTAAAATTCAAAGTACTTAAAATTCTAAGCGATTAAGCAAAAATAATCTTACATATCTTACACTTCCAGTGATTGGTTATACGAAAAAAAAAATCTTATCAGAGAAAAAATATGATTTATTGATGTGAAATTAGATCATTTTACTAAAAAAATATTTATTTATTTATTTTTTATAATTTTATTTCGAATTTTTTACCCTTTTTATCCCCAATTTTACTCAGCCAGTTACCCAACCCACTCTTTAGGACTCCCCCTATCACTAGTGATGCCCTAACACACCAGAATGGTAAAGAAGACTAGCACACGCCTCGTCCGATAAATGTGAAGTCAGACTCCGCCTCTTTTTTTGATGCAGCATTGCCGAGTAGCATTACAGCGTGTTTGGAGGAAAGCGCAGCGACTCGGTTCTGATACATCAGCTCACAGACGCAGCCTTGTGCTGATCCACATCACCCTAGGAGCGACTGAAGTGACTGGAATATTCACAATAGCTATAAAACCGATACTTTGTAATTATGTTTACATGGCATCTATTAGGGTTTTCAAAATTAGAGGCTAATAAAAAAAATGTCACCACAAAGCCAGGGGCTCTATATGTCTTTATCCAGCGTCTTGGAGACTTTGTGACATTTATTGATCATTTGCAATAAAGATCATTATCATTTAGATTGGCTGGTGGCCAGAGAGCAGCAGGGCTGGAGGCAGTGAGGAGCTCCTGGGAGTAACTTCAGGTCAAGTGTTGTGAGGATACAACACCGCTGTGTGTTACACGCCCTGCTATTAATAGTGTTTTAGTGGCCTATTCCCACTGGAGACCCCTGTGGAAGCAGATCAGGAAATTACTGGAGTGTTAGTGGAGTGTTTTAGGGTGTTTTAGCTTAATCTCAGTCCACCTCTGTTATATGAAGCATATCTTGCTTTACCCAAGACTTATTTCCAACAAATAGAATAGAAGCCATTGGGTCGGGGTTGAATTTGTGTTTTAAAGCACTTTTTAAATGCAAATTTTATTTACTAAAGGAAAAAAAAAATCTATCCAAACCTATCTAGCTAAATCTAATAACATGGCTGTGCCATCCTTTTAGCGGCAACAACTGCAATCAAGCTTTACCGATAACTGACCGATATCTTGGAACTCTCCCATGGAGACCATTTTCACCCAGTCTTTTTATTATTATTGAATCATTAACAATAAACACCTTAACTGAGGCGAGTGAGACCCTACAGTTCTTTAAATGTTGTTCTGGTTCTTTTGGGACCTCCTGGATGAGTTGTCCATGCCCTTTTGGAGTAATTTTGGTCGGCCGGTCACTCCTGGGAAGGTTCACCAGTGTTCCATGTTTTCTCCATTAGTGAATAACAACTCTCACTGTGATTTGCTGGAGTCCCAAAGCTCTAGAAATAATTTTATAACATTTTCCAGACTAATAGATGATCAATGACTTTGTTTTCTCATCTGTTTGTTAATTTGTTGCTTTTTGAGATCTTTTATCTGCTTCGTTCAGTCAAGACAGGTTCAATTTAAGTGATTAACCAGCAATCAGGCCTGGTTGTGGCTGGTGAAATTGAACCTTTCGTAAAGTGCAATAAATCATAGTTAATTTATTGTGGCGAGATTGGTTTGGATAGATTTTTTAAGCTTAATAACTTAAATCATCATTTAAAAAGTGCTTTTTATATTTTCTCAGGTCACATTTGCCTGATATTAAAGTTTGGTGGACAATCTGAAAAAATGTAAATATGATAAAAATGCAAAAATACTGTTTATTTATTATATATTTTCCTTATTTCCTTGTGCTTCAAATATTTTTTTGAGCAATGCCATAAAGAATGCTGATGGACTGGCAACCTGTTCGTTCAGGGGGCATTCCTGCCTACATACCCTTTGGGTAATTATTAAGAAGTGTTAAGAACCATTTAAAGCTCTAAAAATAACTTTATCTTCACTAATTAAAGGGTCCTTCACACTCACACATCTCTATTACCACCATGGGTCTCCAACCAAAAGTGGTTCCAAAAATGCCATTCCTCAAAGAACCCTTCGCACTTTGGCAACACCTTTATTTTTAAAAGTAAATGAAAAAGGATGGGCCTGGTCCAGTAATGGTCATTACCAGTGACCAGCACACACACTCACATTCACACACTCACACACTCACCCCCCCAGCAAATGTCTTAGGGTCAGCAAATTGACATCCATCAAACACGACAGGTGGAATCGCCCGACTAATCAATTGTGTCAAATGCAATCTTCACGGTCATAACTGACTCCTGAGCCACTCATTAGGAACATTACTTTAGGCTAATAAACGGAATTAAAGAGACTGCCTCCATATGCCTCGTGTAAAATTCACTTTAGGCAACTCGACAAAACCAGACCCCAGAGACTCTGCAGAAGCTAAAGACCAGAAAACCCAATAATGACCAAAACACCTTCACGTTAACCCCTTCATAATACTGGGGTTATTTCAGAAAAGTAAGTAAGCTATACAGCTATACAGGGTTCATACACTTTTTAACCAATACATTTCCATTATTTTTATTCCTTTATTTTTTATGCCTTCAAAGCTAATTTTGGGGGGCGCCAAGTGGTCCAGTGGTCTAAAGCCCTGCCACTATAATCAGGAGGTCGCAGGTTCGAACCCCCACTTACGCAGCTTTGCCATCATCTGCCTTGCTTCCTCCGGGTGGGTAGATGGCGCTCTCTAGCTGCAGTACAAGGCTGCGTCTGTGAGCTGATGTATCAGAACCGAGTCGCTGCACTTTTCTTCGAGCGTTAGTGATGTGATACTACTCGCTAGTTCAAAAAGAAACGGTGGCTGGCTTCACAGGTATCGAAGGAGGCGTGTGCTAGTCTTCCCCCTCCTGGTTTGTTTGGGCATCACTTGTGATAGGGGGTGTCCTAATGAGTGAGTTGGGTAATTGGCTGAGCAAAATTGGGGAGAATATGAAGAAAAAAAAAAAAAAATTCATTGCCATATGATTTTTAAAACATCAGGGCAGACATGGACAATAAAAACAAATGACTAACTAAGACTATACTCGAAATTCTGATACATCAGCGCACAGACGCAGCCTTGAGCTGATCCACATCACCCTAGAAGTGATGAGGGAAAAGAGCGACACCTACTTTACCCACCCAGAGAGAGCAAGACCAATTGTGCAATTATGCTCTCTCAGGGCTCCGGCAGCTGATGGCAAGCTGCATGAGTGAGATTCAAACCAGCAATCTCCAGATGATAGTAGCAGCGGTTTAGACTGCTGGACAAATCTGGGCCTATCAGACAAGTAAACAGGACTTACAGAAAACTTTGAGCTTGGTCTCCTCCTCCTTGACGCCCACAGGGCCGCTGGCCTGGCAGTAGAAGCTCCTCTGGTCCTCCACGTTGGTCTGAGAGATCACCAGGGTCATGTCAGATTCTATAATGACACGCCCTGCTAACGGCGTGTCTTTATCCACGCCGGAGTCTGTGGAGGATCTGAAAGCTACGCGCTTCCTCGAACCTTGATTTTCCTAGAGAGAAAGAAAGAGAGAAAGGTCTCAAAGCTACAGTCTGGATTCAAAAGATGGAGTAGGTCATTTAGTAGAAATTACATGCCTTGCCCTGAAAGAGCACCTGTCTCTGTAAAAGGCACTCAGCTCTAACACTTGCATGAAGCAAATCACCGGAATATTGATTTCACCTGCAACCACCTGTATTTATACCCCTTCAGCACATACACTCTTCGCTGAGTATTGTTTGGTTTATTCTGCTTTACAACACATTTTTATTTTCCTTGCTCTTTGTTTGCCTTTGTTTAAGACCTTTTTTCTTGTGTACCTCGACTTGTCTGCTCTGCATTACTGTTTTCTTGTGTTTGAACCCTGGATTGTTACGCGTTTCTTTACCAGCATTGACCTTGCACATTCTGACTACTCTTAGGAGTACTGCCTGCTCATGACAAGAAACCACTAAGTGTAAGGGAGTAAAATAGAAAAACTAAGGTATTTTATGTGCTTTCTAAGGCATTTTAGGTTTTTGCTAGTAGCTATGCAACAGCTAATCAATTAAATTGATTAAAATCAATTATTAAAATGTATTGCAGCTACTTTAATACTCAATTAATTGGATTTACACTATTATACACATGTAATTGTACAGCTGTTACTCCCTTATGTGGGGCAGTAAGCCAACCAAAGCCATGGCTGTAGTGAGTCAATTAATTTATTTTTGGGTAGATTGTGTGTTCCTTATATAATTACAAAATTAGTGCAAAGACTAGTGCATATTTATTAAATAAAATGCTAAAAAATACTAAAATTAAATTAGGATTTTTCTTGTTTTTATATAATCAGACAAAAACAGATTACATGTTACGTCAACAGATGTTCACAATATGTCCCAGGTTGCTGCTAGCATGGTGCCTAGTGGTTGCTGTGTTTCCCCATGTGGTTGCTTGGGTGCTACTGGTGTATTTGGGGAAAAAAAAAATTATGGACAATTGGCTTGGCTAAAATTGGGAGAAAAACGGGAGAAAATTAGAAATAAATTTATAGTAATAGTAAAAAAAAAAACTATTATCATGCAACTTACTCTTATTACTAACTTTTAATCATTACTGTAATTATATAATTATGTTTAAGTAAAACAGCAAATCTCTAAAGGGTTGATTTAAAAAAAAACATGATTCCATTTGGACTTGAAAAGCTGACTGAAAAAAGAAGAAGGGCGTGCAAAGAGCCACAAAGATAAAAGGGGTATCAATTTAAAAGTAGGAAATTGTTGGAAAAGTCAAATAAACATGTCCAGCACGTACACAGTGCTGCTCCCAGCGTTCCCAGGGTTTTATATGCATCACATAATATTTCTTTTAATACTGCATCTTAACCAGATGCGTTGCATAGCCATCAACAAGCTTCTGGATCAATGCTGATTTAATATTTGATTAATCATTATTTCTCTTGACAGAATTGTTTGATTTTAATATAATCTGTAGATTTTAAGCACAGTCCACATTAGAGTTGGGCATTATAGGGCTGTATCGACTCAGATAAAAAACAAATTTTCTAAATTTATAAGGAACTCACAACCTACAATTATTAAAAATCTACAGGAAATTTACATGAAGAATTAATGTGACAGTTAGTAATTAATTTAGTTTTGACCGATACGAAATAATGTAACGTAAATGTGTACTTAATGTAAAAATACATCAGAGGGAAATAAGTCCTTAATTTTTTAAAGCATTTTAAGGTGGAATGGAAAACTAGCTAAATGTGCGAGTCACACTTGACCTTGTTTAACTGCTCTAGCAGGCTCTAGGAACATTAAACGACAGAACAAATAGAACTTGTCGCTAATGTTAGCGTCACTAAAACCACAGCTAGTTTTGGAACAGCTGGTCGAGCTGACAAATTTAAGGTGGAATTTAAGGTGGAAGTGAAAAAAAAATGCTAAAGCTAACTTGCTTAAGATGCTTGCTAAACATGAGTAAGACATACATTTACTAAGGACAAGGAACTTGATCTTGTTTAACTACTCTAGCAGGCTCTAGGAACATTAAACGAAGGAACAAATATAGTTGTTGCTAACGTTAGCTTGACTAAAACTACAGCTTGTTTTGGAACAGCTGGTCAAGCTGCTGCATTTAAGGTGGAATTTAAGGTGGAAGTGAAAACTTATAATCCTAATGCTAACTTGTTTAAGATGCTCAAAAAACATGAGTAAGATATGAATTTACTAAGAATGAGACGCTTGATCTTGTTTAACTACTCTAGCAGCCTCTAGGAACATTAAACGAAGAAACAAATATAAGTTGTTGCTAACGTTAGCTTGACTAAAACTACAGCTTGTTTTGGAACAGCTGGTCAAGCTGCCGCATTTAAGGTTGAATTTAAGGTGGAAGTGAAAACATAATGCTAAAGCTAACTTGCTTAAGATGCTTACTAAACATGAGTAAGATTTTATAAATTTACTAAGAATTAGGTACTTGATCTTGTTTAACTACTCTAGCAGCCTCTAGGAACATTAAATGACAGAACAAATAGAACTAATCGCTAATGTTGGCTTGACTTAAACTACGGCTGGTTTTGGAACAGTTGGCCGAGCTGCTGCATTTAAGGTGGAATTTAAGGTGGAAGTGAAAACTTATAATCCTACTGCTAACTTGTTTAAGATGCTTACTAAACATAAGTTATATATACATTTACCAAGAATAGGACACCTAAACTTGTTTAACTACTCTAGCAGGCTCTAGGAACATTTAGGTGGAATTTAAGGTGGAAGTGAAAACATAATGGTAAAGCTAACTTGCTTAAGATGCTTACTAAACATGAGTAAGATTTTATAAATTTACTAAGAATTAGGAACTCGATCTTGTTTAACTACTCTAGCAGCCTCTAAAAACACTGAGTGAGATGTTAAAAATGCCTTTAATTGACCGAGAACTATTTTTTAACACAAAATATCACACAATACACCAACAGAGCCAACAGAGTCAGATGTACTCACGATGAACCATTTCACTACGGTGGGGGCAGAACTGTCGGTGGTGGTGTAGGAGCAGGGCAGCCGGGCGGTCTCTCCTTTAATCACGTCCACTGAAGGAGTCACCTTCACTGTGATTCCAGCCAGACACACTGCAGACAGACAGACAGAGAGACAGACAGGGATTATAGGATATGTGTATGATGGTAACAATATTTATACAGTAATATTTGTGTTTTTTTAGTGTAATCTCTATCAGCTGCCTCTTAATCAGGCAATCAGATCCCAAATACATCTTTAACACACCGCTGAACACACACACACACCCAGACCTGCTGATCCAACACTCTACAGAGAGAAACACAGTAGAGAAAGAGTACAGGAGAGTACAGAGAAAGGTAGAGACAGTAGAATGAGAGAGAGAGAGAATACATTGAGACAATGGTTAAAAGAGATAAAGACAGTAGTGAGAACAGAGACAGATAAGTCGAGAGACAAAGAGAAAGTACAGATAGGTAGAGACAAAACAGAGGGTACAGAAAGAGAGAGAAAGAGAGAGATACTAGAAAGTGAAAAGAAAGGTACAGACAGATCACATAATGAAAAGAAAGAAACAAATGAGGAATGAAAAAAGAAAGGGAGAGACAGCTGAGAAAGAGCGAAAAATAGTTAGACAGTAACAAAGAAAGAAAGAAAAAAAGAAAGAAAGAAAGAAAAGGAATGGAAGACAGAAAGGAAGAGACAGCTGACAAATTGCAAAAAAATAGGTGGAGAGTAATAAAGAAAGAAAGAAAATAGAAAGATAGAAAGAAAAGGAGAGACAGCAGAAAAATAGCAAAAACTAGGTAGAAAGAAAGAAGAAAGAAGAAAGAAACAGCAGAAAAATATAAAAAATAGGTAGAACAAAAGAAACAAATGAAGAAAGAAAGAAAGAAAAACGTAAGGAATGGAAGAAAGAAAGGGAGAGACAGCTGAGAAATAGCAAAAATAGGTAGAGAGTAATAAGAAAAGAAAGAAAGAAAGAAAGAAAGAACAGGGAAGAAAGAAAAGGAGAGACAGCAGAAAAATAGCAAAAAAAGGTAGAAAAAGAAGAAAGAAAGAAACAGCAGTAAAATATCCAAAAAATAGGTAGAACGAAATAAAGAAAGAAAGAAAGGAAGAAAGAAAGAAAAACATAAGAAATGGAAGAAAGAAAGGGAGAGACAGCTGAGAAATAGCAAAAAAATGTAGAGAGTAATAAGAAAAGAAAGAAAGAAAGAAAGAAAGAAAGAAAGGAAAAATAGAAAAAAATAAGTGGAAAAAAAAGAAGAAAGAGGAAAGAAACAGCAGAAAAATATCCCAAAAAATATGAAGAAAGAAAGAAAAAAAGAAAAAAAGAAAGAAAGAAAAACATAAGGAATGGAAGAAAGAAAGGGAGAGAAAGCTGAGAAACAACAAAAAATAGGTAGACAATAATAAAGAAATAAAGAAAAAAATAAATAAAGAAAGAAAGAAAGAAAGAAAACAGGGAAGAAAGAAAAGGAGAGACAGCAGAAAAATAGCAAAAAAGGAGTGGAAAAAAAGAAGAAAGAGGAAAGAAAGAGCAGAAAAATATCCAAAAAATATGTAGAAAGAAAGAAAAAAAATAAAAAAAGAAAGAAAGAAAAACAAGGAATGGAAGAAAAAAAGGGAGACACAGATGAGAAATAGCAAAAAATAGGTAGACAATAATTAAAAAAGAAAGAAAAAAAAGAAAGAAAGAAAGAATAGAAGAGAGTTAGGTATAGATGTAGAAAAGCTGAGAAAGAGCTATTAGAAAGGGGTAGACAGTAGAAATTAAGCACAAATGGGCAGATTGAGACAGTAGAGAGGGACAGATAGATACAAAAGATAATGTAAAGAAAGAAAGAAAGAAAAAAGAGAGGTAGAGATACACAGATAAAGACTGCTGAGAAATACTAAATTAGGCAGACATCGAAAAGTCGTCAAAAAAGGTAAAGAGAGAGAGTAAAGAATCCTGTATAAAAGTCTATATATAAAACTCTATAATGAACTGTGATGGTGGTGATTGGTCACTCTGAAGCTTATTGGTTATTCTGTACTTAATCACTGATGATCTGATTTTTTTTATTATTAAATAAATTAAACGAAGTGAAATGATGAAGATTCAGAGACTCAGTGGATCAGCTTCTCTCTACTGTAACCACTCTGACCACACGCCCACCTCTCAGCCCTGACAGATGATACACACTCACACACACTACAGCTATTGTGCGTCCACTGTGTGCAAACACTGAGAGCAGCTGTGTGAACAGAGCCAGGTGCAGAGAGAGAGAGAGACACAGAGAGAGAGAGAGAGAGAGAGAGAGAGAGAGAGAGAGAGACTGTTCTGTGGATAACCTTGTGATAGGATTTGATATGGAGGCCATGGTGGAGTCTACACACTGTAAAAGGCTTTTGGTCACAATCTGTGTGTGTGTATGTGTGTGTTTGTGTGTGTGTGTGTGTGTGTGTGTGTTAATAGGTGTCCACTACTATGTGTGCCATATCTTCTCCTCTAAGTGTGTTGAGCATTTATTAATTTGGTGGAACAACCCTGGTTTTAATCGGAATTTCCATGCATTTTGGTATGTTCTCATGTTCTCCTCCACCAGTCTTACACACTGCTTTTGGATAACTTTATGCTGCTTTACTCCTGGTGCAAAAATTCAAGCAGTTCAGTTTGGTGGTTTGATGGCTTGTGATCATCCATCTTCCTCTTGATTATATTCCAGAGGTTTTTCAATTTGGTAAAATCAAAGAAACTCATCATTTTTAAGTGGTTTCTTTATTTTTTTTCCAGAGCTGTATTCATGCATTTCCCAGTACATTAACACACACACACACACACACACACACATACTAGAGTTTAGATTCTCTGCTTGAGCTCGACCCAATGCCCATCCTGAAAAAAAAAAAGTGGTGGGGTTGTTTAGGTCAGGAATTGGGTCAGGCTCAAGAAAACACCCTGTAATTAAGCGTCTTTTTTTTTTTAATCGCATTTTTATTTTATATAAAGCTACGGCATGACAATCGCAATACAGCAAAGCAACAAATCAAACTGTGTTTTAAAATTTGCAACAAAAAAAAAAAAGTTGCACAGGTTTGAATGTAATAATCACACAGCTCTGGGGCTCACTCACACTCACATTTTCCGCATTACACACCTAATACACTCTTAATAAGCCTTTTTCTTAAATAACAGGTCTATGCTTCTTCAGTGTTGCAATGTTAATTTGCTTCTTCTTGTTTTAAAAAGCTCAGTTTTAACGCTCTACTTACTAAAAAAGTGTTTAAATCGGGCACAGACTCGGGCTGGGTTTTTTTTAAGCTCTAACACATACACACACACACACACTCACACACACACCTATGAAAGCATACACACAGCCTTCACACTGACAGAATCTCATACATCCTTCCCATAGAGAGCCTGAAACAAAACAAAGCCTTATGAAAGACTTGCGCCATCAATTCCCACAGAGCTATAAGGCACATCAACACACTCAGGTGTCTGTGTATGTGTGTGTGTGTGTGTGTGTGTGTGTATGTGTGTGTGTGTGTGTGTACAGTCTGTCAGAAAGGCAGAAAGGTGCTAAAAGCACTACAGTCCAGAACAGAGCTCAGCATCAACACACTGAACACACTGCGGCACAGAAACCCAGAACACTGCAGTATGCTACACACACACACACACACGCACGACTAAAGCACTCGATGAGATCGCTATGATCTGAGAGCATATATAATGCAGAACCAATCAGTCTAATGCAGCGGAGTCAGCCTGAATACAGAACATCATTAACCCTTACGATGCCTTTTAAGATATACTAGTGCATCTCAAAAACTTAATATATCATTAAAAAAGTTCCTTTATTTCAGTAATTCAGTTCAAAATGTGAAACTCATATATTATATAGATGTATTAAACACACAGAGTGATCTTTTTTGAGTGTTTATTTTACTTATTGTTAATGAAATCCCAAAAATCAAGTCCAGTTGATATTTTTGGCAGTACTGTGGGCAGTGTGCCAAGTGCTGCTGGAAAATGAAATCTGCATCTCTCACAGTGGACCAACACCAGCAGTCTAGACCTTCAGGTGTTTTATTTGAAGTACAGCGCTGAAGTACAGCGTTATAAGGGTGAGTTTTCAGTGAAGTTTTACTCAGGATTTCTCAGTCTAGCGCTAACGCTAATGCTAATGCTGCTGCACCCAGCCTTAGTGCTGGAGAAACTTCACTGAAAACTACTCCCCATTGAAAAAGAGAAGGTGAGTCCAAACTTTTGGCCTGTACTGTATCTTATGCTGGTCAAAAGCCAGATAACAAGCTAATCTACCAGCATGGTATGGTAGAGTATGCTTTTTCTGGAAGACCAGCTGGTCCTGAGCTGGATATTTTAGCAGGGAGTGTTTCCCAACATATAAATCCGACATACTCTTTGGATGGCATCACCCGGCTGGTTGGGTTTTGACCTAATGAACGTTTCATTTCCAAACAAAGACTACGGTTGGCACGTCAATATTCCACAAAGCAGGGCGGCGGTAAAAAAGCCTTTTCTTTTCATGACGGAAGATCGAAGCGGAGCTGAGCTATTGATTCTGGCCACACCGCCTCTTTAATGAAATAATAATGACTCGTACCTGACAGGCACAGTTCGCTTAAACATAATTTGAAACGACGAGTGTGTGTGTCAGTGTGTGTAAGAGAGAGAGTGTGACATTCTACTAGGGTCACACAGCTGGACCTCCACACCTCAGTATGAAGTCAGAGATCAAACCAGTGTTGACATTCTCTGAGGATGACTCTGATGGTATTCTCTCTCTCTCTCCTGTCTGTGGTTCTGTTGAATATATTTCAGTTGTTATATATGTTTTCTCCAGCGATAACAGAAGCAAAGTGTAGTTTGGAATGAATAATTTCGCTCTCATTTTTCACCAATAGGGATGCACTAATATGTAAACTGGTTTCAGTGAAAGTAAAAGTATTCAGCCTCCTTTTCTCTGAGTGCAACCAATTGGGATTCCCATGGTGACTCTGGACGAAATGCAGAGATCCACAGCTCAGGTGGGGGAATCTGTCCACAGGACATTGCAATGTGGTCTTTATGGAAGAGTGGCAAGAATAAAACCACAAAAAAAATCACGTGTGCTATTGGCCAGAAGCCATGTTGGGGACACAGCTAAAATGTGGAACAAGGGTCTTTGGTCAGATGAGAGCAAAATTGAACTTTTTCGCCTAACTTCCAAAAAACGTTATGTGTGGTGGAGAATTAACACTGCACATAACCGTGAAACACGGTGGTGGAAGCATCATGCTCTGGGGCTGCTTTTCTTCAGCAGGGACATGGAAGTTGGTCAGAGTTGGTTCTAAATAAAACTATTAATACATACTGTACAATAAATAGGTACAGTTTTAGAATATTCCTAAATCTAGAATAAATAGTAGTAAATAATAAGTAAATCCTGTATTATACAGCATTGCATTGAGAAATATAATATAATATACTACAGTGGTTGGACTATGAAACTGATACACCTGTCTCATTTTAGTGTGGGAGATTTCATGGCTAAATTGGAGCAGCCTGGTGTTCAATCTTTAATCATTAATCGCACATTGCACCAGTAAGAGCAGAGTGTGAAGGTTGGTTCAATTAGCAGAGTAAGAGCAACGTTTTGCTCAAAATACTGCAACATTATGGGAGACATACCAGAGTTCAAAAGAGGACAAATTGTTGGTACACGTCTTGCTGGCGCATCTGTGACCAAGACAGCAAGTCTTTGTGATGCAACAAGAGCCACGGTATCCAGGGTAATGTCAGCGAGATACCACCAAGAAGGACCAACCACATCCAACGGGATTAACTGTGGATGCTGTAAGAGGAAGCTGTCTGAAAGGGATGTTCGGGTGCTAACCCGGATTGTATCCAAAAAAACATGTGCACCTCAACTCTTCTGTTTCCACCAGAACTGTCCGTCACCACAATAAATTATTGTGCTCTAAAACCAGGTGTTTATTGTTTTATCGTCCAACCCCTGTATATCATAATACAGAATCAGTAATGAATTGTGGGATTGCTCACTGGTGTGACCTGTGGTGACCTGTGGATTTTCTCCACTCCATTCAGCTCTATAGTCTCTATAGTACACACATCAAAGCATCAAAGTGAAGAGTGACTGCCTTATGCTGCTGATTAATATTAAATGTGAGTGTGTGTGTGTTTGTGTGTGTGTGTGTGTGTCCATTTGTCCAAGGGTCCTTGCACTCTCAGTGTGAGTGTCTATCAGTGTCTGTCGTTGTCGGTCAGGACGTCTCATCCCCATCTGTCTCCTCCTCTCTTCCTCTTTTACGATCTTCCTTTCTTCCCCCAAATCCGATTATCCACCTCCCCGTCAGTTAACGGGCCCCTCCAAAAACACACACACACACACACACACACACACACACACACACTTTCCCGGCCCCGCCCAGCCTCCGTTGGGGGTCACATTGAAAGAGGGGGGCACTAATTACCCCCTAATTGCCCCTCTCTGTCTGTCCAGCTGCTCCCCGGGGTAGAAGCAGGACAACAGGAGCCCCTCTGATCTCAGAAGGATGCTTTTTGGGGAGAGACGACATTAAAAAAGCCAGAGACGGGCGTGAACGCAACACATGGACGTGGTCTGTTTTGGCAATGGCTGCAATTAGTCTCAAGTACAGTCGTCCCTAATGGACAGATGCTCTTAGGAATAAAGAGCTTCTGCTTTACAAAGCAGGGAGGGCTTCTGATATGATATATCTGATATTTTATATGTATTTATAGTTTCTGAATCAGTATCAGTTTCTACCAGTAATCAGTAACATTTCTACCAAATTCCATATTTTAAAGAGCATTTATTTGCAGAAAATAAGAAATAAGAAATAAGAAACTCCTAAAATAACCAAAAAAGGAAAAGATGCAGAGCTTTCAGACCTCAAATAATGCAAAGAAAAAACAAATTCATATTCATAAAGTTTTAACAGCTCAGAAATCAATATTTGCTGGAGCTAAAACACACAAAATTGGCTTTTCATAACATAATCCAGATAGGGCTGTGTGATATATCGATATATTTAAGCATCGTCATGGTGATGCATGCGATCCATGCGCAATAGTCACATCGCAGGACGTGTGATGTCACTTAAGGCAATTAAATCAATCAAACACGTCATGTTGGAATGTTTTGATTCTTTAGATTCTTTGACACAAGAAGCAAGAAGTAGATACACAGCGCTGTCTCTGTGTCTGTGTGAGTGACAGGCTGCTGCTGCCTCAGAAGCACAAAGGGAAGGGGGAACCGTGCGCATGTTGTGTTTGTAAATGCTGTAAACGTGTTAAAAGCTGTGCACCTCAGTCCAGCACAGTTTTGCAGTTGTGCAGATATTTCCAGTTACAGCTGAATTCACACTTTTAATCCCAGAAAAACAAACGCTCTTATTTACCTTTAAAAAGCCATTTAAACGCTGATTAAAGTGCTGATTACTGTTGTTTTGTTGTTTTGCTGTTTTCCTCTGGGTTTGAGTTGAGCTCGGCGCTGACTCAGCTTTTGATCTGTCCGGACGCAAGACAGCGCACAGGTGTGGGCATTGTTTTTTAATATTGCGATATATATTTTATAATGTAAAATTGTTCCAATATTGTGCAGCCTAATTCCTTTGTCCCACATTTGTGACAATGTGGCTCGCAGAATGTATATAGATAGATGTATTTTTTTTATATACTATTCACTGCTAGTATATCATATAATATAGTCAATTATATATAATAATAATGATATGATTGTAATATATAATATCCAGGCAGACTGAAGTTCAGAATCCAGCCCCAGGTGCACGATGAAGTGTGCTGACTCTGTATTCACACACCACACACACACACACACACACACACAGCAGGAGAGCAGGCCCTCATTAAGAGAAGAAGCAGCTGCCTCTCCTCATCAACTCTCAACGTCTCTCTTTATTCCTTTTCATTCGGAGTTTTTTCCCTCCTTCTTTCATTTCTGTCCCGCATCCTTCGCCTCTGAAACAAAATAAGCCCCCCATTACACTCGGAGACCCCCGTCACTCTTCTCTCTCTTCTCCCTCTCTCTGTCTATATTTTTTCTCGATTTAAAACACAGCACGTGCTCCTGAGCCCCCCACCCAGTATTAAATATATAACAACATCACTCACTCAGACTGGGAGGCCTGATGCAGCTGGGAGATGAATGGTTGAACGGTATGATTAGTACCACTATAGTTGGTATATATATATATATATTGGTATTTATATATGTATGTCTCAAACAAGGCTGAACTGCTTGAATTGTTTCGCCAGGAGTAAAGCAGCATAAAGTTATCCAAAAGCAGTGTGTAAGACTGGTGGAGGAGAACATGATGCAAAGATACATGAAAACTGTGACTAAAAACCAGGGTTATTCCACCAAATATTGATTTCCCTAACTCTTAATACTTTATGAATATGAACATTTTTCATTTTTTCTGAAAGCTCTGTATCTTTTTTTGCTATTTCAGCCATTTCTCATTTTCTGCAAATAAATGCTCTAAATGCTCTCATTTTACTCATACATATAACACTAAGTAGCAAAATCAGAGAAACTGATTCAGAAACTGAACTGTATAATATAAAAGTGGGGAAATTTTGGCTCCACTTTTGGCTTTTTGGCTTTGGGTCATTGTCCTGCTGCAGAACCCAAGTATGCCTGAGCTTTGGGTAACAAACTGATGGAGGCAAAGCAGCCCCAGACCATCACCACACTACCACCACCATGTTTAACTTTCAGTATGATGTTCTTTTTTTCTGAAATTATGTGTTTTTTGAATTCCAAATATGGTAAATCACAGTTAATTTAAGATCTATTCAATATCACACATTCATCACAATCACAATTTCAAGGAGCCATTTCCACACTCAGTATTGCCAGGTATAGACCACAGCATGCAAACATCGTGAAAGGTCTAGTTATAAAAATAGCAATTAAAATTAACGTCATGTTTCTCTGGATTCCTGGAATCAAAATATACGTATTCATAATATAAACACTACTAATGTGTATTTGATTGCATTGATATCAGACAGGAAATCCTGGCGTTCCAGGCCTATTATTCGTACTAGGTGGCACGTAAAGGTGCCCGTCCTCGGTGTGACCTGGCGAGAGATATGAGGGCACAGTCACGGTATGCGACTCTGAACAGGATTAACCCGCGTCTCTGCTTTTATGCTTTTGATGCTGATAAAATATATACTAGTATACTAGTATAGCTTAAAAATGATGAGTTTCTTTGATTTTACCAAATTAAAAACCTCTGGAATATAATCAAGAGGAAGATGGATGATCACAAGCCATCAAGGAGTAAATAAAGGCTTAAAGTTATCCAAAAGCAGTGTGTAAGACTGGTGGAGGAGATCATGATGCCAAAATGCATGATGAAAACTGTGATTAAAAACCAGGGTTATTCAACTAAATGTTGATTTCTGAACTCTTAAACCTTTATGAATATGAACTTGTTTTCTTTTTGTTATTTCAGCCATTTCTAATTTTCTGCAAATAAATGCTTTAAATTACGATATTTTTATGGTATTGTGAGAAATGTTGTCTGTAGTTTATAGAATAAAAAACAACAATGTTAATTTTACTCAAACATAAACCTATAAATAGCCAAATCTGAGAACCTGATTTAGAAACTGAAGTGGTCTTTTTTGCCAGCGCAACAAAGCGACTAAACCATCAAAACCAATATCAGCAACAACAGACCCCCAAAAGATACAGTATATCAGCTACGACAAAAGGAACCTCCAAAACAGCCGCAGCCCACTGACATTTATAAAAGGTGACAGCCACACTGTGAACACACACACACACACACACACACACACACTCACACACACACACTCTGAGTAAACACTGTCCTAATGATAAAGTGGATTTCCATAATTACTTTCCACTGGTGCACTTCACAGTCTGAGCAAGTGACATGCAAAACCAGAGTCTGGTATCGCTGCTAAAAAACACTTCCTAAACCCACTCCCACAAAAACAACACAGCAGTATCTGACTAGTGAATTTACATATTACTGTGTGAATACTGGAGCTGCGGCCTAATCGCCTGTAGTGTTCTTTATAAACGTATATCTCATATACAGCTCTGAATAAAAATAAGAGATCACTTCAGTTTCTGAATCAGTTTCTCTGATTTTGCTATTTAAAGGTTTATATTTGAGTAAAATGAACATTGCTGTTTTATTCTATAAACTACAGACAACATTTCTCCCAAATTCCAAATTAAAATATTGACATTTAGAGCATTTATTTACAGAAAATGAGAAATAGTTGAAATAACAAAAACTTAAGTTTTAAGAGTTCAGAAATCAATATTTGGTGGAATAACCCTGGTTGGTTTTTAATCACAGTTTTAATTTCATGCATCTTGGCATCTTTTTCTCCTCCTCCAGTCTTACACACTGCTTTTGGATAACTTTATGCTGCTTTACTCCTGGTGCAAAAATTCAAGCAGTTCAGTTTGTTGGTTTGATGGTTTGTGATCATCCATCTTCCTCTTGATTATATTCCAGAGGATTTCAGTTTGGTGAAATCGAAGAAACTCATCATTTTTAGGCAGTCTCTTATTTTTTTTCCAGAGCTGTACATTCTGTTAAGTAACTGTACCTATTTTTTGCCAAACTTAAGCCTTTAAAATCTTGGTACCACTTTAAAATAAGGCTACCTTTATAAAGGGTTTATAAATGGTTTACAATTAGTTTATTAATGGTTAATAATTAGGTTGTAAATGTCTTACAAATCATTAATAATCAGTTATAACACATACGTACAGTAGAAATGGCAACGATTACCTGTTGTTTGCCAAATAGTGAACCCACAGCCTTCTATAATGTTGCCCTTTCTACATTATAACTGTGTTATAACTGATTATTAATGCGTTTTGAAGGCATTTACAATCTAATTAGTAACCATTAATAAACTAGTTGTAAACCATTTATAAACCCTTTATAAAGGTAGCCTTATTTTAAAGTGGTACCAAATTCTTAACCACGGTCAAATAATTAAATAATTACTAGAAAAGTTTTTTTTTTTTTTTTTGAAAATCGTAGAACTGATTTGACCTTCTAAACAATAAATTAACATAAACAAATAAAATAACACTTATGTTATATAGGAGTTATATGTATATTTTTATATTTCATAGTGAGAATGTATTGTTCACAGTTTACAATAGCTGTAAATTTGTATTTGTATTTTATATTCTGGTGCATGCAGTTAATGAATACTCCAACAGGGGGCAGAAAACATGTATCTAATTTTATTTTATTCTATGTAAAATAAATGCATTATTACTTATATATTATTTCATCTTATATTCTTGTTATTGCTTATATTGCATATTTTTATGTTATTTTATTGCATATTTGTAGGAAAAATTCTGTTTTTTTTCTATCATAATGACAAAAGAATTACAAAAGAAAAAAAAAAAAGGTTAAAACTAAAATTTATTTGTCTGAATAAGTAGAAAGAGTAAATATTTAATATTGGAGAACAATGTTTAATTTGAAAAGCCTTATAAAAATACTTATTTATGCGTATTTATTATTACAATTATAGGCTAACAGTACCAAATAAATAATAGTATGAATAGTATGAACTGTGTATGACTGCTGATAAAGCATTGTAAAATCTGTATGTAAGCTATTTTTGTCTTTTGTGTATCATGGAAGGCATTATCACCCTCAGTGGACAGCACAGTGGACAGCACAGTAGACAGCACAGTCTGGACAGAATAGTCCATGTAAAAAAAAAAAAGAAAAATCACATCCACAGAAGGACCCACACATTTCCCACAAACCAGCGCAGCATTCTTTAGCTTCCATAGGTCTTGGCATGTCAGTATATATGAGATATGAGAGGTATGTTGGCTGGTATGGAGGGATAACGGCGAGGAATTCAACCCCAGGAACTCTGACCCAACTGTTAAGCGTGGTGGTGGTAGCATCATCCCTTATGGGTGTTGTTCTCATAGTGTACAAAACAAATAGAATTATAAAGAGAGAGGACTACCAAAGAAAATTACATCATAACACCAAAAATTTTACTGGGAATGTGTGTGTGTGTAAATGTGTGTGAATGTGTGTAAGTGTGTGTAAGTGTGTGTGGGTGTGTGTGTGTGTGTGTTTAGTCTGCCTGGGGGGGTGTGTAGCGGGTCAGGGTGGGTCCATGTAGGGCCTGGCATCCGTCATCACCGCCGTGATGAGACAAGAACAGGTGCGAGAGCATGACCAACAGCTGCTGGCTCTCAAACACACGAACACACACACACACACACACACACACACACACACACACACACACACACACACACACTTGCAGAGTCATGGGGTAGGATATAATGATGTTTTAAGCCAGCGTTATACTACAAGATTTACACTACAAAAAAATCAGTGTCTCAGAAAATTTGAATATTATTGTGCCAAGTCCTGCTGGAAAATGAAATCAGCATCTCCATAAAAGTTGTCAGTAGCAGAGGGAAGCTGTAAGATATGAAGTGCTGTAAGATTTTTGTGGGAAAACAAAACTGCACTGACTTTAGACTTGATAATAAAACACAGTGGATCAACACCAGCAGATGACAGACATGACTCTCCATCAAACCATCACTGATCATCAGCAAATTTTACATTTCATTTAAAGTAAATCAAGGGATCAGAGTCTGGAGGAAGAGTGGAGAGACACACAGTCCAAACTGATCGAGGTCTAGTGTGAAGTTTCCACCAATCAGTGATGGTTTGGAGAACTTTTGTGGAGATGCAGATTTCATTTTCCAGAAGGACTTGGCACACTGCCCACACTGACAAAACCACCAATTGGTCTCTTTGGGTTTTCACTGGCTATAACCCATAATCATCAACTATAAAAGAAATAAACGCTTAAAATTAATCACTCTGTGTGTTTCATACAGTCATATGAAAAAGTTTGGGCACCCCTATTAATCTTAATCATTTTTAGTTCTAAATATTTGGGTGTTTGCAACAGCCATTTCAGTTTGATATATCTAATAACTGATGGACACAGTAATATTTCAGGATTGAAATGAGGTTTATTGTACTAACAGAAAATGTGCAATATGCATTAAACCAAAATTTGACCGGTGCAAAAGTATGGACACCCTTATTATTGTATTGATTTGAATACTCCTAACTACTTTTTACTGACTTACTGAAGCACAAAATTGGTTTGGTAACCTCACTGAGCTTTGAACTTCATAGCCAGGTGTATCCAATCATGAGAAAAGGTATTTAAGGTGGCCAATTGCAAATTGTTCTCCTATTTGAATCTCCTCTGAAGAGTGACATCATGGGTTCATCAAAAATAACTCTCAAATTATCTAAAAACAAAGATCAGCAACTCGGTTTTAATTGGTTTTACCAACCACTGCTATTCTCTGCAGTTATTTGGCTCGGTTTCTTATTTAAATTCTGCATTCCACCTTAACAAATGTATGAAGTTCAACTTATACAGCGCCTTTCTAGAAACCCAAGGACGCTTTACAATTGACACGTTTTAGACACAACCATTGTTATTATACTCAGTACTCATCCACACAATGGTAAGAAGCGGCAGCCAATAGCACACAGCGTACTCTCAACCGGAAACGACCACCGTCCACCTGGAGGACTACAGCATCCGGCACTACAGCATTTACCCAGGTGTGTGCCAATTAATATCTGGGCACATAGTCATACAAACATTTACACACACTTACATACATAGCACACACACCAGATCAATTTAGAGTCTCCAATTTACCTGATCTCCATGTTTTTGGACCTTAAATAATTCAGAAGGTACATTCCGGCACTAGTACATGTTTTAAAATGCAGCACCATTTAAGGTGGAATGGAAATTCATAAAAAAAGCCAACAAAAATCCAAAATGTGCTGTGCTGCTCACCTCCAACTCCCTCTCCGGAGTCTGTACAGACCACGCTGACTCCATCATCCAACACCCACCCTCATCTAAAGCTGTTTGACCTTTCTTTCATTGTGGGTCAGAGCCATTGTGGTTGCCAGTCTGCTTCTTCTCTGTATTGCGAGGCATTTCAGCACCAGGCTGAAGTTGTGTAGTGTAGTATCTCCAGTTTGCAAATCCTGAAATTTACTGTATATTATTTATTTTTTTCCATGATTAAACCTTTGATGTGGAGCAAAGACAGTAAGAACTAGAAGCGCCAAACTGGTAAAGAAGATACAACAGGAGCAAAACGACTCAACCACCAAAAATGACCATTCAATGACCTGAAGGTGGCGCTATAGTAAAGCAATATTGGTTTTAAGGCCATAACTTCCAAACCATATGGCCTATTCTCAAAATTCTTTGTCGTAGCCTTATTTCTTGATGTCAAGCCATGTTCTATTGGTGGACTAAAGGAAATTTTTAATATGAAAACTACTGTGTTCGATATAAGTCAAACAAGTGGCTAAATATTATTTCATCATCAATCATGAGAAACTAGACACGTATCTCAATCTATGCATGCCATGGTAATCTATAATGTGAAGGCCATATGAAGCATTACCAATTTTATGCAGTGCATTAGACTTCACAACTTCGCAATAATGTGTCTGTTGAACAAAATATATATATATTTAGAAATGTACCTTTTCTAAACTAGTCTTTGGAATTTTAACCACTCAAATCAAATAGTTAAATCTTAACTTGATTGGTCTTAATGCAATCTTAAGAGCCTGAATGTAAATAATTATTCTAAAAATTGTTGACTTTTTAACTATTTGTGGCCCCAACACCTTGATCAAACAGGTTAACGTATGGCAAAACCTTGTCAAAGTCTGTAAAAAATGATATACTAATGACAACTGCCAAGTTTGAGCCAAATCAGCCTCCAGGAAGCTCGTTAAATCCATGCAATTGTGTTTTTAGACTGTCAATTCCAGCTTGCGGCTATATTTATTAAGCTTGTGATTGACATTTTTCATTTGTCAAAAAATAAGAAAATAAATCAGCGCAAACTCTGTGTAAAATACAGGGTTTTTTTTTTAGAATCTGCGAAGTGGTGCATTGTACTGCAGTACACTGTATTTAATGCGTCATTGTCCAAAGAGACAGACACACAGACAGAGTGACAGAGTGACATGGAAAGAGATGAAGAGACGGATGGTAAAAAAAAAAACAAAGAAGTGAAAGAGGGTCATTCGTGACTGAACTCACACATCAAAAAGAGGAAGCAGAATGGAAAAAGAAAAAAAAAGGAGAGAAAGAGGCGTCTACTCTGGAGAAACGGCTGATTTCAGTCATTATTATATTTACTGGCACAGATTTGAACTCTACAGACCCTGTCTGACCCAACTTCCTTCCCCTCAGACACAAAAAACGTGTTGCAAAATTGCTATCGGTTATCTCAATATTGGCCATCCTTTAATCAGAACTGCTTTAGCATACAAATAGTTCGAGTAGATGTCTTGATTATATTCTATATAAACCTCTGCATTTAATAATAAAGAGTAAACTGCATTTTGGGAAAGATAACAGTAATAATGGTGTAGTTTGATTTACACCTGGCATTTTTTTTAGATATCTCATTAAAATCTACTGTATATAATATCCTATTATAATACCTACACGCTAAACTACAGTGCTTACTTAGTATAGCTGTAATGCTTTATTGTGTGCAATATTTAATTCACTATGTGTACTGGGATCTCTTTATCTATTTGTGCTGATCGACATCACCCAACTGTGCTCTCTCAGGGCTCCGCCAGCTGATGCTGCAAGCTGCATCACCGGGATTCGAACCTGAAGAGTTCTCCCGATCATAGTGGCAGCGTTTATCCCGCTAGACCACTTATTAGAAGAGAGAGAGAGAATAAACTTCAGCATTAATAAAAGGTTATCTACCTTCTAAACTTTGAACTTTAAGTGTTTCTTTGTTAAATTACTAAATAAAACTGTTAACGCGTCACCAGGCATAAATAATAACAAATTATAATCCTAATAATTACCCTATTAATAATTTATTACTCCATGAAGGACTATTTCAATTTGGCTATCGCTAATTGTATAGCATTTAGCAATATATATACACTGCTTGCGTAAACCCAGAACAGCTTCTATTGTAATTCAGAAGCAGTATGACTGCGATTAGTGCATTGCTAACATGAGGCGCTCGTGTCTCGTACTCAAGTGTCTTGTGTTTGCTCTGCGAATCAGAGAGCTCGATCTTCAAGCCTCTCTTGAAGCTGGATAAACAAACATCCTCTCCATGTCCTCCCTCTCTCTCTCTCTCTCTCTCTTTCTCTCTTCCTCTCACTGAAGTGAGGAAACCCGTTCCTGTAAAACGTCCTCCCTCCCTCTTTCGTCCTCTCTCTCAGGACAAACAGAGTGAAGTGGTCTACACGGCCGTCTCGCTCGCCGCCTTTTGTCCTGTGGACATTCCGCACGGCTGCGGTGGTCTCCCAGACGACGGGGGTCACAAGTCAAAGCCATTGAATCTGAGCGCTTCGGCTAACCGGTTAGCCAAAGCCGGAGCGAGAGAGGGATGGAGGGAGGAGAAGAAAGTAAAATTGAAGGAAGGAAGGAAAGAAACATGGAGGGAAATAGATGATAAGGAATGTGAATGTGGGCGCTAGCTTTGCGAGTGTTTGGCTTAGCATTAGCGGCACGGCGTAGCATAAAAAAATTCGAAAAAACTTGTGGAGTTCGCGTTCGCATTCTAATGCATAATTTTCTTAGTGTTTTATTCATATGAATGCTAAATTAATATGGGAAAAGCACATACACACATATATATATATATATATATATATATATATATATATATATATATATATATATATATATATATAAGAGCAAAGCAAGTGTCTTGATTATGTATGCGCAGATCCGATCAAATCAGCCCGCACTAACTTAATATACCAGACAGATTAAAGGTTATCGTGCACGCTCGGCTCGATCTATAATTTATGGCCGGGAGTTAGTTAGCAGCTCCGTTTTGTCTATGCTGGGGTGCTGCGTCAAAACTGCGATCAATAATTCAGACGTAACATCTCACTTGTAGCCGGCGCAGCTGATGTTTTATTCTTATTTATTTTGCGCATCGCTGCGAGGTCAGAAGAATTGAGCCGAGCCGATGTTTTCTGCTGCCGTCACGCCGCCGTGTCCTTTTATCATCTTCTGTTGCCATTCTGCGGCAAAATAAAAAAAAGCCTCGGGAAAAATAAAGTAAAGAAGTGCTAAAATGCTGTGTGGTCCTTTTCTCCACAGCAGGAAACAAATACTGCCTGTAGTAGCCTGGATAAATATTAGCATTAGCTTATATATTATAGCTCTGTTTGTGTTGTGTTGTGTTAAGACTTATTGTATGGTGGCTAACGTGGCTAATTAGGCTAATAAGTTAGAGAAGCTATGGGGAAGCTTACGTTAGCCATGGGTTAGCATCATGGTATTATTTGGAGAGTTTCTACTGGAAAGTTTTGCAACAGACCCTAACCTTCTATCCTTCTTCTCTTCTTTAAGAGTAGATTGTGATTGTAAAACATTGCTGCTGTGAGGATTTGATTGCATTCAAAGCCAAAAAAAGATTAGGGAGAAAGTTATGTCAAAAATATTGTATAGCATTGTAGCATTGGAGTCTCTCCAGAGGACACAGTTCTAATAGCCGATGTTTGGCTACTTTCGTGTCCCATCCCAACGACAATTTTTCTTTTCCCAATGTCTGATATGGGAATTTCTGATTCTTGATATTGGAACACCAATTCCAATATTGGAATTACCAAGGTTTAGTTCACCTTATGTTGAAGTAACTACTATCTCTTCTGTAATTATTAGTTTCAAGTTTCAAGTTTCTAAATAAACTGAAAAACTTTAATCACCCAAATAAACAGATTTCAGGAGAGAAATCTGTGTTGATTAACATCCAGCATTCTTATTTTACTCATTTTTTTAAGAATTATAATTTTGTTTACATCCTCCAGCTCATTAGAAGGGAAACATGGTGACACCCTTGCTCACTTCGATTTAGGCATCCTAACAAGTGTCAATTAATGCAAATTATAATCCAGTGCACTTTATAGTAGAGCTGCAACTGATGATTATTTTGCTAGACGATTAATCTGATGACTATTTTTTTTTCTTTTTTCTTTTTCGATTAGTTGATTAGTCGATTAGTCAACGATTATTTCTGGCATGTCCTTCATCTCTCTGATAGAAGGATAAAACGACAGAAACAGCTCAACATGGGATTTAAAAGGCATTTAAATATCTAGATGTTGTTAAAATGTGGAAATTACTGATATTTAGTGCTTAAACATGCAGTTAACCCATCTTCCATTGCGCTTCTGTCCCCATCACTTTGTATAATGCGGTACTGTAACAATTTAACGATTAGTCGACAATAAAATTTGGAGTCGACACATTTAAATCATCGACATTGTCGATTATATCGACTAATCGTTGCAGCCCTACTTCCTACTTTATAGTCTAAAAAAATCAATACTAAAGGTTCTAATCTCAGTTAGCTTCATAGCTCCAGTGCAAACATATAGAATTATAGATTCTACACTACGAGGAAGTCTTCAACGTTTTTCGTTTTGAGGTAAGTGGTGCAAATCTGATTGTTGCGACATGTTATTCCTTAATGCATTCTGGGTAGTTGGGTGCTGAAGTGGTGAAGTGGTGCAATGGTACACAGTTGGGGAACAATGTACCTGACGGCCGCACAAATGGAGAGACAGGAACCTAATTAGGGAGCGTCAGCAAAGGGGCGCGAGATGAAAAAGCCAGTTAATATTTAATGTTCGGGGACAGCCTGTCCCCCCGCTGACTTGCCCCAGCACCCCTCAGGCACTCCAATTACTCAGCGCACCTTTTTTATTATTTTATTATTTTTTGTACAATTATTTCTTCTTTCTCAGGGACCCTTCTCTCTGCTTCTTGGCTGGAGTGAGCTGGAAAAGTTGGAAAAATGTGGAGAAGGAGGAAAAAAGGTGGAGGGCTGAGGCTGGGAGATCTTTTCCAAATGGAGTAATGAGAGGAAATTGGTGGTGGGGGGAATGGTGGTGAAATGGGGCGGGCAGTTGATGGGCGAGATGAAAAGGGGAAGCCAAAGAATGGAGGGAAGATGAGGAGGGAAGAAAACGAGTGGAAGGGTGACAGGTTTGAAACAGGGCATTTTATTTTTTCGGTTTATCGTCCACGCTAGCATGAAGAAACTTCTGCTAATGGTGCTGCAGTCGGTGAAAATAAGCCGAATTAAATAAGACAGCGAGCAGCGGAGGAAAGGAGGGGAGAGACGGAGAGAGGGAGAAGGAAGGAGAGAGGGATGAAGATGAAGAGAGCGAGGATAAGGGTAGAGAGAGGCTGTGACAGCGAGAAGGTGACACTGTCAGGATAGCGGTGACATTATTGTGTGCATTTTATACACAACGCTTTTCCCAGAATGCAGAGAGGGAGAGGCCTGACAACACTTGGGAGGGTTGGGAGGACGGGGACGAATCGGTGAAACCCATTTATAGGAGAGAAAGAGAGAGAGAGAGAGAAGGAGAAAGAGAAAGAGAGGAAGGCTGAGTCAGAAGATGAATAGCAAGGCCATGTGAGACATTAAGACTCTAAAACTAATCTCGCTAAAAGGGTTAGGACATTGAGTGCTCCCCCCTCTCTTTCTCTCTCTCTTTTTCTCTCTCTCGTCCTCTCTGCAACCACTCCCCCTTTACCCCGTCCAACACAACCCAACACTGCGGGTGCTTATTATGGACGAAACATCGTATTGCCATTATATTGCATCACACTGCAACAATGACCTTCCTTGTTGTTGGGGCATACTAAAAAAAAATAAAAAAAAACATGATATCCTGATACACTGTTATGGTTAAGATGTGGAGCACATACTACCATATGATATTTTAGAGGTTGGTAAGATGGAGAAGGCACCAATGGCACCAATGCACCAAGTGGTAAGTATTAGATCTGTAGAACTGTAGATCGGGAGTTCAGGCTCTGGTGATGCCACAGCCAACCGTAAGTGGAAGTCCCAATGGGTTCTATGGTAGAATTGGATTGCTATGAAGATTCCTACTCAGTAGCCTATATTGGTCGACATGGCACATCAACATAGAGTGCTTTATTTTTTTTCCTTTCATTTCTTCATGGAAGAAACATCCTAAAACTGACTCTTCTTCAGAGTTTTCTTCGTTTTATTTTCCAATCTTGTTTGTAACTGAACATCTGCCATTCTCAGCTCTATACCCAGTTTTACTCCCTGGAAGTTCTAGCTATAGATGGGCTAGAGATTCTATACTTACCTCTCAAAAACATAGCGTTCCTTAAAAGTTGTTTATTAAAGACAATTAAGTGATTCCATGTATAACTACCAAAACATTTTTAATTGAGTTTATCATGTCTTGAATGGAGTGTAATATGTACGTATCTATTTGTATTTCTAATATTTCCCTTTCTATTCCTATACATTTTAAACGAAATTGGATATCGGTTGGATTTTGGGTATTAATATTTGTCTGTTTGTGTTGTAGTTTAGTATAAAGATTAAAATTGATAGAATTGCATGTTGGGAGCAATCCTCATCGTTTTAAACTACTACTATGTCACTGAACAACTCAACACACTTGCAGTTAGACAGTTGCGCCACTCGGGAGCCATTGTTTTATCTTGCTGACTTTAATCCATTTAATCTATCTATCTATCTATCTATCTATCTATCTATCTATCTATCTATCTATCTATCTATCTATCTGTCTGTCTGTCTGTCTGTCTGTCTGTCTGTCCGTCCGTCCGTCCGTCCGTCCGTCCGTCCGTCCGTCCGTCCATCCATCCATCCATCCATCCATCCATCAGTGCACCACTACATACTCTATTGTGGTTTGTTCCAAACCTCTATAATACCTTCACCTTCACCAAAACCAAAACCCAGACACAGACATCTCATTATCTTGTAAAAACCTGATACTCCTGAAGCTTTTAGCATCTCCAACAGCTGCTACATAAGGTTACAGTTCTAGTACCTGTTCATTTAGACTGAGGACACCTGGATCTAGATGAATTTGGAGATTCAGTAATGGGATATTGCTTAAATAAATGTTTTTTTTGTTCCTTTTCCCGTCTCTCTCTGTCTCTCTCTCTCTCTCGATCGCTCTCTCTCACCTCTGTCTGGCACTTGGCCAGTTCCATTCAGACAGGAATCCCTATTCCGCTAATGAGGCCGAGGCTTGGCAGGCAAGAAGGATGGAGACACTGTAAGTGTGTGTGTAAAAGAGAGAGAGAGAGAGAGAGAGAGAGAGAGATGTAGAGAAGCTAAAAAAAAATCCCTGTGGCCACAGAGTCACTGATGTATTACAGTATAGCCCAGGGCTTACTGTCCTGTCAGCCGGCATCCAGAAAGGCTTCAGCTCGTGTGCACTGCAGACTACAAAATGAGCCCCACTCCATGACATCCATGCTGGTTTTGTGAACATGCTGTCCTTGGCTAGCACTGCGCAGAGAACGGGGCTGTAAAAATGGTGTGATATTAATAATATTTACTCTAATTATCAATAAAAAGGTTCAATTAGCAGGGTAAGAGCACAGTTCTGCTCTAAATATTGCAATGCACACAACATTATGGGAGACATACCAGAGTTCAAAAGAGGACAAATTGTTGGTGCACGTCTTGCTGGCGCATCTGTGACCAAGACAGCAAGTCTTTGTGATCAAGTATCAAGAGCCACGGTATCCAGGGTAATGTCAGCGAGATACCACCAAGAAGAACCAACCACATCCAACAGGATTAACTGTGGACGCTGTAAGAGGAAGCTGTCTGAAAGGGATGTTCGGGTGCTAACCCGGATTGTATCAAAAAAATGTAAAACCACGGCTGATCAAATCACGGCAGAATTCAATGTGCACCTCAACTCTCCTGTTTCCACCAGAACTGTCTGTCACCACAATCAATTATTGTGGTCTAAAAATCCCTTCACTACTTATACATCTAAAAACAAATTAAATCGTTTCCATGGGACCTTTCAAGTAATTAGGGGTTTCCACTGTGGTCCTTTAGGGGTCCACGACCTGCCAAAGGTTGGGAACCTCCTATCATAGGATTAATATATAGGATTCAAGAAACCTAAACCAGTTTGTTTGCATCTTTTCCTCCGCTGTCGAGCACTAAACTAATAAGACTGAAGCATTCGGGGCTTCGGTTTCAGCGGAACGGCCTCCCTCTGCAACTTAATAGCCAGAGCCAATTAAAAGAGAGCGCGGGTCTCACGAGGGCAGCATGACCGCAGCGTGGGCATCTGTGTGTGTGTGTGTGTGTGTAAAGTGTGTGTGTGAAGTGTGTGTAGTGTGTGGAAGGCAGAGATAGGGTGGAACGCACTGGTGTGTGTAAATCTCGGACAAGATCGGGGAAAGCTGTTCCGCAGGGTGACGAGGGAAAATAAAAAGGAAGGTAGAATGAGGGAGATAAGGGAAGGAAAGGGGGAAAAGAGGGAGGGAAAGGGGGTGGGGCAGAAAGAGGGAAAGAAAGAGAAAAGGAAAGAAAGAAAAAAAAGGGGGGAAGAAGACGGGGGTCCGAAGTGCAGCCGGCTGAAGCCCCGCTGGTAAAGTCACTGGAGCTGTCCACCATGCTGCCATTGCCATTAGCCCCACACCTGCCACCTCCCTCCAACTTACCCCTCCCTCCACCTTATCTCCCCCTTTTTGTCCCCCATTTCTCCTTCTAAACCCATTTCGTATTCATTCATGTTCCCGTATTCCTATTAAAGCGATAGTTCAGCAGAAATAAAATCAACCCGAATATTATAACAAGTGTAGTCAGCAAATTTTAAAGTGTGATTTTACGTCTTTAGATTTACACTGGAGCTGGACACTGGAGAAAAAGCTAACATAACTAACACGTATTTGAAACAATATAAATTTAATATATAAGAACATCCTCCTAAAAGCCAGTGTCAGAACCAGATAAACAAAGAAACACTAAGAACGTAAGAAAACACACGCAACCTGAACAGATGCAAACACGTACAAGAACCGACAAAGGAGAACAGGAAATACAGCACGGACTATAAATATACAAAAAAAAAACAAAAACAGAAAACACCCGAGGGAAGGTAACAAGGGGGCGGAGCTACAAATGAACAGGTAAGCACACAGACGGGAGCACGTAAAAGAACATGAACGGAGGTAAAAAAAAAAAGGTATACAAACACAAAGAAACACAAGCACAGACAGGAGACGACTGGGAACATGGAAATTTAAATATATAGATGTATTTAGATAGTTTTAGTATTTTTAGTATTTTATTGTATATGTCCCTCGTAAGAAAATATAAAGTATAATGTACTAGTGCCTGAGACTTGAACAAAAGTACTTTAAAAGTGCTCTACTAAAAAGTAACGAGTTTAAAGGAGTGTACTTTAAAGGAACAATCAGTACCGATAATAAATGGTACAGGAGTCAAAGGTTGCCAGACTGACACAAAGTGAGTGGCAAGCGGCAAGAGATGACGACTTTTACTCTGTAGCTGATCATAGAGTGAATATATATACGTTTCAACGTGCAAAATGTCCATCTCTACTACGCTAGTGGTGTTAAAAAATTACCCACCTACGGTCAGCAACCTTACTGAAGCCCAGTGATTACCTGTAGAGCAGAGAAATACTGTTTACGAGCTGTTGTGTTCGATACATGGCAACCCTGGGTGTGGAAATGGGGTTGGGGGAATGGTGATGGGCAGAATCAGGACCCTTGGAATTCTACCAGTGAAGTGTGGAGCTACATTTTGCTTTTTAAAGGGGGTAAAAATAGTGATTTCTTTGAATGCCCCTTGAATCACTAGCATTGTAAGCTTGTTGGGAGCATCGGCTAAAAGTGATGTATTTCAGAATGCTGCGAGTGGAGAGTAAACAGCTGCTCTGCAGTCAATGCTCAGGTCGCAGAGGTGAAAAAAGGACAGGCGGTTTGCTTTTGCTGTTTTTTTTTCTGCAGCTATAGCTGCACAGCTGCACCAAGAGATGCCGTGTGGGGATGAGAGAGAAGAACGTAGCGCTAATGCTAATGCTAATGTGTAAAAACGTATGAATTCTGTTCAGATTTGACCGTTCACGTTCATGTCGCATGTCCGTAGATCAGATATATCGTCGCTGTCCAATGAAAACCGCTTATTTCCATTTTTGTCGATTTTTGTTAACTACATAATTTGAACAGACAAACTATTATATCCCTTACACTGTGCCAAAATTTCTTGATGAACGGACCAATAGAAAGTCTTCAAAAGACCTGAAATAAACTCTTTTTACATTGACTTCTATTGAAAGTTTACATGTTTTATTCTCTCTCCTGTAAAGCTGCTGTTTTAGAGCAAATCTGAAATTTTTTAAATCTGAATTGGTACGTTTACACAGCCAGGAAAAAAAAAACTCGGATCTGAACCACATTGAGCAAAAAAAAAAATCAGAATTGAGTCACTTTAGCTTGGTAATGTGAACGTAGCCTTATTTAATGGTTGATTTTTAGGTTCTTTTGCTGTGTTTAGCACAGATTTCACACCTTCCCGTGGTTCCTGTGGAACCAAAGCCTCAACAGGTCAGCCAACACAGTTTTAAACTGGTGCTTGGTTTTAAAGTTTTTGACTGGCTGATTGGTGTATCTGTCCATCTGTAAAGCGATTCAAGGTTACGATTATGGAAAGATTTTCGGGCAAGAATGTGGAAAACAGAAAACACAGACACAGCAACCAGCCCTGGAACAGTCTGTACAGGTTATCAGTCTAATTCCAACCAAAACACAGGGCTAAGCCTCCAGTTTAGACCCACGCTGTCTCCTCCCAAATCCCCCCATCATCCTCTCCGTCTCGGCCTTTCGTCTCACCCTCCGTCCCTGCGCTCCCCCCGCCTTCATTTCTTTCCCTATTATGGCGGATTAACTTACAATGCTTGGATGAACTTTGGAAAGTGGGGGGTAAACGAGTCAGGAACACACACACACACACACATATACACACACACACACACACACACACACACACACACACAGAGGAACACACGTAAGCCGGTGTGTGAGCATGCACCGGGGGACTGGAGGCAGACAGCATGTAAACAAGTTTGAGTAGAAGACGCCTGATCGATACGCCTCATGGAGAGCTAATCCATCTAAAGCCTGCTCACGACCAGCACCTTCTCTTTAATCATTACACTCCTCCTCCTCCACCCCTCCCTCGCTTCACTTTCTCCACCACAGCCCTCTCGCCTCTCTCACCTATTCTCTTCCTACTACTCTGCGCTTGAGTAACTAAGGCTAAGTATCGTTTGATCTTTGTTTTATATGGGTACCGATACGATACTTTGAATTCGGTACAGATACCCAAGCGATACTTTTTTCGATACCTTTTTTCTAAACTGTAACCCAAAAATACAAAAATCAATATTCTGTGAAAGAGAGGAAAAGACAATTTGAGTTAGAGACAGACAGAGAGAAAGTCAGAGCAAGTTAGCGAGAGACAGCGCGAATAAAAAAGAAAGAGAGGGAGAGACAGAGCAAGTTAGAGACAGACAGAGAGAAAGACAGAGAAAGTTAGTAGGAGACAGCATGGGTGAGAAAGAGGGAGAGACAGCGAGTTAGCGAGAGACAGTGAGTGTGAGAGAGAGAGACAGAGTGAGTAAGAGAAAGGGAGAGACAGAACGGGTGAGAGAGAGCGAGACAGACAACGCAAGCAAGAGAGAGAGAAATCGTGAGTGAGAGAGAGAGACAGCACAAGTGAGATAAAAGATAAAAGAGTGTGAGAGACAGCAGGAGTAAGAGAGAGGGAGAGACAACGTGAGTGAGAGAGAGGGAGAGACAACTCAAGTTAGATAGACAGCGCAAGTGAGAGAGAGAGAGAGAGAGAGGGAACGTGAGTGAAAAAGAGGAAGAGACAACACGAGTGAGAAAGAGTGAGAGACAGAGCGAGTAAAAGGAGGGAGAGACAGAGCGAGTGAGAGAGAGAGACAGCATGAGTGAGAGAGAGACAGCATGAGTAAAAGAGAGAGAGAGAGAGAGAGAGAGAGAGAGAGAGACAGCTCGAGTCAGAGAGGGGTAAAAACATTGCGTTCTATGCATTTGCCACATTTCATGCATCTAAAGTATCTAAAACAGTGAACTCAGTTTAGCCAGATAGCAGAAAATCAGACATGCAGCTACAACAGCAGGAAATTAAACTCAGGACAAGGAAGCTCCAGTGAAAAGCCACTGACTTTAATTACACCACATATATTACCAACCTCGTCCAACCGCGTCTAGGAAATGTCTTTTCTTTCATATCTTTCTCTCACACAGCCAATAACAGCTGATCATCTGTTAGAATTCAGATGTAGCCACTGAGAACAGCATTGATTTTTCCTCATCTCGTCGATTATCTACTTATCTACTCTTCACCCTCCACTTCACTTGAATGTCAGTAAAGTAAGACATTGATAGGCAAGAAAAAAGAGTAAGAACATGTATTTTGCAGGCAAAATGGTTCAACATATTATCTATTCAAATTCAAGCTTCAGCGAGCTTAAACTGCGGCTGAACAACACTGTGGCACGATTCATTTCATTCACACCTTCACCATCAGCTCACTTACTACAATTTACTACTATATTTACTAAATATTTCAAAAGATAAAATACACAAAGCAACATCTAACACTGCACTGAAGTTGTAATCAAGACCAAGATTAGGACATGTCGCGTCCCAATCAAAACCAAGACCAGGATATGTCGAGACCCAATCAAGACCAAGACCAGGTCATGTCGAGACCTAATCAAGACCAAGACCAGGACATGTCGAGAGTAGGACATGTCGAGACCCAATCAAGACCAAGACCAGGACATGTCGATACCAGGACATGCTGAGACCCAATCAAGACCAAGACCAGGACATGTCAAGACCCAATGAAGACCAAGACCAGGACATGTCGAGACTAGGATATGTCGAGACGCAATCAAGACTAAGACCAGGACATGTCAAGACCAAATCAAGACTAAGACCAGGAGATGTCAAGACCAAATCAAGACCAAGACCAGGACATGTCAAGACCAAATCAAGACCAAGACCAGGACAGGTCAAGACCCAATCAAGACCAAGACCAGGACATGTCAAGACCCAATCAAGACCAAGACCAGGACATGTCAAGACCCAATCAAGACCAAGACCAGGACATGTCGAGACCGGGACATGTTGAGACCCAATCAAGACCAAGACCAGGACATGTTAAGACCCAATCAAAACCAAGACCAGGACATGTCGAGACCAGGACATGTCAAGACCCAATCAAGACCAAGACCAGGATATGTCGAGACCCAATCAAGACCAAGACCAGGACATGTCGAGACTAGGACATGTCGAGACCCAATCAAGGCCAAGACCAGGACATGTCAAGACCAAATCAAGACCAAGACCAGGACATGTCGAGACTAGGATATGTCGAGACGCAATCAAGACTAAGACCAGAACATGTCAAGACCAAGAGCAGGACAGGTCAAGACCCAATCAAGACCAAGAGCAGGACAGGTCAAGACCCAATCAAGACCAAGACCAGGACAGGTCGAGACTGGGACATGTAGAGACCCAATCAAGGCCAAGCCCAGAACATGTCAAGACCCAATCAAGACCAAGACCAGGACATTTTGAGACCCAATCAAGACCAAGACTGTGTGTTTAGAAGGTTTTGGTGTAATGAGTTAATAAGATGAGTACCATATGATGTTTTAGCATACTAGCATTAGCAGTGCACCAGTTTTTGCATTACACTCATAGGCTAATATAATACAGTATGTTCTTGTGTGTTTGTGAGTGTGTTTGTGAGTGTGTTTGTGTGTGTGTGTGTGTGTCGCTACTATCTCAACTCTTCCTGCATTGTTTTGCTAACAGAGTCTCAGAGAGATAACAGATTAAAGAAAACAGGTCATCATCACGTTCCTCCTCCACTGCGTCATTCCCTCAGCCCCGTCCGGACAGGTCCCTCACCGTACGGGTGAATCTCTAAGGTCTTGATGCCTGTGTGAGTTCAAATAGCTGAAACAAAAGGAATAGCTCTGGATAACACACTCACGCCGCTGACACGCGCGCGTGAGACAGGTGTGCTGACAGCCCAAGACAGACGGGGTGATAATGGACGGCTGCAGATAGACCAGGAGCCGCGGAGGAATGAGAGTTAAGGGTCTGGACATGTTCTAGATTCAAAGAAAACTAAAAGATGTGTAAAAATAAATGCTGGGAAGAGTTCATTAAGGGTTCATTTGATTCCAGAGAAGAACCACTTTTGGACACATAAAGAGCCTTTAAAGCAGGGGTGTCCAAACTTTTTTGTTGTTTGTTCTTTTAGACTCATTTGCCATTTTTCTGCGCTAAAACTTCGCACTCTCTCTGCTTTTAGAGTCTTTGGTCCGTTTTTTTTTGCGCTAGAAATGCACACTCTCTCTGCTTTTAGACTCTTTGGCCATTTTTTCTGCACTAAAAATGCACACTCTCTCTGCTTTAGACTCTTTGGCCCGTTTTTCTGCGCTAGAAATGGGCACTCTCTCCGCTTTTAGACTCTTTGGCCATTTTTTCTGCGCTAGAAACGCGCACTCTCTCCGCTTTTAGACTCTTTGGACCGTTTTTCTGCGCTACAAACGTACACTCTCTCCGCTTTTAGACTCTTTGGCCCGTTTTTTTCCGCTAGAAATGCACACTCTGCTTTTAGACACTTTGGACCGTTTTCTGCGCTAAAAACCTGCTTAACAGCGGGCCAACTTTCATTCTATTTTTCTTTTGCATCAGCTTTTGCATCAGCTTTATTTTTAAAAGTATATGCCAATGTAAATACCCTAACTGGCCTTACGACTGCATTATAATGTGTTATGAGTGTTTCTATGGTGTAATAGACACAACATTCATAGAAAGTGTTACCAGAATAACTTTTTTAACCATCAAGAACTCAACAGTTCTATACTGTTCATGCAGAGCTATTCAGAACGGTGTTCCAGTGCCTGTTGCTAATGTGGAACATTCCAGTTTAATGGCTGTCATTATGGCCCACCTGCCCTGTCCTGCTCTGTCAACACACACACACACACTCACACACACACACACACACCTGCCCTTTTGAATCATATCAGGGTCAACAGCAATCTACATATTCATGAGTTAGCAGTTATACACACATCTGCCCAACAGAAATACCAGAAGCTTTTAAGAATTGTAAAATATTTTACGGTATTTTAACTAAATCATTTATAATTAAGCTATAAAAGCTTCATCAACCAAGGTAGGGCTGCACGATATATATATATATATATATATATATATATATATATATATATATATATCGCTTAAGCATCATCATTGCAATGTGCACATTCGCAATAGTCACATCACAGGACGTGTGATGTCACTTAAGCCAATTAAGTCAATCAAACATGTTGTGTTGGAATGGTTTAATTCTTGACACAAGAAGTAGGAAGTAGATACACAGCGCTGTCTCTGTGTCCGTGTGAGTGACAGGCTGCTGCTGCCTGAGAAGCGCGAGAGACGTGGGATTGGGCAGGGGTAAACAAGAGGTAACCGCACGCATGGCCTCCATCCACATGGTTGGGCACGTGCTTGTAAATGTGAGCACGTGTGGAAAGCTGTGCACCTCAGTCCACAGTTTTGCAGCGCAGATATTTCCAGTTACAGCTGAATTCACGCTTTTAATCCCAGAGAAAAACGCTCTAATTTACCATTTAAAAAGCCATTTAAATGCCTGATTAAAGGGCCGATCACTGTTGTTTGGTTGTTTTGCTGTTTTCCTCGGGTTTTGAGTTGAGCTCGGCGCTGACTCAGCTCTTGATTGGTCCAGACAAGAGACAGCGAGTGGCTGGGGGCGGGGCTGGTGACATCATAAGCCCTGCATTATTTATTATCGCGATATATAGTAGAAAAAAAGAGTATTTGCAATGTAATTTTTTTCCCAATATCGTGCAGCCCTAAACCAAATCTCCTCAATTGCTTTACATGGACTCTTGAATGGTTGATATGAATTCAATCTAAATATTCATTTACATACACCCTCCCGCCACACACACTCTCCCACCACACACACACAGATCCATTTCGCTCTGTATTTGAAGGGCGGAGGCGGCCGCAAGTGGGACGTCAAGCCTGTTATAGACGAGGGGTAATTGTCTTTGGAGACGAGGACAGACAGAGAGGGTGGGGGGGGGGTGGAGATAGAGAGAACAGAGATGGGTGGGTGGATGATGGAAGAAAAGAAAAGGAGGAGGGGAGGAGAAAGAAGGAGAAGAGGCAGAGTGGTCTCAGGTGGGGTCAGATCAGAGACAGGTCTGAATTGATGTGTTCTTCGTCTATGGCTTCATATGGAACAGTGCTGTAGGCCACAGGGGCGCATTCAGGATGAAGACTTCAAAGGCGGTGGGGTGTAAGTGTGTGTGTGTGTGTGGGTGGGGGGGGGGGTGTTGGGGGGGGGCGTTGTAAGAGTGTGTAAGAGAGCGAGAGAGTAAGAGAGAGCTCACTCAGCTCATTCACTCTCTCCCACATACCGTCCTGTAAGAGAACTAATCACATTACTGTGATTCACTTAATCAGTTTCTACACAGCGCCGACTCGACTCAATAACAGATAACAGCCCGGATCATCCTCCACCGCATCCCCTACTGTCCGCATTACATTAAAAACTACCTTCAGACTGAATAAAGAACTGAGAAAAGCACATTAAATCAGAAACGAAAGAACAAAAGAGAAAAAAACAAAACAAAAAAAGAGATGGAAAAGATGATAAAAACAAGGGAAACAAAAACTTATGAAAGATAAATAAAAGAAGACAATAAAAAAAATCTGATAGAGAAAATGATAGAAAGAACAGAACAGGATGAGAAGACAGAGAGGAGAGAGAAAAGAGAAAAAAAGAAGATGATGAAGAAGATGGGATGTGAGAAAGAAAAGTGGAAAAGAGAGAAGAAGATGAGAGAAGATACGAAAAGATGAGAGAAGAGAAGAGAAGAGAAGAGGAGAGAAGAGAAGAAAAGAGAAGATAGTAGAGAGGAAAAGAGATAAGGAGATGAGCAAAGAGAAAAAAATAAAAAAAGTGAGAACAGGAGAGAAGAGAAGAGAAAAGAAGAGACGAGACGTAGAGAGGAAAAGAGATAAGAAGATGAGCAAAGAGAGGTGGAAAAGAAGAGAAAAAGGAGAAAAGGAAGTGAGAAGAGAAGAGAAGAGAAGAGAAGGTGGAAAAGATAGGAGAAGATGAGAGGAGATAAGAAAAGATACAGTACAAGAAAAAACTAGGAAAATAGGTGAAAAAGAAGTGAGAGAAGGAAAGAGAAGTGAAGAAAAGAGAACGGAATATAGTAAAGAGGAAAAGTGATACAAAGATGAGCAAAGATAAGAAGACAGAATATTAAATAAAAGAAAAGAAGAGATTAAAGAAGAGAAGAGAAAAAGAAGGGAAGAGAAGGGAATTTAGTAGAGAGGAAAAGAGATAAGAAGATGAGCAAAGAGAAAAAGAAGAGAAGAGAAGAGAAGTGAAAAAAAAGGGAAGAGAAGAGAATATTGTTAATATATATTGGTAATATATGATTACCTGGAAAAGCTGGCAAAGTCCACAAAAGCAGCTTTAAAAACAGAGGAATGTGAGAGCGGGAGGCGGGAGGCGGGAGGCATGAGACGGCTCTGATGTTCTTTCATACACAATCATTTCCACCATATTTTCACCATGATGTCACAGCTGTCTCACACTCCAAACCAACACCAGACTCCATCTACTGTCAAAACATCCAGCACCAGGCCAAACACCTGCCCACGACTACAGCTTCCTCACAATCGTCTGATTATGAAATGGATAAGGTTTCTGTTAAAGATCACACCTAACGGAGATGAGTTTAAAAACATATCATTTTAACCTATTCAAAACATGTGTTGATCAAATTCAGGCAACTTTGCTTAATTTTTCACAAGGTTTCCAATCAAAAAATGCTTAAAAAAACAAAAATGTGACATTTAAAAGCATGCTTACAAGCCAATCCACTAATTCCTTCGATTTTCTCTTTTAAGAAAGATTTTTTTTTTAATGAAATGGTTGAATGCATGTTCAAATAATTGATTGTGAATATTTATGACCAAAAAAAAAAAAATACTCCTGTTACTGGCATTCATTCCTGGTATTTTATATGTTTTGAGTAACAGGATTTAAAGTAGCCGGGATGAGTTTTTAGCAAAGAATTAGCAAATTTTGTATTTAAAAAAAAAAACTTCCAAGAATTAATTTAGGTAACAGGAGTGAGTGTTGAGATTGACCTTCTCAGCCATAGTTACAATAAGATTAAATATACAGAAAAACAAATGAGGGAAAAATGTGAGATTTGTCAGATGGGGTTGTGTGTTACAGTAACAGAAATGAGTGAAACACAGGGACACAACTAAAATGTGTTTTTTTTTTTACTTAAATGTTATGGATTTATGATAAAAAAAAATTAAAGCACAGATGGGATTTGGAGTCACACAACAGTGCCAAAAAATTACATCTCTGATCGATTTTAATAGTTATATTTCATGGTAAAGTTTAGTGCACATAGTGCTGAGTGGTATGACCAAAAATGTATATCATTTTCAAGATTCTGAGGGTTTTAAATTATTTGATTATACAGTGAAAAACAGCAGCAGGAGCTCCTCAGATAAAGTGCTGTTCTTATTTCTCTCCAGGCAGGACAGCGCTATAGACAAGCATTTGACTTGGCTTGTTTTGCTAACTGGCTAGTGTTAGTTAGTGAGCTGTTTGTGCTTTTTTTTTTTTGGCGGTGCTGTTCTACACAGCGCTCTACAGAGCCTCTAGTGGTGTGGCGGTATGTGAAAAACGCATACGAAACAATACATCACCTTCCAAAACCTTTTTTTTTTTTTTAATCCCTTTCCGCTAATTATATAATTGCATCCATTGACAGATTCTACAGGAATCAGATAATCAATAATCAAATCGTTTTTCGCTTCACTTGTCGGTGGTTTTAATGTTATGGCCCATTGATATCTTTTGTATCTCTTTCAATACAGAGGTAGACAACACTCAAAATGTTTAACGATCAAGTTACTGCTGGGAAAACGAGGAGGTTTGTGTTGGTGGGATTAGGTATGGAATCCATGTCACCTTTAACACTATACCACACACACACACACACACACACACCCACAAACACACACACACACACACACACACACAGCTGTTCAAAACCTGTCACTCGGTGTCGGATACGGACACCTAATCCCTGAGACTGCAGCTAAAATATGAAGAACACACCAAGCTACAGTTTCCCTCAAACTTCTAAACACAGCCTTCCTTTACATTCCCAACACACACACACACACACACACACACACATTCCTCCGCACGCCGCTGGCACGCCCTCACGTGTGCGTGTGTAACCTGCAGGCGTGCTTTTCTGCCCTCGGGCCTGAAGGAGAACTCCCACATCGACTTTTCAAAGGCGTCCATATCATACCAAAATCAGAGAGTGCGTGTGTGTGTGTGTGTTACGTAAATATTGTCAGAAGTGTGTTTCAGAAACATACTGTTCAGTCCTCAGCACTCACACACACACACACACACACAGTACTCACTCACTGTATATCCATCTGAAACATCTGAAGGACAAACTCAATCAGCCAGTTTAATAGTGGTCCAGTGGACTAAATGCAGCTCGCTATCATCAGCTGCTGGAGCCCCGAGAGAGCACAATTGGCTGGTCTTGCCCTCCCTCTGGGTGGGTACAGTACAGTAGATGGCGCTCTTTCCACTCATCACTCCTAGGGTGATGTGGATCAGCACAAGGCTGCATCTGTGAGCTGTTCTATTAGAACCGAGTCGCTGCTCTTTCCTCCAAAGCTCTATGCAGCAGCAGTTTAAAAAGAGGCGGAGTTTGACTTCACATGTATCAGAGGAGGCATGGGCTACTCTTCAACACTAGTGATGGGGGAGGGGGGGACTAATGAGTGGGTTCGGTAATTAGCCTTTTAAATTGGAAAGAAATTAGGATTAAAAAAAACAAACAAACATAATGATTTCTCTATTGTTTTTATAGCTGCTTTTTTTGTTGTTAATATTTTTTTTTATTATTACCTCTCTATTATAACTGTGTGAACACTAATAAACCTTTATCAGTCCCCCTAAAAGGGTAACTAAATATTCACATGAACCACAGATTAACACCCAAAGTTGAACCATAACGCTGTAGAACATAGTTAGTTTTACTGCAACTTTTAATTTTTACTTTTTACTTTTATAATTCAGTCAGTCAAGCACTAATTCAGTCAATCTAGACATTAATGCCATTTTTAATGCATTCTGAATATTGATATTAATGCTATTGTAAATTCATTCTTCTTCTTCATTCTTAAGGATAAAGATCATATACGGATTGAGGAGCTGTGAAATAAGAAACATCCCCTCAGTCTCTGTCTGGATACTACACACAGAAACCCTCTCTACCCATAATAAGTAACCCAGAGGAGCTTTAATCAAAACCTCCCTCTCCTCTCAGATCATCCACGCTTCTCCCAGGCCTTTCTGTTGACAAGGTCAGTCCAGTAACCAGCGGCAACCTCGACCTTCAGCGCTCAGTCAAGGTCAGCCGAGCGTTCGGGTTAACAAGACAACAGGGCGACAATCCGTCACTACAGCAGACGCCCCCATACAAACAGCAGACACACGCGCTGCAGATACGAACAGATACGAAGAGCCGGAGACGGGCGGAGTCACGGGGCACGAGGTGGACATGCAGGTTCATCTCTACACATTCCTCAGAAAGGAGGAGGAGAACAAAGAGAATCCTTTTTTTTATTGATAGTGAAACAAAGAGAAAAACAAATAAGATCATACAAAAACAAGAAGTGACGCAAAGAGAGAAAAAGTGAAAAGATTATGATCAGTTTTCATGTGTAAAAAGCTAAATATATCTTGTAATCCTGTTTGCTTTCTTCAGTTGTATTATTTCTTTATTATTATAAATAATAAAGTAGTGTATTAGTGTATCTGTTGCACAAGATTTCCCTTTTAAGTTTAAGTTTAAGTTTAATGTGGAAAATAGTGTCTAGTGCAAAATTTGGGTTATCTAACTCATTAATTAATCAAATTCATCACTTCTTCATGCCAACAGTTAGTACAATCTACACCAGGGGTTGGCAATAGGTGGTCCACTGGCCAGATGTGGCCCACAAGCATGAAACATCTGGCCCATAAGGTTGATTGGACTATAATGAATGATAATCAAAAAAAATAAATAAATAAAATAAAAAAGCAATAAAATGCTTCTCTGGTGAGCTTTTGTTTATATTCCTCCCCCGTCTCTTTCTCTGTCGCGCTCAACGTGACTTTAGTTCCCGCCCGTTCATGTTTTTCTGCCCGTTCTTTGGCTCCCTATCTCCCTATAAGGGCGTTTTTTTTTTCCCGGTCGTGTCCCAATTCACTAGCCGGGGTAGCTGTAGTGTATTGATGATTCCACGTGAGGAGTGGTGTGTTCATTTATTTATTTTTTTATTCATTTCTTCTTGGGTTTACCTGCTTTGAGATCAACTGTTTAGCTGTTGGGTTCAACAACCCTCTGGGCTGGAGAGCTGCTAGTCTGTAGCACTGCATCCCATTACACTTCTTAAGTGTAACAAACTTAATTGCCGACCCCTGATCTACACTATGAATGACAGAATGAATGAGCCTCTGGGCCAAAATCATGTTAAATCAGTATTGTGTATTCTTAAGACAAATTAAAACAATTTAGCTAATTGAATTTAAGAGCTTTTAAAGCTTTTTTAAGGTACTTAATCCAGGATTGTTTGTACTGGGATAGTTAATCTTCCCTGTGTTTAAAGCAGCTCTGAACTCAATTAATTAAATACAGTACCGTCAATACGGCTCAATATAAGCTTCTGGATCCAGAACACAGCGGCTGTGAAACAAGCTGAACTCCCTGTTTAAACAGTGATCAAACTGCATGAAGGGGAACTCCAGACCCTTTGCTCCTCCTCCTCAGAGTGGATTACCTCATAGATCAGCATTATTATAAAACACTGCGCTAATAAAACGTTTATAACACTGTAATAAACTGTAATAATACTGTAATAAACTACACATTTCACAGGGGAGAGACAGAGGGAGAGAGAGAGGGAGAGATAACAGTGAAAAGGGCAGGAGAGGAGACCACTGGTGAGACTCTCTTTCTTTCAATTTATCCCAATCTCTCCTTCATTCTCTCTCTCTCTCTTCCATTCTCTCTCTCTTTCACTTTTCCGAGTAAGAGAATGAAAATCTCTCTCTCTCACACAAAACTCTGTTATTCTCTCTCAATCTCTCTCTTTCTCTCTCTCTCTTTTATTTTCTCTCACTCTCTCCTTCATTCTTTCTCACTCTTTCTCACTCTCTTCTTTTTCTCACGCAAAACTACCTCTCTCTCTCACACACTCTATCTCTTTCTGTTGTCTGCTTCAGTACAAGGACAACCAGCAAGAGACAAACACAACATTACACTCAGACATAACACACACACACACACACACACACACACACACACACCTCCCACTGAGTTGACTGTACTCATCCAAAGGGCATTTAAACATCAACAATCAACTCTGATCTATTTTGCTCTGCTATTATATTGATTATATTGTGTTTTTTTTTTCTTGGTTGTATCCAGGTAGAAAGAGTTAAGCGAGCTCTCCTATTGGCCAGGACTTCAGGAGCAGAACTGAAGGCCTTAAACATCAGATCCTCTAGCAGTTGAAACGAATATTTCAGATTTAACGTTAGTTCTGACAGTAACGGATATTTTGATTGTGGGTGTGAACACTTTTGCACGTCACTGTAAGCGTATAAAACTCACTGCTGTTAAAGAGAGGCTCATTCACAAGAAACTAGTTCACCTTCTGCCTTTGTGTTTCCTTTGTGATGTGAGGACAGGACACACATCTCAGGTAGTGAGAGACACATACAAGTGGTATGTGGGCCCTCAGGCTGCGGCCTCAGTGTGTGTGTGTGTGTGTGTGTGTGTGTGTGTGTGTGTTTATAAGGGCCCATGAGAAGGAGGAGGGGGTTAGTCCATGTCCAGACAGGTACAAGAGAGAGAGAGAGGTGGAGGGGGGTAGTAAAGAGAGACCATCTGTCAGCAAGAGAAAGAGAGAGGGTGTGTGTGTGTGGGGGGGGGGGTGTGTGTGTGTGTGTTGTATAAAATATATGATGTTTATATGAACCCTTATAGAACCTATTTGTTTAAAGAGCTACTAAATCCTAAACTATATATTTTTTATTAATAGCTGAAATGTGTTCCTTTGATGTAATGAAACATATCAATCCTGATTAAAATTTTATAAACATTTCCTAACCTTTAAAAAACACTTTTATTGTGGCAATTTCTGCCTCTGCAGCGCCCTCTCAGGTTCAACTGTGCTATAGGCGAGGATGATGTTTCCGTCTACTTTGGTACGCAGATACATCACGATATGCAAATCAGCCGATCAATAATACCGCCCCCTGCTGACATCCTAGAATCATCTGCGTCTCACCACTGCGCTAACAGAGGCAGCTCAGCCAATCAGCTCTTTCTCCCTCCAGCCCTGCCTCTAAACCCATACATCACCCTATGCCACTATTAAACTACCCCTAACAATTTTTTTAACCTTTTTCAAATTTCAGCTGAGAGGGAAGTCAGCCAAAATCAGGGGGTTTAGTGCCGCTGGGTGACCGAGTGAACCATGAGGAAATATTTTATCTATGTATATTTTAACTTATGCAGGAATCTGATCAATCTTCCACTTTATATCCGCCAAAGCAATGCACTGATATGCAGATATCCAGCATTTTCCACTCTATATCTGCAGATGCACCAGTGTGCAGGTATCCAATCTTTTTCCACTACCTGTCCACCAAAGCAAAGCAGCAAAATACAGATAACCAATCTTTTTCCATTGCAAATTCAGTTCAAAATGTGAAACTCTTACATTATATAGATGTATTAAACACAGAGTGATCTATTCTAAGCATTTGTTTCTTTTATCGTTGATGATTATGGCTTACAGCCAATAAAACCCAAAAATCAGTGTCTCAGAAAATTAGAATATTATATAAGACCAGTTGGTACTTTTGGCAGTGTGGGCAGTGTGCCAAGTCCTGATGGAAAATGAAATCCGCATCAATATGCAGCCAATATTTTTCCGTTTCATAACTGTGGATGCAATGCACCATTATGCAGATAACTTCATTCTCATTGGCTTGTATCTGTACTTTGTATTTTTTCAATGATAATAAAGCATCTATCTTTCGATCTAATCTAATCTAAATTAATGTGTTCATGCAGATCAAACTAATTTACTGATTTACAATGTTAATTTATCACCTTTGACACTGATTCCAGGAAATTCCAGCAACAGCGTTATCGCATGTCACATTGTTTTGTATACACTGGTCACCCCTACTAGTAGCCAATGAAAATTCCATAGCAAGTGCCTAGCAACACCCAAGCAACCACCTTGCAACTAACGGCAAGCAACTACCAACACTATTAGAACTACCTACCTAACGAAATAGCAACCACATGGAACACTACAGCAACTACCTAGCAACCAACTGGCAATGAATTAGTAACCACATAGAACACTACAGCAACCACCTAGACACCCTCTAGCAACCACCTAGCAATGAAATATCAACCACATGGAACACTACAGCAAGCACCTCGAAACCACCTGGCAACCGTCCAGCAACAAAACAGCAACCACATGGAATACTACAGCATCCACTTAGCAACCACCTAGCAATGAAATAGCAGCCGTCTAGCAAAACCACAGCAACAACTTTAGACACCATAGAAGCCACCTTATGCAACACCATATGCAACAACCTGGAATACCCAACAAACCACTTTGAGACCACCTATTAACCACCTGAAGTGTTTTGTCAAGCTAACCCAAATATTTATGACCTAATGTATCATTGTTATGAATAACATAAATAAATAATATTGGTAAAATAAATGGAATTGTACTCTCTCCTCATTGCAGACCCTCATTTGTTGGCGCTGGCAGTGTATTACTCATCTGCAGCCTGCGGGTTTTTCCGTGAGTGATCTGCTCCATTCTTCCTGAATGAGTGCCCCCCCCCGGGGGGTCTAACGCTCTTAAAACGTGTCTCTATCCAACTGTGTGGTTTGCGTGCGCGCGTGTGTTTTTACTCGCAGCCTGGGGCACTTTTCACCTCCAGACGCCAGCTTCGCTTTCATTGTCAACTGTGTGTGTTTGAGCTCCGGCTTTGGCTCTATTCTCTCGAGTCAACTGACCGATAATCCAGCTCTGTAAATTGCGCGTGTGTGTGTGTGTGTGTGTGAGAGAGAGAGAGAGAGAGAGAGAGAGAGAGAGAGAGAGAGAACACATTTAAAATAGAAATATATTGTCATTAATTGGCATAATTTGGCATATTAATGCCTCAAAGCCTAACTTTTTATACTTTTTACACTTTTTATTAGATATATTTTATTAGATATATATCACAATATTGAACAATGCAGCGCACATGACACATGACGTCACCAGCCCTGCCCCCCACTTGTGCACTGTCTTGCGTCCGGACCAATCAAGAGCTGAGTCAGTGCTGAGCTCAACTCAAAACCGAGGAAAACATCAAAACAACAAAACAACAGTAATCGGCTCTTTAATCAGGTATTAAAATGGCTTTTTAAAAGGTTAATAAGAGCGTTTGTTTTTCTGGGCTTAAAAGAAAGCGTGAATTCAGCTGTAACTGGAAATATCTGCTGTGATGCAAAACTGTGCTTGACTGAGGTGCACAGCTTACGACACGTTCTCACGTTTACAAGTACTTGTGCTTCTCAGGCAGCAGCAGCCTGTCACTCACACAGACACAGAGACAGTGCTGTGCATCTACTTCTTCTTGTGTCAAGAATCAAAACTTTGCAACACGACCTGTTTGATTTAATTGCTTTAATTGACATCACACGTCCTGCGATGTGACTATTGCTCATGCACACACCGCGACAACATTGCTGTGTATTTGAGAGAAGAAAAAAAACGTAAAAGAGAAATGCACAGAGAAAAAGAAAGAGAGAGCGACAAAAAGAGGGAGAGTACATGAAAAAAAAAAAAACAGGGAAAAAACGCAAGTAACAGAAGTAGAAAGAGAAGTGCAGGCCGGCATGTGTAAGCCGATCCGGGCGGCAGCGTGTCCAGCTGTCTCTCTGTCACACTCCGGCCAGACCTCCACCACAACTGTTCATCCCTCCATTTCCCACAGAGAGAGAAAGAGAGAGAGAGAGAGAGAGAGAAACCAAAGGGGGGAAAGTATCAAGCGAATGCAACAGGCTTCTCAAGCTGAGATACTGAGATATGAGTCCATTCAGTGTGTGATTTCGTGAGTCAATTTAACCCTCATTTTCAATGCAGCCGAGTATTTACAACTTAAAGGGAGTGAAAAATAAATAAAAATAAAAATCTAAATCAAGTACTTAATCAGGTGAGCTAAAATAAGGAACTTCGTGAACAAAACAATACAAATTAAATGGTAAGAGCAGTAAAAAACAAGCAAACAATTTAAGTTTTAATTAGTAAGAAATAATATAATTCTTTGGTGGATAGGCTTAAATGTAAAGCAAAAAAATAAAGAGATAAATAATTAGAATAATACAATATCAACAAATAAAGAAATAAAGGACTAAAATAATAAAAAAGTAGCTAAACATATTGTTGATGATTATTATGACTTACAGCCAATGAAAACCCCAAAACCAGTGTCTCAAAAGATTAGAATATTATATAAGACCAGTTGGTACTTTTAGCACTGTGGGCAGTGTGCCAAATCCTGCTGGAAAATGAAATCTCCATCTCTATAAAAGTTATCAGGAGAGAGAGAAGCGTGAAGTTGCTCTCAAAACCAATGATTCCACTGATTGGTCCACTGTGTTTTATTGTCAAGTCCAAAGTCAGTGCAGTTTTGTTTTCCCGCAAAATCTTACAGCACTTCATATCTTACAGTTTCCCTCTGCTACTGACAACTTTTATAAAGAGATGCGGATTTCATTTTCCAGCAGGACTTGGTACACTGCCCACACACTGCCAAAAGTACCAATTGGTCTTATATAATATATAATATATAATAAACGCTTAAAATAGATCACTCTATGTGTAATACATCTATATAATATATGAGTTTTTCAATGATATTCTAATATTTTGCATTAGTATGACTTACAGAATACCATATAAAGAGGCTGTAGTGCTGTGAAACCACAGAATATCCCTCAAATCACTCTGAGGTCAGAGATACACCACCGACGATTATCGCTATCTTGTCATCTTGTCACAGCGGCGGGGGCCCTCTGCCTCATTTTCTCACCAACTGTCCCCCGGCTGCTCCTATCGCGCTTGCGAGGGCTGCCAGCTTTCGCGTTTGCCTCTCGCAAAGCGCGAATCAGGTACAAACATTGAAAGGGACGGTTCCCAGACCAGAGCTTCTTGGGGGCTGTGGGCACACACAGGAAACAGATGGAGAGAGGGACCAAAAGAAGAAGAGGGGAGGGGAGGGGATGGAAAATAAGCCTCGATGATTGGCTACACCTGAGTAATGACTGTGCCAATGAGGGCTTTGTGAAGGGGGGTGGTTGACTTTGACAGGGATCATACCACCCTCTGTGCGGTGAGGGTGGACAGCTGTATTGGCGCCAGGGCACGCGGGTGCTTCGTGCCACCTGGCACTTAGAAGACGTGGCAAAGCTCAGAGTTGGCTGAAGGAGATGGGTTTTTAAGGTGCCAGCCATGGAAACACCATAAGGCAACCCTTCCATGGTTCTATGGAACTGCGTGATATTTTGCTGCATAGTGCAAAAAAATATATATATATTTACATATTCTTTAATTTTCTCAAAAATCTACAGTGAGCCTTATGCAGTATGAATTCTACCAGTCAGGTTAGCAGATTAAAAAGCAGTAAAAAAAAAGCTACTTTGCTGAAGTATAGTAGTGTTATGAGGTTGAATTTTAAGCTTTCAAGGCTTGGTGCAGCAGCATTAGCATTAGCCGCTAGTGGCAGTGCTAGCTCTTTCGCCATTCAAAGGTGAGTATACAGTACTGTAGTCTGCATGTTTACCATGTTAAAGCTAGAAAAGACAAAAGCTAGATAGGATAAACCGCTAGCTGATAGCGCCCTGGGTTACCGGAACTCTTATGGTTCCTCAGTTCAGCGCTATTGGATGATATTTACACCCCGCTAGGGCTGCAGCTTAGTAGCTAATGCTAATTCTAATGCTGCAGCTCCCAGCCTTAGTGCTGGAGCAACTTAACCAAGCACTTTAGAAGGGAGACATGGCAAAACCATTGCTTACTTCAACGTAGGCATCCTTACTAGTGTCACTTATTATTATAGTCCGGTGCACCGTATAGTCTAAAAATATATATCCATATAATCTCCATTAATCACAGAAATGCTCATCTGTAACTGTCACTGGTAATTACTACAAAAGCCTACTCTGCAAAAACGATTACAAAACAATACACTCCTCCACTCCCACCCCTAAAACTCACATGCTTGCTCAAACACCCTCCCGTACCCAACCATTAACACACCCACCCACAGACCCAGCTAGCCACTGACCCGTGGCAGGTCCCGTCACCAGTCGGTACAGTTATATCGCTGTAGCAGGACCTCCCAGACGGTCCCTCTTCCTATTTTTAACCACAAGTCGAGTCCAAATTCCTCCCTGATTCATTTTCACATGCTATCTTTCACATGCCGCTCGCTTGATAGTGACCAGTGTGTATACCCAGCAACACACAGCAACACACACAGCAACACACACACACACATATTTATACTCATTAAGCAGTGATATTGCAATATCCTTGAAAGCAGTCTATTTAGTATTTTTATTTACTGTATTTAATTTTGTTTGCAGTTTAGATTCATGCACTACATATGCTGACAAACATTTATAGATTTTTCTATTGTTTCTACTACAAATAATTCTTATTGAAATTAATTTTAAAAAGATCAATGATTAGTTATATCACCAAGAATATCGTTATCACAAAAATAAAAAACAAAAACCTTAGCCGAATCTTCCTTCCAAAAGGTCAAATAATCTAGCACTTCCTTCTTGGTGCAACTGTTTTTCTTCTGATGATGATAATGATGATGATGCACAGGAGTTGGACAATGAAAATAAAACACCTGGTTTTAGACCACAATAATTGATTGTGTTGACGGACAGTTCTGGTGGAAACAGGAGAGTTGAGGTGCACATTGAATTCTGCCGTGATTTGATCAGCCGTGGTTTTATGTTTTTTTGGATACAATCCGGGTTAGCACCCGAACATCCCTTTCAGACAGCTTCCTCTTACAGCGTCCACAGTTAATCCTGTTGGATGTGGTTGGTCCTTCTTGGTGGTATCTCGCTGACATTACCCTGGATACTGGATGCTCTTGATGCATCACAAAGACTTGCTGTCTTGGTCACAGATGCGCCAGAAAGACGTGCACCAACAATTTGTCCTCTTTTGAACTCTGGTATGTCACCCATAATGTTATAGTGTGCATTGCAATATTTTGAGCAGAACTGTGCTCTTACCCTGCTAAATAAATCAACCTTCACACTCTGCTCTTACTGGTGCAATGTGCAATTAATGATTACAGATTGGCCACCAGGCTGCTCCAATTTTTCAATTTAGCCATGAAACCTAAAATCCCACACTAAAATGACAGGTGTTTTTTAGTTTCACTGTCCAACCCCTGTACATTTCACACACTAACTAAAATTACATGCCTGGTAAAGAATTCATTGCAAGGACACATTTTCATCAACAACACACCCACAAATCAACAAGTCCCTCCCATAGTCTCCCTCATCTGTCTCCTTCCCACCACTCCCTTCTCTCTTCACTTCCACTCCTCTGCCATTCCATATCATCCCTCTCTCTTTTTCCCGATCCGTCTCCCTCCCTTTTGCGCTCCCTCCCTCACTCCTGTGCTCACTGTGTCTAATTACCCCGCATTAATACCTGCATTCCAGTGGCCTGAGGAATGTCTTAACAATGTAGCCCTGTCCTCTCGCTGCCACACCGCGAGAGAGCCAGATCAGTCCCTGCCTGGAGCCGGAGCCCAAACTGTGCCAAACTGTGTCAGAGACAACACAGGCAAGTTAATTTGAGGTGAACGTTTGGTGATCGAGGCTAATTGGTGGCTAAAGCTTCCTCTGTTTGTCAGCTTTAATAGTGTCGTAGCTTCAGTAGGAATCTTGTCTTGTCTTGTCTTTACCCGAAGATGAGCATCAAGAAACAAGGAATCGACTTGAGGCTCTGGTAGTTCTGTTTGAGGAGGAGGAAGCCACAGAGGAAGATCGAAGATAAAAGGACAAAAGAACAAAACTGGGTAGGGTGTTGTGTGCTAGCCCACAAGCTAACCTATATAGGAACACTATCAATAAAAGTAAATTTTTTGGTCGCATAAAGCAACACTAGTAAGGATGCCTACATTGAAGTGAGCAAGAGTGTCGCAAGTGAATGTTTCCCTTGTAATTCTTAAAAAAAAAAAAAACATTTTCTTTTAAAGTCAAATGAGCACTGGATGCTAATTTATACAGATTTCTCTCTAAAAAAAATGTTTATTTGTGTGAGTAAAGACCTTCCGTTTATTAACTGTAAGCTTAGAGTTGTCAGTGAAATTTCTCCAGCAATAAGGCTGGGTGCAGCAGCATTAGCGTTAGCATTAGCCACTAACCGTAGAGCTAATAGTGCGGAACTGAGGAACCCTGAGTTTTCTGGTAACCCATGGCACTGGTAACCCATCAGCTAACGGTTCGTCCTATTAGCTTGTAGTTTTAACATGGCAAACATGCAGACTACAGTTTGAATTATACTCGCCTCTGAAAGTTGAAAGAGATAGCGCTGTGGTTAGCGGCTAATGCTAAAGTTGCTGCACCCAGCCTTAGTGCTGTACTTTAGCAGAATGGCTTTACTGCTGCTCAATGCCTGACTGGTAGAATACATACATAAGGAGCGCTAGATTATAAGGCATACTGCTGATTTTTGGAAAAAATTTAAGTGAGCAATTCGGGCACTGTCTCAAAGAAAAGAGAAAAAGACGGGGCATGGGAATGAGGGTTGGAAGTGGAATTGGGAGTGGGGGTAAGTGTGGCTTTGGGTAATAACCCCTTCAAATCCCTTACTGCTAACAAAGTAAGCAATCAGTTCTTAATGAACATGCATCGTCCCTGTGTCGGCCCCTCCCCAGCGAGGCTTTTTAGTATGCGCCCACACACCCTCAACCACTCCAACTGCAATCAGTTGACCGGAGGGGGGGTCTTCTCAGTTTAGGGAGGGGTGCAGGGTGCAGGATGCAGGATTCCAGCCGCCAGCACTGAAAACTGTCCAACTGCGATACGGAGAGTCCCTTGCCTCTAGAGACTATGTGTAGGTGAGTTGATAGGGGTGGGAGGGTGGGGCAAAAAGGGGGCCCAAATTGTAGTCTAGGCCTTAGTTACGTCTCATGCCTCAAGCATGATATCTGCCCTGGCCTAGCAGGACCAACACCCCAGCATATGCCCTGACAGATTTGATCTTAACACCCGTATCCTCCCAGCGCCGACCTCTAAATTGACTTTCTAATTAACTTTTCATTAAAAAACGTACGGCTCCCTGTGGTTCCGAAAAAAAAGGAGCATATCTGCAAGACACAGCGCCGACTCGACTACTGTCGACTCGCTGGGAGGCCAAGCAAGCCTCGTTTATGAAAGATGCTGGTCTCTGGATCGGATGATGTGCAAGCAGGGACTCGCTCTACTCTGAGGAGGGGAGTAGTAATTTGATTGCGTAGAGGCTATTTCCATTGATAATGTGTTTAATCTTTGTCCAGATGGATGCAAAAGTTTGTTTTCCGGGCCACAAACAACTACTGTGCATGACGTAGAGTAATTCATAAAGAAGTCATATGATACTCTCATCCAAAACCATGAGAGTATGAATCATATGAAGTTGAATAGTAATAATGAACAGAGTATATGGAAGGTAGATTTATCGGTAGGTGTACACCCTAACATGGGGTAATATTCCCAAGCATTATAAGGACTGGCACCGGGAAATCGACCAATGGATCCGTTTAGAAAATTCAGCAATTCTACCTGCCACTCATCCAGTCAGGGGCCATACTAAGGCAAAAGACCTGATTGGGCTAGATTAGCGCTGGGAGTGCATGCGAGCTCAGCTGCCGCCGGCTTGAATATGATTATCAGAGAGAGTGTCAATCAAACAGAGGGCTAGAATTAGAGCTGGCACCACAGGCTCCTCCGATGGGTCCTTCCTACCGCCTCCTCCCCCCTCCCCCCCAGCGTCTTACCTGGCATCCTGGGACGGCGATTAAGCATGCATGCTCAAACAGAGAAACATGCTGCACACTCTGATCTAATAAACTGAGACGGAAATGGAATGGCTCATTTAATCTTGAGCACAAGTAACTGTAGACAATGAGTTAAGTCACTGCCTGCCCTAACGTCAAGCTGACACAGGTTTTGCATCATCTCTGAAAGACAAGACATAGTCTTGTGTGTGTCTGTGTGTCTGTGTACGGGTAGCAGAAAAAAAAAAAGTAAGGCTCTCATGTCCCTGAGGGAATCACCTGAACATGTGCCTCTCTCCAGGACATCTGATATGTCACTTGAGCCACAACAGCTAATGCGGGAAGCCCCTTCTTGCACTGATTCGCCTACCCAGATTCCTCTGGAGCAAGTCCTGCTTTATAAAAACAGATACGACTTCAAAAGTATACAGTAGGCGTGATGGCGTGAGGACATGGCCAGCGGATGATGTCAGCGGTAGCTTGCCAGCTGAAACTGGAGTACACGCCTCGCTAACCTCGCCGCAATAACGTTAGCGGTGACCCTTCTTCCTTCACACTCTTGCACAACCTTAGCCCTTTTTCAGATCTCTACAGAACTTCAGTGTCTCTCTCTCTAGGTATTGCTACTCCCTCCTCCACCTTGGGAAGAAAAATTCAACAAGAAAAAAAATCTCCCTGGAATGCTTGGCAATGGCTGCAGGGGTCAAACAGCTCGTCAAACAGTGACCATTTTCCCTGAAGAGTTTAACAATGTGCCGTTAACCATTAACTAGATTAAAAACATGAAGAAAGAAGGTCCCTTTCATGCTATATGAGCATGCTAGGCAAACGGAAGGAGAACGGTGAAAAAAAACTGACCAAAAAATATATATATTATCTCAGATTATCTCAGATTATAATCTACCCTGCTGTCTGACTTTACTTGCTGAACTTGCTTTGGCCCCTAAGTTATCTCAAGTCAACTAAACAACACGAATCACTGTACAACATGAAAGACATGCAGGAAAAAGTATGACTGGTTGTTTGCCACAGTCTTGGAGCAAAAGACAAGCTGGATTTCAGTGGATGCACTTGGCATGCACTGTGATTGTTGAGGCAAAACAAATCTTCAAACTGGCCAACATTTGGGTGTTCCCACGAGGGGCTTAGCCGGCTAAGGCGCCACAACTTTCATGGTGGAGGATCTTCACTGAAGACTGGGATCTGAGCCTGACTGTACAGATGGCCATGCTCTTATTGTGTGGGAAGGGTGGCATGGTTCTTCTTCCCGCCTTCCCTCTGTGGAGGTAATCCATGCTAGGAAACTGCTAGGAGGGTTGCACAGGGTTGACGCACTGGTTTTGTCGCACAGGGTTGTCGAACCCTGGTCTCAGTGGACTTGAGTGCAACACTGAAGTGTGTTGCTGTGTGATTGCCCAGCTTAAACACACCTGATTCAACTCATGAGTTAAATAGCCTAATTCCCAAGGTGGGGGAAGGGCCTTTAATTGCATGGTTCAACCTCTCTTAATTCAGATTTGCTTCATTTTGGAGTTTGCGGTTTTACCTCTTGTAAACTGGAAGAAAGCTCAGCCTCAGCGTTTCTCAGCCGTCACCCTGGAAAGTATTCCAGCAATGAGAATGATCCTCTTCAAACAGATAAAAAGAAAGAAATTAAGGATAAGGATCTCTAAAAGGCAAGTACACCAGGATCTCCAGAGGGACCCACCCCTCTTGCTCTCTTGAGAACAAGGCTTAGAGGATCCATCAGCCTGAAGGTACGGTACATTCAGCTAACCAAACAGCTGAAATCTGTTCTAACTCCGGGCAATAAAACCCTTTCTTCCTTCTCTGTCGGCAGACTATCCTCCTGCGAATGTTTACCCACCGAGAAGAGGAGGACAATAGTCACAGTCTTAAGGGGGACGAGAATGGGACAGGAATGTTTGAGCATTCTTTACTCTGGGCTTGTATCAACACACTGTGGCATTTTGACCTGTGTGTGTTAAAGTTGCACCAGCTTGAGTAAGGTGCAACTCAAGAATCCCGAGACAAAAGAATTCCAAGGAAGAAAGGTACAAAAACCAAATGGTGACCACTTTATTTAAACAGATTATTTTAAACAGACCTGCCGGGAAGAAGTGAAACTGGAAAGTGAAGGGGAACTGGGGAAGGTTTAAAATAGAAAGGGAACTTGAACAAATAGATTGGTAACCTGCAACAGTTTGGTGATAGATGTGCAAACAAAGAGTAAACAGATCAATCAGGTGCATCTAGAGCTCAGGTCCCTATTGATCGGCACCTAATGGAACAAGAGTACAAAAGAGGGAGGTTGTTTGTTGTTTCTGTAATGCGGTACAGCCGAGGGCAGCCTGTGGCCCGGGTTACTTAGGAAAAGACATTCAAAAACTATTTCCCCCAAAGGAAAGTCGCCATGTCATGAGCTCCAAATGCATCCATATTGGCTGAAAGGTGCCTGCTGGAAGATCATACGCCGCTCTCCACGGCTAAATGGATCAGCTGCACTTAACCTCGGCTCCCCAACGAGCTCTAGAGACTCGTTCTCACCGCCATCACCCCACTTTGAAGGCTGTTGTTCAAAGTGCTCATCCCTCCAACAGAAACGACTGCATCCACACTCAGAGACACACACTGATGTGCCCAGGCGCCCTCCTTTTTTTCCACACTCTATGTTTCCTGTACACCACTAATAACAGGGCCGCCTTGAAAGTACAGCCTTGGCGATATCAAAGGCTGAAGAGCTACTGGGCTTCCTCTGTCTCAGTCCTTGCCCAGCTCCAGCACTTTGTTGTGTGAGGACGGTGTTTGAACACTGGGCAGACTGAGACAGGACTTCACAACGACGGATGGTGCAGATGGTGGGGGTGAGGAGGCTGTGTACAGAGAAGGTTTCTTTCTCTTTTTTTTTGAAGTGAAGAAGGAGTGATCTCCCTCAGCCTTTTGTGCAGGCTTTCCTCCCTTCCTTCCCTCCTGCCTCTCTCGTCTATACACACACACACACACACTCACACACACACACTAACGCACAGCAGGACTTTCCTCTAATAAAGCTCCAAAGGGGGGGACAGAGTCGTCAAAAAAAGCAAGCATTGCGCAACAGGCCTGCGGTAAACGCAGTAAATCATCTTAAACCACAGCAGACTCACGGCTCACAATACTGTGGAATTGTCATTGACTAGGGCTGTGACTTTTTCAACTCTAGCACAGACACTATTCAAACGAATAGTCTGTGCACTAAAATGTGCAGGGCTTGGATTGAATCCTAGGTTTAAGCTTCAACAATTTAACCTGCATTTTAATAATCACTCAACTAATAAAACCAGTATGTTGGTTATTTTCCCTCTGTTGTCTCGCTTACCATGGAAACTAGGGCTTTGTGTTGGCATGTACAATACTAAAGTAACAGTTACCTGAAGTAACAGTTACCTGAAGAAACAGTTACCTAAAGGTACAACTACCTGATGCAACAGTTACCTGAAGAAACAGTTACCTTAGGTAACAGTTACCTGATGTAGCAGTTACCTAAAGTAACCTGATGTACAGTAACAGTTACCTACAGTAACAGTTACTTGATGTAACAGTTAGCTAATGTAAAAGTTACCTAAAGTAACAGTTACCTGATGTTACAGTTAACTAAAGTAACACTTACCTAAAGTAACAGTTACCTGATGTTACAGTTAGCTAAAGTAACATTTTCCTGATGTAACAGTTACCTAAAGTAATAGTTACCTAAAGTATCATTAACCTGATGAAACAATTACATAAATTAACAGTTACCAGATGTAACAGTTACCTGATGCAATAGTTACCTAACGTAACAGTTACCTAAAGTAACAGTTACCTGATGTAACAGCTATCTAAAGCAACAATTACCTAAAGCAAGTTATCTAAAGTAACAGTTACCTGATGTAACAGTTACCTAAAGTAGCAGTTACCTGATATAACAGTTACCTGAAGTAACAATTACTTAGGTAACAGTTACCTAAAGTGGCATTAACCTGATGTAACAGTTACCTAAAATAACAGTTACCTTAGGTAACAGTTATCTAAAATAACAAAAGTTATCTAAAGTAACAGTTACCTAATGTAACAGTTACCTAAAGTAATAGCTACCTAAAATAACAGCTACCTAAAATAACAGTTACCTAAAATAAAAGCTACCTAGGGTTACAGTTACCTCATGTAAAAAATTAAATAAAGTAACAGTTACCTAAAGTCACAATTATTTGATGTAACAGTTACAGTACCTTAGGTAACAGCTACCTAAAGTAACAGTTATCTAAAGTAACAGCTACCTAAAATAACAGTTACCTAACGTAACAGTTACCTAAATTAACAGCTACCTAAAATAACAGTTACCTAACATAACATCTACCTAAAATAACAGCTACCTAAAGTAACAGTTACCTAAAGTAACAGTTAGCTGATGTAACAGTTACCTAAAGTAACAGCTACCTAAAATAACAGTTACCTAAAGTAACATCTACCTAAAGTAACATCTACCTAAAATAACAGTTACCTAACATAACAGTTACCTAAAATAACAGTTACCCAAAGTAACAGTTACCTAAAGTAACATCTACCTAAAATAACAGTTACCTAACATAACAGTTACCTAAAATAACAGTTACCCAAAGTAACAGTTACCCAAAGTAACAGTTACCAAAAGTAACATCTACCTAAAATAACAGTTACCTAAAGTAACAGCTACCTAAAGTAACAGTTACCCAAAGTAACAGTTACCAAAAGTAACATCTACCTAAAGTAACAGTTACCTAAAGTAACAGCTACCTAAAATAACAGTTACCTAAAGTAACAGCTACCTAAAGTAACAATTACCTAAAGTAACATCTACCTAAATTAACAGTTACCTAAAGTAAAAGCTACCTAAAGTAACAGTTACCTAAATTAACAGTTACCTAAAGTAACATCTACCTAAATTAACAGTCACCTAAAGTAAAAGCTACCTAAAGTAACAGCTACCTAAAATAACACTTATCTAAAGTAACAGTTACCTAAAGTAACAGAATCAGCAGTTACTGTTCAGCCTCTCAGCACTAGTAGCATCAGTTGGGGAGTTCTAGCTGCCGTTTCCAAATTGGACAACAAACAGCACCAAATATGGCAACAATACAAATCCACATGACTCGCTGTCGCTCTACTGAAGACAAAGAGAGGGACGTGGTGAGAGACAGACGAGACAGGCAGACAGAGATAATCCAGCACAATAGACGGGCATGTATTTATTGTGCAGATCGTGTCTGTGTGGTATCAATCCTCCTGATCTCCAGCTGAGCTTTGATGATATTAGGATGAAAAGGTAGACGGGTGAGGATGAGCTGCTCTTCCTCTGAGAGCCACATCAAACTGATCTACTGCGATCTGAGAATTAAACGAGAGAGCAGCTGTCTCATGCCAAATTCACCCCCCCCCACCCCTCACACACACACACACACACCTTCCCAAAAAGAAGATTAGCAGCCAGGTGAGTGATCTCTCCGTACCTTAAGAAGTGCTACCTTAAAGTAGCACTGCTAATACTAATATCAAACAAAAAGCTCTTAACTGCACATGACTGCAAACTGAACAGTTTTTGCACCATTTAACATACCACAAATTAAATTATTTCCGTGAAAATCTAGAATATAATTGAAAAGTTACTTTATTTCAGTAATTCACTTCAAAATGTGAAACTCTGGACTGTGTGTCTCTCCACTCTTCCTCCAGACTCTGATCCCTTGATTTTTACAAGTGAAATGTAAAATTTACTGATGATCAGTGATGGTTTGGAGAGTCATGTCTGTCATCTGCTGGTGTTGGTCCACTGTGTTTTATTATCAAGTCCAATGGTACAGCATTTCATGCTTCCCTCTGCTGACAACCTTTATTATATAGATGCAGATTTCATTTTCCAGCAGGACTTGGCACACTGCCCACACTGCCAAAAGTACCAATTGGCCTTATATAATATTCTCTAATATGTTGTCTGAGACACTGATTTTTGGGTTTTAATTGTCTGTAAGCCAATAATAAACCCTTAAAATGGATCACTCTGTGTTTAATACATCTATATAATATATGAGTTTCACATTTGGAACTAAATTACTGAATTGAATAAAGTAACTTTTCAATGATATACTAATTTTCGTATAGCTGGTTCCTATATAGTGTGGAAAAAAGATGGTTTTAATGGTTTTAATGAAGTGCAGTCAGAGGATTTATACTGTATATTTTATTATATTTTAGTCATGGTGGTAATTGTGATGGCAGGGCAGTTGGTGGGAGTGATATAGAGCTTTTTTGGTGGGGGGATGTGGGTTGTGACTTGACTGTAAGCCATAATCATCAACAATAAAATAAATAAATGCTTTAAATAGATCACTGTGTGTAATACATCTACAGTATATAATATATTAGTTCCACTTTTTGAACTGAATCACTGGAATGAAGTAGCTTTTCAATGATGTTATATGTTTTAAGATCCACCTGTATATACTACACAATTAAATACACAATAATAATAAAATGAAATTCACCATGTGCTGGTCTCCAAAGGAAAACCACTAAACCCCTAAAATGTGGGCAGCACATAATGAATGGAACACAGAGTAACACCAACGTGCCATATTGCAGTTTTGGATTGGCACCAGCGTGCCACACTGTGGCAACCTGTGTACGCCCAGCCGAGCAGAGAGAGAGAGAGAGAGAGAGGGGGAGGTATAGAGAGAGAGAGAGAGAGAGAGAGAGAGATTGACTGACTGACTGGGGTCTGAGGGCGAGATACAGCCTGTCCAGTTGAATGCCTCTCATTCCAGCCTGGGTCCCCCTCCTGCTCGCCATGCATGAATCACAGCTAATAAGAAAAGCCAGGGGCCCTGAGCTACATGCTAAATCACAACCCACAACCCCCCACAAAAAAAAGCTCTATATCAGTCCTAACAACAGCCCTGCCATCACAATTACCACCCTGACTGATAAAATACACTGTATTTAGTATTTAAATACACTGACCGCCTGCATTGTGCAGTGTTGTTTTATTCTATAAACTACAGACAACATTTCTCCCAAATTCCAAATAAAAAAAAGTCATTTAGAGCATTTATTTGCAGAAAATGAGAAATGGCTGAAATAACAACAACAAAAAAAAGATGTACAGCTTTCAGACCTCAAATAATACAAGAAAAGCAAGTTCGAAGTCAATATTTGCTGGAATAATAATGGTTTTTATTCACAGATTTGTTTTTCATGCATCTTGGCATCATGTTCTTCTCCTCCACCAGTCTTACACACTGCTTTTGGATAACTTTATGCTGCTTTACTCCTGGTGCAAAAATTCAAGCAGTTCAGCTTAATGGTTTGGTTTGATATCTTGTGATCATCCTTCTTCCTCTTGATTATATTCCAGAGGTTTTCAATTTGGTAAAATCAAAGAAACTCATCTCTTATTTTTTTCCAGAACTCTAAGTTACTTTTGGCAGTGTGGGCAGTGTGCCAAGTCCTGCTGGAAAATGAAATTCACACCTCCATACAAGTTGTTAATAGAGGAACGCATGATGTTCAGCTCTATTATCAGATTTCTTAGTAGAATTTTCTAGACCATACTCTGTTCTAGATTTAGATCATTCTACGACTTCAATACGATTATGAATGCGTGATTTAGAGTGTATGTAAACACTGGTGGTAGTGGTGTAAAGCATACAATGCACAGGTACCTGATACAAAATCATGATTGGTTCATAATATAATGCTATCCTACATCTTTTTGGCATGTGACTGCAATTTTTGCCATTAATAGGCTATTGTTGTACAAATTATTAATTTTTTTTTTTTTTTTACAAAACTGTGCTTTTTCGGGTTAATGATGAAAATTCGTCCAGAAAATAAAAGCTTTAAAATAATGTAAAATCCTGCTGTTGTATGAGTCATCTACATGGCCATGGCCATACACTACTGTTAAAGTATAGATCCACCCTTAAAAAGAAACCTGTGTTTCTGCAAGTAGGCCACTAAACTGTGCAGGACACCCTTACCATTTTGGGTGAGAATGCACAAGTGAGTGTTAGTGTGTGTGTGTGTGTGTTAGTGTGTGTGTGTGTTAGTGTGTGTGAGCCTCTGAGCCCAGGAAGGGCCTTAAAACGGGGGTTTGGCTTTTATCTGGTGTCCCAGATGAAAAGAGCGTTTTTTTTCATTTGAAGGCGCCTAATACCATAATAATTACTGATGGCTGTGGGGGGTGGTGTGTGCCTGTGTGTGAGATAGAGAGTGCAAGTCTGTGTGTGTGTGTGTGTGTGTGTGTGTGTGGTAGTGGTGTTGGGGGGGGGGGTGCATTTGAGAGGTGAAATTACAGCAAGGAAATGAGTGCGGGGAAATAAGCTCCTAATAGACACAGAGGGGAAGCGTGGTGTTTCCGAACGCCGCCTTTAACCTGAGACTCGACCTGTCTCAGCGATTCTTTACACCACCGTTCCAGCGCTCTACGGCCGTGATCACAGACGCACCTTTGAGTGGCGTAGGTTGAGATGCTGGGGGGCCAATGGGGGGGCTGATAAACGTTTTCCATTGATTTGTTCCAATACGATTTGCAGTATTTGCAGTTTTCTCTCTTTAAGCCAGTTAGCTTCTAGATGTTAGCAGCTACTTGGGTAAATATATCTGGCATAGAGTAGCAGGAAGGACACATGAATGAACAAGCTGCCAAGAATACTATGGTAACAATGATAAGGCAGTCAGTTATAGATAGAGGGAATGAAAATGAACCTGTATAAATGCAGAGATGCAAAATTGACTTGCCAACAAAGGTAAGGAATATATATTTTATATATTTTTTTGGCACCTATGGTTGGTTTGCTTTGGTCTAAATCAGCTAAAACAGTAGTTCTTAAACTTTTAAAGTATTGTCCCACCCATGATCAAACCTAAAAGCTTAAGTACCTCCTACTGGTGCTAGTTTATAGGCCGTACTCAGTTTTCCATAAGCAAATTATTGATTATTGATTAGTGCTAGAGCCTTTTCTTATGCAGTGACTAAACATACGTGGGTTGGACTCACAGTTGATTACACAGTTTAAAACTGCTCTTAAAATTTATTTTAAGACAGCTTACTTATTGTCATTGTTGTTTTTAAGTAATTTTAATCAATCTGTATTAATCTTGTCTTGTTTTTACTTTACTCATTTAATTTTATCTTTATTTACTTGCTATTTGATTTATGTACAGGGGATCTCTTGGATGTAAGATGACCATGAGTGTCTTTAATGGAGCTAACAAATAAAAGGTATTATTCTTGTAAATGACAGATAGATAGACTAACACTAAAACTATTGTGAATCATGGTGTTCCACAGGGTTCAATTGTAGGGCCTATGAAAGTGTAAATAATTGAAGTTAAAGTTTACACACAGTGACTACCAGCTTAAACACTAAATATAAACATATATAAACAACACTGATGCAGCAGGGTGATATGGTCCTAAAATAATATCACGATACTTCATGGTATTTTTGCGATAGCGATACTTTTGGCGATATGACAAAAAACTGAATGATAAAATTATTTCAAGAATACTTTTTACATTACAAGAATTTGATCAGATTTGTAACAGAAGTCAATGATCCAGAATGTCATGATACTAATAATAATAATGCAAATCTCCATATATCCAAGATTAAAGTTAAGAAAATGATACTGGACAGATATAATCTGTTTCTAGTAGATATTTAGTTTTGTAAACTTGAACCATTCCTCCATTGGTTTGGTTTGTTTTCATACAGGGGAAAATCCAAATGTATCAAAATGCATGAAAACAAACTCATAACATTCTCTCTGCTTATTGGTCAGAGCTGCTCAAAACCCCCAATACCAGCCTAACAGGGCATCTTTTCACTTCATCTGAGTTTTATTTTTAGCTAATCGATCACTGAGTTACAAATCTTTATGACTGCTTGTTTTCCAAATTGCTTACCAGACCCTATCAAGTGCCCTACAGTTTCTAGTCAGGCCAAATGGGACTGTTGCCAATGTTCTGCAAATCGAGCAACAGTTGCTACGACAGAATGTATTTGTGGGCGGAGCATGAATAAAAAAAAAGCAGAAATGTTCTAGAATCTTGAATTGTGTCTTATGTAAAAACGTCAGATTCATGAGGACACACTCAAAATATCCATCCGCTCACTTCAGCCACTTACAGCCACAATACAAGTGCTAGCACAACACACACACACACACATAAATGTTCACACACACACAGTAGAAGTGAGGTTGAGTGTGTGCAAAGTCGTGTCTAATATTTGCATAGAGAGTAGATTGCATAGAGTGTTGAGAGCACTCATAGAAGTGGGTGCGATTGTAATAAGTGAGTGGTTGCAGAGAGGATGGATAACGTGGTGAGTGTGAAATATTGAAAGCAAGAGAGAGAGAGAGAGAGAGAGAGAGAGAGAGAGAAAGAGAAAGAGAGAGAAACTCCTAAACAGCAGGAACAGGTGTGGAGAACATGTGTTGGAGGAGAGTTTGAAGGCAAATTGATGGAAAGCAGCAGATACAATAAAAAAGAGCTGATAGGCAGTGACTCGGTTCTGATACATCAGCTCACAGACGCAGCCTTGTGCTGATCCACATCACCCTTTGGAGTGATGAGGGGAAAGAGCGGCATCTACTGTACCCACCCAGAGAGAGCAAGGCCAATTGTGTTTTCTCAAGGCTCCGGCAGCTGATGGCAAGCTGCATGACTGGGATTCGAACCAGTGATCTCCCAATCATAGTGGCAGGGTGTGGACAGTGCCTTCTATGACATCTATCAGGCCTTGTTCAAACTTTATATCTTCGAAACTCGATAACCTACAAAGCATTAGCATTACTTGCTAACTTGGCATCTTTTCAACCTCACAAGATAGCACCTCACAACTTACGAACACCAAGAGTGGATGTTTCCAAGATGGCCCTTGAGAAAACACGTCATAAAGCTATTTCATTCTATTCTTCATTAATTGCACATTGCACCAGTAAGAGCTGTAAGAGTGTGAAGGTTCAATTATCAGGGTAAGAACACAGTTCTGCTCTAAATATTGCAATGCACACAACATTATGGGTGACATACCAGAGTTCAAAAGAGGACAAATTGTTGGTGCACGTCTTGCTGGAGCATCTGTGACCAAGACAGCGAGTCTTTGTGATGCATCAAGAGCCACGGTATCCAGGGTAATGTCAGCATACCACCAAGAAGAACCAACCACATCCAACAGGATTAACTGTGGACGCTGTAAGAGGAAGCTGTCTGAAAGGGATGTTCGGGTGCTAATCCAGATTGTATCCAAAAAAAACATAAAACCACGGCTGATCAAATCACGATAGGATAATAAATGATTGTGGTCTAAAACCAGGTGTTTCAGTTTCACTGTCCAACCCCTGTATATCATGCAGTACTATATATTTAACAGACAGTAAAGCAGAAAAAAAAGAGGCAGAGGCATAAAAAAGAAGCGCAGTGAGAGAGAGGGAAGGAGGAGCAGGGGGTTCGAAGGGGTATGGGGGGGGGGACGCAGAGGGGAGCGGCCAGGGAGCGAAAACCAAAAAAGAAAGAAAAGACAGATTGCACCAAATTTGAGAGAAATAAGGGTCTTCGTTTTATTATAATTCCAGTGATTCTGAAACTGAGTCTAAATCTAGACTGGGAATAATCTGTAATGGTCACAACTGGAACCACTGGCAGGTCTAGGCTTAATCCAAGGCTTAATCCTGATCCAACGCCAGGATTAATATCAATAACCCTCATCTAACAGCTGCGCTGCTCCAGCTGTTCCTGAGCCCAGTCTGTCCAGGTGCTGCTGATCAGACTGAAGTGTTTGTTTAAAAATGACTGTGTTCTTTAGCACTGCTCAAGTCTGAGTGTCATAAACTGTCTCTCTCTCTCTTTCTGTCTCTCTCTCTTTCTATCTTTCTCTCTCTCTCTCTCCCTCTCTCTATTTCTCTCTCTCTCTCTCTCTCTCTCTCTCTCTCTCTCTCTGATCGGTCCATCAGGCAGTAGAACACCATCAGCAAAACAACACCAACAATAATTCACCAAATTATCTTTCTTTCTATTTTTCTTCATACATCTTCCTCTCTCTCTCTCTTTCTCTTTCTTTACACTCCTTTTTACTCTATTTCGCTACCCCTCTTTCACTTCACACTCTTTTTTTCTCCCCTCTCTCTTTTTTGTTATTTCTCTGCATGTCTTTCTTTCTTCAATCGCTACACCCCTCTTTTCCATACCACTCTACCACTATCTCATTCTCTACACCTCTCTCTCTTCCTCTCTTTTCCCACTCTCATTCTCTACACCTCTTTCTTTCACTGCACCTCTGTTTTTACACCACTCTTTATCTCACTCTCTACACCCCTTTCTCTCTCTCTCTCTCTTGTTTCCTCTCTTCATTCTTTCCCTAATATCATTCTCTACACATCTCTACTCACATTTTCTATACCACTCTTTATCTCATTCTTTACAACTCTTTCTTTCTTTTTCTCTATTTTCTCTTACCCCTCTCTCATTCCTTATATCTCTTTTTCTCTACACCTTTTTGAATCTCTTTCTCTACACCCGCCTCTCTTTTTACACCACTCTTTATATCATTCTCTACACCCCTTTCTCCCTCTATTCTCCTCTTCTCTCTTTCTCTACAGTTCTTTTTTTCTCTCTGTTTCTTTTATCTTTGCACACCTGACTTTTCTGTCTGTCTTTTTCTGCTTTTCCTCGACGTCTCGCTAATTTTCCATCACTTTCTTCTCTTCCTCTGTCCCTTTGTTCACACTTTCTTTCACTTCTCGTTTTTCTTTTTACTGTTTTATATATCTCTCTTCTCGGTGTGGCTCTTGTCCCTCGAGCTTCTCTGAACCTCAAAGAGACGGGCCGCTACAACACACACACACACACACACACAAACACACGCTCGCGCACTGTGCAGTGCAGTGCATGCGCGCACACGCACGCGCTGAACGGAGCCTCCGCGTCTTTGCAGGACAGGGTAAAACGCCACAACACAACCCTCCTGGCATTTAACCCTCCTTAGAATCCTAATCTGGACTAAACCGAATTAAACTCCGCAAGTTTGGGTTGTTCATATTGTTTTAAATCCGTTTTGTGGAAAAAATCCTTCGCCTCGAGCCATTTAAAGCGCGCGCCTGTCTATACAAGCCGTGCGCGCTTCTGTAAGGAACAGGTTGTGGCGCCAAACCAACCAAAATATCCAAAATACCAAACAATCACAGAAAAACACGCTGACTCGATACATTCCCTGTCAGAAACCGGATAAAAGCTTAAAAACTAAGTGTGTGAAGCTCAGAGCGCACGCAGGAGACCGGGGACAGTCTCTTAAAAGAATAAAAAGCCCAGAGAAAGTCCTGCTCTTACCTTCCAGTGACAAAACCAGCACCACCAGCACCACCAGCGCGCTCCTCAGAGTCTCTCCCGCCATCGCTGCTCCTCTACAAACTTCTCCGGCTCTCCTGCTGCTCCGCTGCGGCTCTTCAGTCCGTCTCGCCTCGGTGAGAAGACTCCTCTCAGCCTCACACACCAACACACACACTCCGCACTGCGCGCGCACACACACCCACCAGCGCTGTTTTCTCACCCCCCTCCCTCCCTCCTGTCTGTCTCTCTCTCTACCACTCTCTTTTACTCACTCACCCAATCACTCTCTTTCTACTACCTCTACTGCTCTTTACCTCTCCCTCTCTCTCTCTCTACCACTCTCTCGCTCACTATTTCTACCTCTACTGCTCTTTACCTCTCTCTCTTTCTCTCTCTCTTTCTCTCTCTCTCTCTACCACTCTCTCACTCACTATTTCTACCTCTTTACCTCTCTCTCTCTCTCTCTTTCTACTACCTCTACTGCTCTTTACCTCTCTCTCTTTCTCTCTCTCTCTCTCTCTCTCTCTCTCTCTCTCTCTCTCTCTCTCTCTCTCTCTCTCTCTACCACTCTCTCGCTAACTATTTCTACCTCTACTGCTCTTTACCTCTCTCTCTTTCTCTCTCTCTCTCTCTACCACTCTCTCACTCACTATTTCTACCTCTTTACCTCTCTCTCTCTCTTTCTACCTCTACTGCTCTTTACCTCTCTCTCTTTCTCTCTCTCTCTCTCTCTCTCTCTACCACTCTCTCAGTATTGCCAAAGCATTAATTAATTAAATTATTAATTGAAGAAAATAAAGAATAATAATTGATCAGTTATAACATACATAAACAATTCACATATACATAAATAATTTGATACATTTAAATTAGACATTAATTATCATTGTAATTGATATTTGATATCATTGTATTGATATATATATATATATATATATATATATATATATATATATATATATATACATAGTAAATTACAGTTTTGCCCGAGCATTAATTAACTCTCTCACTCTCATAAACGTTCTATTTTGAGGGCACATCATATTTACACAGTTATAAAACCAGTCAATACAATACAATCTCTTTTTACCTCTAAATTCACTTAAGCTCTATCCGGACAAGATTAATTTCTCAGGGGGTCGTCTGTGAAAAATATTTCACACTTTTACTCAATTGCAATTGAAAAACAGGAGGACCAATGAGTTTTTTTGGCTTTCTCGGTCACATGACATCACGTTCAGTAGCTCCTCCATTTCCACTCGCTGTTGTGTTTACAGTATTAAAACAGTAGACAATTTAGTCTGTAATTTTTTTTATCTCAGAGGACGTCTGAGAAAAACACATATATGGTCGTTCTGGACGGGAATAAAATCACAGAGGACCCTCCAAAAAAAGAGAAAATTACCCCAGAACCCCCTGAGAAACTAATCCCATCCTGATAGGGCTTTACTCTACCTCTATCCTTCTAATGCTTTCTCATTCTCCATCACTTTCTCGCTCTCTGTCTACCTCTACCACTCTCTACCTGTTTCTTAACCACTCTCTCACTCTCTTTCCACCTCTATATTCACTTTTTGGCATTCTTTTCCTCTCACGACTTTTTTTTTCTCTTTCTACCTCCATCACTCTCTTTCTCTACCTCTAGCTAGCTCCAGTCTCTCACTCTCTCTACCACTACATTTATTAGCATGATAATTATTCACATTTGTAATCCCAAAGCTGTATTTAACACTTTTACAAGATAATAGGACAGAAGAAATATAACGAGTAATAGACTGTATGCTGTAAACTGTGTTTAGAGATGGTCCCTCACTTACTTTCTTCCTACACCTCTCTCTCTCTCTCTCTCTTTCTCTCTCTCTCTTTTGGAAATCTGATGAGGGCGGCAGTGGCTTTGGTTGATATATTTACACAAAAGGTGACCCTCCCCCCGGAGCTACGCTACAGTGGTGGAGCAGCATAAACACTCTCTCTAACTATATGAATACACTGTGTATACAGAGCTGAGAAAAAAATTTCTCACCCTGATTTATTCACAGTTTCAGATCTTTAAACCAATTAAACACAACATTTTAGTATGAGTTATTAGACTTATTCACTTATTCGAACAAACACCGAAAATATTTTTTATTTCATTTTTAGCTTGATAATAAATAAAAAGATAATCGAAAAGGTTATGATGGAACTGGCCCTCATCAGGATCACCCAGGGAAAGGAAGAGCAAGAGTTTCTCGGTTGTATAGGATAAGTTCTTCAGAGTTACCGGCCTTTTTTGGTTTGTTTAACACTTTTAATTTACTACATACTTCCTTATGTGGTCCTTTATAGTCTGATAGATCACGCCACTATTTATTTACTATGTAGGAGAAAATTGACAGGTACTGTAAATAAAGTATTAAATAAAGGCACCAAACAGAAAAAGACATCAATATTTAATTGATTAGTAGATCCTGCTTTTGCAGAAATAACAGCATCTAAACTCTTCCTACAGCTTCCAATGAGACTCTGGCTTCTGGTTGAAGGTATTTTGGACCATTCTTCTTTGTAAAACATCTCCAGTTCAGTCAGGTTTGATTCAGGTTTCTGATCATGAACAGCAGCCCGCATTAAATCACACCACAGATTATATTTCAATAATATTCAGGTCTGGGGACTGAGATGATCTGAGATGATCATTCCAGAACGTTGTACTTATTCGTCTGCATGAATACTTTAGTGCTTTAGTAGATGTTGAGCAGTGTTTAGGGTTTAGTGTTTAGGGTCGTTGTCTTGTTGAAAGATCCAGCCCCGGCGCTTTAACTTCAACTTTCTCACTGATTCTTCAACTTTGTTCTCAAGAATCTGCTGATATTGACTGGAATCCATGCAACCCTCAACTTTAACAAGATTCTCAGTACTTGCACTGGTCCCACAGCCTCACAGCATGATGGAATCACCACCAAATTTTACTGTGGGGAGCAGTAAAGTGTTTATCTTGGAACGCTGCGTTCTTTTTCTGCCATGCATAAATAACTGCCCTCCAAATAAACCAAGTTTCAACAGCACCTTATTCCAAAATGAAGCTGGCTTGTTCAAATGTGCTTAAGCATACCTGAAGCGACTCTGTTTGTGGCGTGTGCTCAGAAAAGGCTTCTTCTGCATTACTCTACCATAGAGCCTCTCATTGTGCAAAGAGCATCTGCAGCAAGATGTTGCAAGATGTTTTTATTTGCTTCTACTTGAGTAAGCATTATTTATAAATAAAAGTACTTTTACACCAGTTCTGTTTCTGTCCACTCTACCCACCTCTAAATAATGTTATTACATAACACATAATAAATTCCACTGCCCTTGCAATAATGAAAATGCTCTTTTGCATTATTCAGTTACTTCAAGTAATGACTGCACACTTCCTGTAAGTTATGTGCAGTTGCAGCCTTTGTTGTGAGGTGAGGTTTCTCAGATCCTACAGGGTTCTGGAAATGCTTATCTATTTATCACAGGGCTTTTTTTTGGTTTTCCTCTTCCGTTGGTAAAGTTTCAGACACGCCTCAAGTATAGACTTCTTCCTGTGTAAGATTAAAGAAAAACAATATCTGTATGAGACAATGGCCCTGTCTCAAAACCTGGTGTATTGAAAATAATAATTACAAAACTGATACAAGGATAAGGATAATAAAGTGTGCAGTGATCCTATATGGAAATATATGGATAATGGGTATAGAAACTTATAGATAATCATAATATCATGCTTGATTTGCTGTGTATGCAGTTATGCTAATTTTTATCCCATTTTCTCCCAATTTACACAGCCAATTACCCAAACCCCTATAGGACTCCCTAGTTATTGCCCCAACACACCAGCAGGGTGAAACCCATGTGAAGTCAACCACCGCCTACATGAACAGGATTCGAACCAGCGATCTCCTGATCATAGTGGCATCACCTTGGTGGTCTACTTGACCACTTGGAGTCTCTCCTCTACTGTAACTTAATGCAAATATAAACTATAGCATAATAAAATACAGAAACGGCATTTTACTGTTACATCTGCTTTGTTTCTGGTCCTTTAGTCTGTGCTGAAAACTCAATGAAGGCAGTCTGAGACACTTGAGTCTGAGACTTGGACTGGTAGAACAGGGGCAGTTTTAACAGGAAGTCTTATAAAGTCTTATAAAGACAGGTGGAAGCTGGTGATTGGTTGAGATTGTGACAAGTGACGAGCACTGCAGTTTCCTGCTAGAACTAGCAGTAGGTGAGTCGGTGAATCTGACTCCTCATCTGGTCAATTTTACAGACTCTATTTGCAAATTTGACAATATGGCCGACAGTTATGGCTTTATTTTGTATTTTCGTGTAGGAATGTGATGGAATGGAACCATAGTATTTGTGCTTTTCTATAATTCTATAATTGATTTACAGTAGCAGGAAATTTAACTACTGAAAAAAATTAAGAGTAAAATTTACTTAGAATTTACTTAAAATCTAAGTAAATTTTACTCGTAATTTTTTTCAGTGTAGTTAAATTTCCTGCAACTTTCTACATTTGCTTTTTTAAGTAAGTTTAATTTCAGATAAATTTAAGTAGCTTCAGCTCGGTTTCAAGACTTGAGTAAATATAGAGTAAATAAGTGAACTGAACTTCAGTCAATCCTTTCTTTTATTAAACTTTACTTCATTTATTTTTACTGAATCAATCCTTTCTTTTAGTATCATTTATTTAATTTCTGCATACAATATCACCTCACTACAATTACTTAATTTATACAATAATATTATATAATTTTAGTTAAAACACACATTCAAATATTTAGATAATTAGAAAAAGATTTATTTTGTAAACAGAGCAAGTCTCACTGTCTCAACACATGGATGCATGTAATAATTTTTTTTTTTTAGTATACTGGTATAAAGAATGTATTACATGCCATCTATGTGTTGAGACAGTGTAATGTTTACATAATATTTAAGTCTTGAAACCGAGTTGAAGTTACTTAAATTTATCTAAAATTAAATTTATTTAAAAAAAAAAAAGCAAATGCAGGAAGTTTTTTACTCATCATTTTGTTCAGTGTATTGTGATCCACAGGATCTAGGCTTGTTTTATGCTTTTGTCTTGTGGGGGAATTTTTGAGAAGATGCCTCTAGAAAAGACAGGACTGCTGAGGAGACCCTCAAACTGCATCAAGCCAAACGTGACAGCGTGATATGGCATTCGCCCACAGTTCTGCTACTCTCTCTCTCTCTCTCAGATAATAATGGTCTCTCAGTCAGGGTCTGAAGCAGGGATTCCTGGGATAACTGGACCAAAACAGCTGCTCTCGTTTCCAAGCCTCTTCTCTTTTTTCTCCACAGACAGCGAGAGAGTCCACTATCGCTCCAGATAAGACCAGAGGCACGGAGGTAAAGAGAAGAATGAAAGATTAAAGGAGAGGAGGAGTGGAGGAGGTCTCCTGCTCTTCTATCAGAAATACCCCTCGAGTACTATTTCAAGTAGGGGTGTGGAAGGTGGGGGTCGGGTAAGGCAGCATTCATTATGGTTATAGATAGAGTCTGATATCCAGCTGGGTCATTACTTTAGCCACCGAGTGAACCATGACAGCACAGCAAAAGCAGCGGTCATCACATAACCCAACCCCAGATAGAGCTCGCCTACGTACCATCAACATCACCCACACCAACAATACAAACACCAACAATACCAACACCAACAATACCCACATTAAAAACTAGCAATACCAACAATACCACCATTAAAAACTAATAATACCAACAATAGCAAAACCAGTACCAACAATACCAACAAAACCCATCACCAACAGTACCAACACCTACACAAACAATCCCAGCATTACAAAACTAACAACACCAACAATACCAACACCAATAATGCCAACAACTACACCAACAATACCAACAATACCACCTTTAAAAACTAATAATACCAACAATAGCAAAACCAGCCCCAACAATACCAAAACCAATACCAACACCAACAATACCACCACTAAAAACTAATAATACCAACTATAGCAAAACCAGCACCAACAATACCAAAACCCACATCAACAATACAAACACCAACAATACCACCATTAAAAAACTAATAATACCAACAATACCAAAACCAATACCAACAATACCAAAACCAATACCAACAATATCAACATCAAAAATACCTACACCAACAATACCAACAACTCTGCTACAAATACCAAAACCAACATCAACAATATCAAAACCAACATCAACAATATCAAAACCAACAGCAACAATACCAACAACATCAACAATACCAACAAGAAAACCAACACCAACAATATTAAAACCAACAACAGCACACAACCAACACCAACAATATTAACAACACCGCTAAAAATAAAAAAAACAACACTAACAATATCAAAACTAACACCAACAATACTAACAACATCAACAATACCAACATCAAAACCAACACCAACAGTACCAACAGCACTGCTAAAAATACCAAAACCAACACCAACAATAGCAAAACCAACAATACAACACCTACAATACCAACAACACCACCAACAATACCAAAACCAACACCAACAATATCAAAACCAACAACACCACCAACAATACCAAAACCAACACCAACAATATCAAAACCAACAACACCACCAACAATACCAAAACCAACACCAACAATATCCAACCAATAATACTAACAACACTAACAAGAGCTTTCAGACCTCAAATAATGCAAAGAAAACAAGTTCACATTCATAAAGTTTTAAGAGCTCAGAAATCAATATTTGGTGGAATAACCCTGGTTTTTAATCACAGTTTTTATATGTATCTTGGCATCATGTTCTCCTCCACCAGTCTTACACACTGCTTTTGGATAACTTTATGCTACTTTACTCCTGGTGCAAAAATTCAAGCAGTTCAGTTTGGTTTGATGGGTTGTAATCATCCATCTTCCTCTTGATTATATTCCAGAGGTTTTTAATTTGGTAAAATCAAAGAATTAGTTATTTTTTGCATTAATATGAGTGGTAAGATACTGTATATCCTTTATATATATTCCATAGCTTCTATGGGACATGACAGAATGTACCAGGTAAGTTAGCAGCTGTGTTATTTTGCTGCAGAGATGCTTCACCAGGATTCAGATGTTGGTTTGTTTGGTCTAGAGAGGAGATGAGGTTTGCTGATAGTGGCTCTGAACTCTGAGTGAACACACCATTTGGGCAGCAGTGCAGGTAGCATAGGATTGCAGCGCATATTATTGCTATCAGTCTGGGCCAGGAGAACATTCTGGTAATCTAACCCTACCTACTGACCTTCTCCGAGGCTACAGCTCGCTACCTCAACACATCCGAGGATTTACACAGCTAAAACCTGAAAACTGAACCAGCCTGAGTGGCAGGATTTTCTTTTTCTTGCATTTATAAATATGGAAAAGTGTAGAAAGTTCTAAAACTTGGAAAGGTCATGAAAACTGTGCTAAAAAATGATGTTGTTCGGAAAAATATTGAGCACAATTAAATTAGGGATGCACTCACTTTTTATTGCCAGTGGTTTCCAGCATAGTATTTACAGCTTACTCTTTCCAAAAATAATTCAAGGATTCAAGGAGATTTTATTGTCATTCGCATCACATGTGGTACATGAGGTGGAACGAAATTGTGATCTCACGATCCAGTTTTACACCCAAAGAGCTGTTATTAATAGATATATAGATAAAAAAAAGAATACAATAAAAGAAATAGAATATACAAAATAGATAGATAAATATCCCAAGAATAAAAAAAAATAAATAGAGAGTAGAAGGTTCAGCAACATGAAGTCCAGAGTGCAAGTGTGCTATAGCAGCATGATAATGTGAATTAGAGCAGTGGAGATAAAGTGTCTCAGTGCAAGTGAAGTGACCATGTTGGTAAACAGTAAACAGTAATTTGTCCTTGTAAAGTGTCAGTGCAGTGTGTTGTTAAGTGGAGTTTAAGAGTCTTACAGCTTCCGGAATGAAGCTGTTTCTGAGTCTGTGTCAAATAATGATCATATCCCAGTGCGGTAAAGCTAAATCTACAAGAAACCCATTGAGAGAAAAACTCCTAAAAAAGTGAAAAATCTCCTTCCCCAACCAATATTATTTACCTTTAGTGCTTCAAACACATTTATATGATGTTTCTATAACCAAATAATATCAGTAAACGACTCAAAAGTGTCCACAGAAAAAAAAGTGTGAAACTACCTGCTTTACTCAAACTAAAGCTAGGTATGGTGTGCGCACTACTTTATATAGTTTTTATTTTACCTGCACATTTTTACTAAGTAGTTTACATTTTTGTATATATATATATATGTGTGAATATATTTAAAGTCTATACATTCAAAAATAGGTAAAAATTGGTCAAATTTTGAGCAAAACATGATCAGTTCCAGGAAAATATAACAATTCTGCTTCCTTTTACATTTTGAACGATTGAATATTTTTGAGCAGCCGTATGTCTTCAAAGGGTTAACTAACATGACCGTCTTCACCAGGTTATGTACACTGCACTCCAACCAATCAAACTCAAAGGAAAGCATATCTTAAACTAATTAGGAGAGATTTTTAAGCCAAAAAGAATGCAATACGTTGCTGTCGATTTTCAGTTTGCTACATAATTTGAACAGACAAACTGTCCCTTACACTGCGCCAATTTTTTTTTGATGAACGGACCAATAGAAACTCTTCAAAATGACCTGAAATTAACTATTTTTTACATTGACTTCCATTGAAAGTTTACAAGGTTTTTTTTTATCTCTCTCCTGTAAAGTTGCTGTTTTGGAGATAAGTATTTTTTTTTTATTGGACAGTGATGATAAACCACTTTCTCATAAAAGCATATTTTTGGGGCAATAATTGAACAAGATTTCCAGTTCTATTTCAGTCCTACCAAAATTGCGTCTCGCATCCGGTAGCAATTTTCCCCACTTCCCCCTTTTTACTATGTTTCCACTTGCGAGGCTCTTCTATGCAAAGCGGATGACAATGAGTCATTATAAAGATTTTGTGCTGCGTTTGTGAGAGATTACATTTAAATAAGTCATTTTCTGTCTTCCTGACTGGAAGAGTGCTTAAGTGATTTTCCCATCACAGCGTGCCCACTGCAGGAAAACCACTCAGGGTGAAATGGAAGGGCACGCGCAGGTGAATTGAACCACACTGAGAGTATACGCTAGTGCACTAAAGAAATCGCTAATTGGCACAAATACAGTTCCAAACACAAATTTGACTGAGGATACGATTACAAAGCCTGGTCTGAGGTCTCTTTGTTCTTTGTCTGCCTGCGTTTTTCTCCCTCTCTCTCTCTCTCTCTGCCCCACAGTTCATCTTTTTCTCTCTTTTAACCCTCAATTTGTCATTCAGGGGTCTCTCTCTTCCCTCCCCAAACGCCTTTCCGTTCCCTCAGGCTCCATGTTAACACATTCTCGCCTAGGAATCAAAGCCTTTCCCTTCACTTATGTCCCTCTTTTCATCATTCAGTCTTCCATGACTCTATCAATCTCTCATTTCACTGCGTTCACTGGGCTCCAGACTGTGGCAAACCCATCAAATTTGGGCTGGAAGAAGACTGATACAGATCTGGCGGCTCCTTCTGAATTTAAGCAAGCCATCCGCCATATCCCCTTTAATGCAACATTACTCCTTTGACTAAAACGTATAGGATTTTCAGCCAGTCAAATATACAGCTTTGGACAAAACCGAAGAGAGCGCTTAAAATTACCAAATTAAAAACCTCTGGAATATAATCAAGAGGAAGATGGATGATCACAAACCATCAAACCACCAAACTGAACTGCTTGAATTTTTGCACCAGGAGTAAAGCAGCATAAAGTTATCCAAAAGCAGTGTGTAAGACTGGTGGAGGAGAACATGATGCCAAGATGCATGAACAAAACTGTGACCTGAACCCTTTCTGAACTTTCTGAATATAATTTGGATTATTTGCATTATTGATGTGTTATTTCAGTTATTGCTTGTTAGTTAAGATGTTTGTAGCCCTACGAGTCTAACAAACAAACAAAAAAATGTGTGGACTTTTAATATAATTAATATGTAATATAGATTTAATACAGATTATATCTTTAATTTATAAATTTAGGGAAGGAAATACCTTATCACATACCTTATTAAAAAACAGCCATTAAAACAGCTTTTCTCATCTGTCAGCTTCAGTTCTGCTGAAAAGCTTGATTTGATTTTTAAGTCAGAAAGAAAAAAAATGCAATACGTTGCTGTCCTATGAAAAACACTTATCTCCAATTTTGTCGATTTTTAGTTTACTACATAATTTAAACATGCAAACTGCATTTTTTTTTTCTTTTTGGCTTAAAATCAAGCTTTCCAGCCGAACTGGAGCTGAGAGATTTTCTTTTTAAAAAAGCTATTTTATTAGCTGGTTCTTGATATGTGTGGAATTTCCTTCCATAAATTCATAAATTAAAAATTTAATCTGTATTCAAATCCGTATGAAATCTGTCTCGAATCTTTGGCACAAAGTTATCCAAAAGCAGCGTGTAAGACTGGTGGAGCTATACAGGATTGCTAAATCTTTGATTGTGAGATTTTTGCAGTCTAGTGGCTGCATATGTATCATGTTCAAAAGGACAAGATAATTGTGATGAAAATGTCGTGAAAACGACCCGTTTTTTTCTGATCTGTATTGCAGACTCACGTCGAGTTGAGTTTAGACTTGCCTGGATTGACTGATCTTATCTTAGCACAAAAAGAAACTCACTTATGTTGTCTATTCAGTCTATTCAGGTTTAGTCAGGTTTATATACTGCAGATGCAGCGCAGAGATACGGCTTTAAAAACTAATCCAGCTTGACTGAACCAGACTCGTGGATTACACATGACCACACAGGTTCCTGAGATTTAATCTGCGACCCAAGGCGCCTTTCCTGAATGCGAGTCGCTGTCTTGCTCTCCGCATCCTGTCACAACAGTCCCTGTGTGTTGCGTCTACGATACAGCATTCCACCGCAAGTCATTTGCATTTTTGTGCCTACTATAGCAGCGTGCCATGTGGGCGAGGATTCTGACATTTCCCTGCTCTTCTTCATCAAGCACAGACAATAGCCTCTATCATCCCCCTGCCCACTGCTCACTACTCTGTGCTCACTGTTCACTATCGGCTACACTAAGTGCCTCTGAGGACACTCCCGGCACTCACTGTGTGGCTAAGTTCAGGAGACCCGGCTCAGATTTTTTACCAAATTGAAAACCTACAGGGGTTGGACAATGAAACTGAAACACCTGTCTCATTTTAGCCTGGTGTCTAATCTTTAATCATTAATTGCACATTGCACCAGTAAAAGCAGAGTGTGAAGGTTGGTTCAATTAGCAGGGTAAGAGCACAGTTCTGCTCTAAATATTAGAGTGCAATGCACACTATAACATTATGGGTGACATAGCAGAGTTCAAAAGAGGACAAATTGTTGGTGCACGTCTTGCTGGCGCATCTGTGACCAAGACAGCAAGTCTTTGTGATGCATCAAGAGCCACGGTATCCAGGGTATTGTCAGCGAGATACCACCAAGAAGGACCCACCACATCCAACAGGATTAACTGTGGACGCTGTAAGAGGAAGCTGTCTGAAAGGGATGTTCGGGTGCTAACCCGGATTGTATCCAAAAAAACATAAAACCACGGCTGATTAAACCACAAATTCAGAATTCAATGTGCACCTCAACTCTCCTGTTTCCACCAAAACTGTCCGTCACCACAATCAATTATTGTGCTCTAAATCCAGATGTTTTAGTTTTATTATCCAACCCCTGTATGTAATAAGAGAGCACTTAAAAATTATTGTGAGTTTCTTTGATTTTACCAAATTGAAAAACTCTGGAATATAATCAAGAGGAAGAAAAAACTGTGTTTTATAATTACTCAGGTTATATTTGTCTGATATTAAAGTGTGTTTAATAATATGAAAAATGTAAGCATTTTAAAAAAGGCAATAAAAGAAAATCTGTAGGAGGCAAATACTTTTTGACAGCCCTGTAAACTGTAATATACAGCTCTGGAAAAACATATGATACCACTTTAGTTTCTGAATCAGTTTCTCGGATTTTGCTATTTGTAGGTATAAGTTTGAGTAAAATGAACATTGTTGTTCATGTTTTATTCTATAAACTACAGACAATGTTTTTCCCAAATTCCATATAAATATATATATAATAAATATAGTAATTTAAAGCATTTATTTGCAGAAAATGAGAAATGGCTAAACAAATAAATATACAAGTAAAATTTCATATTCATAAAGTTTTAAGAGTTCAGAAATCAATATTTGGTGGAATAACCCTGGTGTTTTTTTAATCACAGATTTTTCATGCATCTTGGCATCATGTTCTCTCTCCTCCACCAGTCTTACACACTGCTTTTGGATAACTTTATGCTGCTTTACTCCTGGTGCAAAAATTCAAGCAGTTCAGTTTGATGGTTTGGTTTGATGGCTTGTGATCATCCATCTTCCTCTTGATTATATTCCAGAGGTTTTCCAGAGTTTTTAACTGCAGCTATAAAAAAGCTACAGTGGCAACCAAAACCCACAAAGTCCTGTAAACTCTGGCGGGTTTCAGCTTTCATTCGACACGCGGCACGCTCTTAATATGAGAAACGTAATTATCTTTTTGCCCCCACAAAACGGATTGAAATACCTCGTGCTGCAAAATTCAAAACAACATGCCTCGAGTCCTGGAGTCTCAATCCCTTTTCTATTTTTAAACCTCACTCTCGCTCGCTTTCCTCCCCGCACACACATTCAGCATGCCTGAGGGGTCGTCGAGTCCGAAACCCGGTGTATGTCTGTGTGTGTGTGAGTAGTGTGTAGTGTGTGTGTTTGTGTGTGTGTGTGGTGGGGGGGGGGGAGTTCTGCTGCTTCTCACCCTAAAGCTTTTCATGTGAAAAACTGAACGATGTGTACATAACCCACTTTTAAAGATGAATATTAAAACAACTTGAAATGAATATCAACTGCTGACTGCGAGGCTTTAAAAGCTGCATGAAGAGAGAGGAGGACAAACCTATTGAGTCTCAAGCTTCTAAAAGGTCTTGGTTTTTATAGATTGCATACTTAAAACAGTAATGCAGTAAAAACATAATATAGCCAGTTGTTTAATTTACCAAAATACCAAAGAATGCACGTATTTACAGTAGTTTTTGAGTTGTAGTTTGATGCATAAATGATAAGTATGTGATTTCAGTTGGGTAGTAACTAGATTGTGTCCTTAAAACCTTAAAAAATCTTAAAGGAGAATGTCCGGCCATCAGTTCATGACTTCAAGCTCAGGCATACTTGGGTTCTGCAGCAGGACAATGACCCAAAGCACCCAAGCATGTCCACTTCTGAATGGCTGTTTAAATGCTAAAAAAATGAATTAAAACTATTCTGTAAAGAAGACTGGACCAAATTTATTTTGCCAGTTATCACAAAAGCTTGTTTGAAATTGTTGCCGGCACAACCGATTATTAGGTTTAGGTAAAAACCAGAAGCACTTGTTGACTGGAGAATTTTCCAAAAATTTACAAAAAAAAAAAAAAAACGATAAAATAACCAACGTGTTTCAGCACTCAGGCCTTCATCAAAGATAAAAGACAAAAAAGTCAATAACATTCCAGTTTTTAAAACACACACAATTACAAAACAACCAATGAGAACACTCCAAGTATCGAAGGACACATAATCAGTCAATGAAAGGCTGACCGCTCAATTCCACAGGGGAACTACTTCCACTTAAAATTTCTTCTAAAAGTCCTTCTAAAATTTTGTTCAAGAAAACATACAATGGAAAAACACAGCCAAACTGGCAATAGACACCCATTTCCCCAAATTCCCTAAACGAGACTCTTTTAGTGTAAAATTCAGACCCCTGATGAAGGTCTGAGTGCCGAAACGTGTTGGTTATTTATTTATTTATTTATTTATTTATTTATTTATTTATTTATTTTTATGTCTAATAAATCGTAAATTTTCCGGTCAACAAGTGCGGTCCGGTCAAGGTTTTTACTATTTTTGATTAGCAAACACTTTTTTCCACAAGGGTAATATGTGATTTTAGTTGGGTGTACTTGGGTTCTGCAGCAGGACAATGACCCTAATCACTTCAATGTAATTTTAGTTTTTTAGCACTCTCTGTTTACACCTGGTCATTTTATGTGACTAGTTTCTGGATTGTGTCGTAAAAAAAAATCTGCTTTTCACCAGAAAATTCTAAAGGAGAATGTCCAGCCATCAGTTCATGACCTTAAGCTCAAGTGTACTTGGGTTCTGCAGCAGGACAATGACCCAAATCACTCCAATGTGATTTTAGTTGGCTTTAGTTTAGCTTTAGTTTTAGTTGTTGTGGCTTAAAGGAGAAATCTGGTGTGAAATTAACTTGGGTTGTAGTGAAACATGATAATGAGTACAAACTTTTGTTGAATAGCCCACCTCCATTCACTTCCAGCATTCTGAAATACAGCACTTTTAGCCGATGCTCCCAACAGACTTACAATGCTAGTGATTGGGGCATATATTTGAACATGCAGGGAAATCCCTAGTCCGAGATGTATGTGTCCACCTGTGTGTACACAGGGCCCCATCTGTGTGTGTGTGTGTGTGTGTGTGTGTATGTGTGTGTGTGCAGTGAAGCCTACAGCTCTGTTGATGTGACAACACCAACCCCCCCCCCCCCAACGAACTGCCCTCTCTCTTAATGTTGGCATCCAGACCCCACCACACCTCACACCTCACCCAAACCCACCCACTCCCACCCCTGACTTTTTTATGTTCCCCTTATTGACCCTCCAACCATCAGACTAATCCACAGCCCCCCCCCCAAATCTACTCCCTGCCATGCCCTCAACCCCCCCTGTACCCCTCCCCATCCCATCCACCTCCCTGCCCTAAAGCCTCCTGACCCTTCCCTCTTTAAAGCGACAGTGCAGCTAAAAATGGAATTTACACTTTTGCCCCCCCCCCCTCCATTACCCCACCCACCCCACCAGAAATGCAGTGAATGAGCCAGGACATGTTTGATGCCTTTAACCCTTTCAGACCTGAATAAACTCCGGTGATGGAGAAAATGTAAGAATGCATTTTTTATGTCTGTAATGCAAATCTATATAGCAAATAAATCCTAATAACTAAAATATTTTGTAGCTTTTTTATATATATATTTTTTATATATGTGACATTTTATATTTTAAATTGACCTTTTTTATTCCATAAATCATATTTATGGAAACATAATTAAAAAGTGTCCTAAAAATGCTTATGGAGCTTCAGTTTCTGAATCAGTTTCTCTGATTTTGCTATTTATAGGTTTATGTTTGAGTAAAATAAACATTGTTGTTTTATTCTATAAACTACAGACAACATTTCTCCCAAATTCCAAATAAAAATATTCTCATTTAGAGCATTTATTTGCAAAAAAAATAAAAATGGCTGAAATACCAAAAAAGATGCAGAGCTTTTAGAGCTTAAATAATGCAAAGAAAACAAGTTCATATTCATAAAGTTTTAAGAGTCCAGAAATCAATATTTGGTGGAATAACCCTGGTTTTTAATCACAGTTTCCATCATGCATCTTGGCATCATGTCCTCCTCCTCCACCAGTCTTACACACTGCTTTTGGATAACTTTATATCTTTATTTCTGGTGCAAAATTTTAATTTGGTAAAATCAAAGAAACTCATAATTTTAAGTGGTCCAATATTTCCTATTTCCTTCCCCCTCCCTCCATCCTTTCTGCCCGTCTCATAACCTCTATTACTCATATTGGGAGGGAGTTATTATGGCATTAGGCCCTGATGACGGCGTATTCAGGGAAGGGTGACTCTGACACACTCTCACCCGCGGTGACGAAAAGCGGGCATCAATGCCGGCATCAATGCCAGTCTCTGTTGCGAAGCCGAGTGAAAGTGAGAGTGACCAATGCAGTGAGAAAGCAGAGCATGAGCAATAAAGTCCAGATCTACAGCACTGCAGGCTGATGTGATGTGATTTAGTATCCTGCTCTAAGCTGCCAAGTTCCCGGAACATAGCAAAGCTCTGCATCATCAGCAGCATGGCATGGAGTCCGGAAACCCGCGGGCACTTTTTTACTTTTTCAATTCAGCAGTGAATTCACCCAAATACTGATTTATAAGACCAACAGTGATCACAATGTCTGTTTTAGAACCCCAATCAGACATCAATGCAGTTTTTAGGTCAGTTTTCACGAATAGAGCCTAGCAGAATTACTCCAAAAGGGCATGGACGACTCATCCAGGAGGTCACAAAAGACCCAAAAGAACCTAAAAGAACAACATCAAGAGAAAAATGCGGATCATGCTTGCCTTAGTCAAGGTCAGTGTTAATGATTCTAATGATTTTAAAAAAGGGATAAAAAAAAAAGGAACACAAAGGCCCGTCTTACATTTGCCAATAAACATCTTGATGATCCCCACACTTTACCCAAGATACTGTTCTAAGCTCCACTGACTCGTAAGAAAAGAAAGGAAAAAGAAACGTCACCCTCAGCTTCTCCCGAGAGGGGTTGCTTTCCCACAGTCTTGTTGATGAAAGCAGAGAGAATTGCTTTAGCTAACTTTAATTACAAACGCGTTACCAAGAGAAGGTGCTTTTTTTATGGTGGGGGTGCAGATTTCAGTGCTTTTTCTGTGGTATCACAGAAAGAAATAGGGACAAATCCACTTATTTCTTATATTGGGACAGGTCCCACCCATCCCTCCATCGTTCTTAGGTCATTAATAATAATAATAATACAGTTAATAACCTCCCAATACATCAGCTCACAGTCGCCCTGTGCTGCGGACATCACCCAAAGGAGTGATGTGGGGAGAGAGAGAGAGCGCCATCTACCCACCCGGAGGGAGCAGGGCCAATTGTGCTCCCTCTGAGCGCCGGCAGCTTGATGGCGAAGCTGCATGAGCAGGGGTTCGAACCTGCGACCTCCTGCTCATAGTGGCAGCATAGTGGCTTTAGACCTCTGGACCACTCTGAGCCCCCCTGAATTATTTCATTTTAGAGTCAAAACCTTTAAATTTGAGTAATTTGAGTAAAAAAAAATAGGCTTAAGAGGTTAAAGTGTACACTTTGCTTATTTAATCCTTGGCTGTGTGTATCTTACTATGTCCGACTCAGCTGTTCTCAGCACTTACTTAAAAGTTATTAGTATAAAGTAATAAAACAGCGCTGTGTTGTTCTGAGGGGGCGGGGCGTAATGCACTTCTCATTACTGTAAATTTCCATCGGCGCTGGAGACGTAATTCAGCCCTGAAACAGAGAGAACTAATCAATGGCAATCATAATCAATACTCAGCAGATGGTGGAGTGCAGTCTGAAACAGTACCCTGTGTGTGTGTGTGTGTGTGTGTGTGTGTGTGTGTGTGCAGTGAAGCCTACAGCTCTGTTGATGTGATCCCTGTCGCTTTGATCAAACAAGAGGATTTAGAGGACAATAGCAAACCACTGTGTCCCTCGGTCACATGCAGGCGCTTACACACACACACACACACACACCATGCTCCTGACTCATTCAACCACCATGCACCCTGAAGTACCAGCACTGCTGTGTCACACTGACCTGTTACTCAGAGCTTCCTGTTAGGATCTGACCTGCAGTTAGTTAGTTAGTGATAAAAAGTAGATTAAAGTATACTAAGCTTTATTATAAAGCTATAGTGCACTACAGTGTTCTTGTAGCAACATTATTATTATTATTATTATTATTATTATTATTATTCAGTATATTTAAAGAGTGATAAAATATAACAACTTTTTTTTGTACTTATTATACTTTAATTACAGTATAAAAATAGTGCTTAAAAAGTCTTACTTAAATTGTTAAATTATGCTAAGTGTACTTAACTGTACTAAAATGGAACTATTTTAAATAAAAAAAAACACTTAAGTAACATTTAAACATTCTTAAACTACTTCATGTATGTAACCTCATATAAAAAAAAATGCTTACAGTAAAATTATACAAATACATTTAATAATAAAGAGTATTATAACTGTATCACTATTACTATTATACACCAGGTATATTATAGAAATGTACTAAGAATTCATGTTGTTAAATATATGTGATCTATTTACATTATGTCACGTCTTGGCCTCGTCTCGTGTCTCTGTGTGTCTTCCCCACGTGACCTGTGCTCCCCTGTGTCTCCTGTCTCAGTACTTTTCCATGTGTGTCTCATTTGTAGCTCCGCCCCTTCCCCAGGTGTTTCCAATTCTAATTTGTTTGTGTTACTATAAATAGCCCTCCTCTGTCACTTGTCCTTCGTCGGTCTTTGCACTAACCCCTGTTGTTTGTCGTACCTCTGTTTCTTGTGTTCATTCCTGCGCTCCTTGGTTTCCTGCTCTGTGTTTATCCCGTCTTGTTTTAGTTCCTTGTTTATCTTGTTTATTCCTGGTTATTGTCTCTGCTTTGTTTAGTTCATAGTCTTGTTTCATTCATTTGTTCTGTGTTTATCCGTCTATTTGTTTACTTGTTATTTATTTATTAAATTATTGTTTATTGATTTCACCCTACCTGCACTTGCGTCCGCCTCCTCGTCTCCCTGCCTGGGTCACTTCGTGACACATTAGAGCACAAATATTCATGCTTCTTGTTCCTGTCTCTTGTAAGTAGCACACTTCTAGCATACTAGTATATTTCGTTGGGTATTAAAAAATATATATATATTTTAATAAAATACTGTACTAAAATATTTAGCATTTTATTTAAATTTACTTTAAATGTTTTATCTGACAATAAAATATCTTATTTAACACTGTATCCTAAAATGTGCTGATATTTATATTTTATATTTACATTAATATTAAGTGAACTACTGTAAAAGTTGCTTTTGTCACACTTTAAAAATACACTAAAAATATACAAAAGTATATTTGGAAATAAGTATTTTAGAAGCGCATTTAATTACATTAAAACACATAAAAAAGTGTACTTCATAGTAGTCTATTAATTTTAAAGACACTATATTGTACTTTTTAGTATTTTTAGGTATGATTAAAGTTTACTTTCAAACATTCGATGAAATCGGATTATGAATGTACTTTTAATATATTGTAAGTATGTACTATATCTGTAGTATCTGGTAGTACATTTACAGCATACATAGGCATTTCTCAATATGTTTCAAGTACAATTAAGTATATTTTTTTCACCAGGGTAAAGAAGACCATTTTTGCATATTTCTTTTTTATTAAATTGACCCTCCTTGTAGTACAAATTTAAAACAAAAAAAAATACTCTATCCAAACCAACCTGGCCCTGTGGGAAAATATTTTTGCCCCCTAAAACTAGGTTGTAGGTAACTTGGCGGTGCCACCTTTATGCCATGCACTAGCAATAACTGCCAATGAGTCATTGTCCTGTTGCAGAACCCAAGTAAGCCTTAGCTTATGTCACAAACTGCTGGTCAAACTTCAGGATTTCCTAGTAAAGACCAGAATTCAAGCTTCCATCATTTACAGTATGTTGTCCAGGTCCTGAAGCAGCAAAGCAGACCCAGACAATCACACTACCACCACACAATTTAACCTCAAGAACATTTAAACATGAACTGTTAAACATGGTAGCGGTAGCATTATGCTGTATAGCTCTTTTTTACTAGTAGAGCTGGTATACATTAAGTTGACAGAGTAAATCATTTATTGAGTATTTACATTGTTCTAGTAGTAGGCAAGTAATACACACTCGCACCTTCCCAACACACACTCTCACACTCCCAACACACACTCGCACCACCCCAACACACACTCGCACACTCCCAATACACACTCACAAACTCCAAAACACACTCTCCCTGCACCCTCTCTTCTCTTTCTTCTTCTATGCCCCACCCACTCATCTGCCTTTCTCTTCCCCCTCACTCTCCTGTACCGCACTCCTCTCTCCTGCCGCTCTATCGTTCCCCTCTTTCATCAGCGTGCAAAAGGGCCGCCGCTCCAGCTGTGAACGAAAGATTGAAATGGAAATGGGCGAGGAAAGAAAGAGAGAGAGAGTGGGGCGGTGGGGGGGGGGGGAGCCAGTGAAAGGTGGATAAAAAAAATAAAAGAAAGTGTAAGTGACTGAGAATCAGAAAAGTGTGAAAGAAAGAAAGAAAGAATATTATGGAGAAATATAGAGAAAGAGTGAAAGTTATAGAACGAAAGAAAGAGTTTGAGAGGGATTTAGAGAGAATGTAAGAAGTCACAAGAGAAAAAGAAGCTGAGATGGAAGAATATGAGAGAAAGACAAAGAAAAAGAGAAAAAGGATAAATAAAAAAAAATAAGAGAAAATCAAAGACAGACAGACAGACAGACAGGGAAAGAGATGAGAGAGAGAGAGAGAAAGAGGAAGAATAGTAGAATACAAGAGAGAGAGAATAGAAGAATGCAAGAGAGAGATTGTGAGAGAAAGAATGAAAGGAATTGAGTGAGAGACAGAGAGAGAAAGTGTGAGAGAGAAAATAGTAGGATACGAGAGAGAGAGAGAGAGAGAGAGAGAGAGAATAGTAGGATACAAGAAAGAGTTTGAGAGAGATAGAATGGAAGAAAGTGAGAGAGAGCGAGAGAGAGCGAGAGAGAAAGTGAAAGAGCGAGAGGGAATAGTAGAATGCAAGAGAGTGAAAGAGAGAAAACAAGTGGAAGAAAGATGAGAGAGCGAGAAAGAGAGAAAGGGATTGAGAGAGAGAGAGAGAGAGTAAGTGAATGAATGAAAGTAAGAGAGATTGAGTGAAAGACAATAAATGAGAAAACAGAAGTAACAAAGGGCAGTTAAGTGTGTGGGGGGGGTGTAGAGGAAGGGCAGTGTGTGTTAAAGCTGTTGGGGGGGGGGGGGCCCGGCTGAATAAAGGTTAACAGCTTAATTAACCCCTTAAACCCCAAGGGTCCACTTCCATACACACTCCCATTCACCCGTTACCGAATAATTACCCAGTAATTACCTTATAGAAATAAAAAAAAACGTGAGTCTTTACTGAATAACGCAGATGAAAACTGTGTGCCAGTTTAATCCACGTCCTGCACGCCTGATAAATTAAATAATTAAAAATAATACAATCATTCAATAACATCAGTTTAATTGAATCGGATTTGTGAATGTTCATTCAAATTACTAATTATGTAATTATGAAAACAGTTTATTAGAGTCTTTCTCACATTTATATGTCCTTTCTGTGCCATTAATTGTATATATATATATAAAACCTTCTGGACACCAGTGGTCCTGTGGTCAATATATATATATATATATATATATATATATATATATATATATATATATATATATATATATATATTATATATATATATATATAATTTTATATAAGGTTTTTCAAAGTGCTTATTAGAGCCTTTCTCACACTTATATGTCCTTTCTGTACCGTTAATTATATATATATATATATATATATATATATATATATATATATATATATATATATATACATTTTTAATAAGAAGATAAATTGAAAATGTATTTTGTGCAATTAGAGAAATCACTGAAGGCCCAGTATTGCCTTGAAATTCAGCAAAAAAATAAATTTTTAATAAGAATACAAATTGTAAATTGATTTTTTGCTGAATTTCAAGGCAAAGGGCCAACATTATGCACCCATAATTAAATATATACAGTGCAGATTTTTTTGTGATTGCTTTTTAATACTTGTAATACTTTTTCAGATTCAATATAGACTAATATAAAGCAGTTTTTGAATGACACTTTCAATTATTAAGGTAAAAAAAAATCTTGTTCTAAACAACCTGGTTCTGGGTTTTTTTAGGGACCTTCTGGATGAGTTGCCCATGCCCTTTTGGAGCAATTTTAGTAGGCTGGTCACTCCTGGGAAGGTTCACCACTGAACCATGTTTCCTCAATGGTTCATGTGTCTAAAATAAAGTTATTAGGAGAAGTAGGAACTGTGCTAAATTTATCCTTAGCTGAGAACCATCAAAATACACAGCTTTATGGTCAAATGACACAATTTTATGTATTATTAGTATGTTTGGATGATCAAAGCTGAAGCATTCAACCCCTAGGATATTGTGCCAACTGTTAAACATGGTGGTGGGTGCATCATTCTCTAAACATGAGTGAATATGTGAATAGAATAGTAAGAAATGAGGACTGCATCAGAATTATTTGGCATAAAAAAGTGCAAAGAAGAGGGTTTAATATATGAAATAAAATAGCAGCTGGTATAAAGAGTGCATATGAAAAGCTAATGCTAATTCAGGCTACAAAGAGCTTGAGTGTATAAGGAGGTTTTGGCTTTATAAAGGACTATTTAAGTCTTTTTTAAGACTGCAGGATCCTCTGCTCATCCAGGATTCTTCTTTTTGTAATGTAAATGTCTCCGCAGGCGAATCGGAATATTGTTTTATTACCATATCTAAAGCCGGGCATTAACCACTTAATATCTGTGGTCAGACTCTCTTGACCACATGATTCAGAGTCACTGAACTGTGCTGGGAAGGCTCTGGACACCAGTGGTCCTGTAGTCAAACACTGACCACTGATGACTAGAGTAGAGGGTAGCTGATAAAATGTCGAGCAACAGATGGTCTACAGTCTGTAATTACACACTAATGTACTGGATCTGTAAAAGACATGTTTCCAGTAAAGTGGCCTAAATATATAGAATATATAAAAATACAGTTAAGAGATCACTTTAAAAAAAAAAGATGAGTTTCTTTGATTTGACCAAATTAAAAACCTCTGGAATATAATCAAGAGGAAGATGGATGATCACAAACCATCAAACCACCAAACTGAACTGCTTGAATTTTTGCACCAGGAGTAAAGCAGCATAAAGTTATCCAAAAGCAGTGTGTAAGACTGGTGGAGGAGAACATGATGCCAAGATGCATGAAAACTGTGATTAATGAACTTCTAAAACTTGTTTTCTTTGCATTATTTGAGGTCTGAAAGCTCTAAATCATTTCTCATTTTCTGCAAATAAATGCTCTAAATGACTATCGAAATTAATATTTTTATTTGGAATTAGGGAGAAATGTTGTCCATAGTTTCTAGAATAAAACATAAATGTTAATTTTACTGAAATGTATACATATAAATAGCAACATCAGAGGAAACGGATTTAAAAACTGAAGCTGTCTCTTATTTCTTTCTAAAGCTTTTCAAAACCTTATCATTATTTCATATTATCATGAACTTTTTAATACCTACTATTTAGTACTTACCTTAACCTTAGTAAAATAGTACAATTATATTGTATTGAATACTGAATAAAAGTATTAAAGGGGCTCAGCTTAAAGATTTTGTTGTAAGGAATCATGTTTCAATGTGTCTGCTAATTACAACGTGTCTATTACATATTTATTAAGCATTAATTGTTCAATACCTACTAATTGATTAAAATCGATTACTTTAAATATGGACTATTTTAGTACCTACTTATTATTATTAATAACCTTTACATTTTCAATACATACTAAGTATTTGATATCAGTTATTTATTCAATAACTACTGAGTAACTATTGGGTGTTTTATTGAGGGATTAGTCTGTTACTACATACGATTCAATAAGTATAAATAATTAGTATCAACTAATTATTTCAGAATACCCTACAGTATACCTACAGAATACCAAGAATACCCTAAAGTAATTACTAGTTAAATAAGTACTAATTACTTGGTAACTTTTCAGTATCTACAATGTATGTAGTAATTCAATTATTTAGTATCTATCTATCTATCTATCTATCTATCTATCTATCTATCTATCTATCTATCTATCTATCTATCTATCTATCTATCTATCTATCTATCTATCTATCTAATAAACATAATTCAATACTAACCTGTGTCATACAGGTGTTCAGTGTTGAAAGGGTTAAACTCTGTGTTCTATATGCTGATTATGATGTATGATATATTTGGGGGTTGTGATGGGGTTGTTGTGTTTATGGTAATATAACTATAATATAAAGTTGTCGGGGGGCTGTGTGGGGGGTGGGGGGGGGGGTATAGTGCAGTGTGTGTGACGACGTGCTGAAAGGGCAGTGTGTGTGTGTGTGTGTGTGTGTGTAAAGGTCATGTGTTAATGCAGTCGAGACTCAGGACTCATCTGAATGCACTCCCACACACAGCCAATACAGCCATATGTCCTCACCACCAAAGGCTAACCGCACACGGCTAAACTACAACTATAAACCATACACACACACATAACACACACACCACGCACACACACACACACACACACAGGGTGACTGACAGTAACACACTGACAGCGATCACAGCACTAATTACCCCCACGGGATTTACACAATCAAGCACTAAATCCACTGAGAAGAAAGAAAAGAATTACAGAAAAAAAAGAAAAAAGGCAAGAGAATAAAATACAAAATAAATAAAAATAAGTCTAATGGAGAACAGAAGACAACAGAAGAGAAAAGAAGAGAAGAGAAAATAATAGAAGTGACACAAATGTAAAGAAGAGAAAGAAAGAACAGAAAAAAGAAGAGGAGATAATATAAGAGAAAAAAAAAAGAAAAGAAAAAGAGAAGAGGACAGAAAAAATAAATTAAAAGAAGTCTAAGGGAGCAGAGAAGGGAAGAGAGGAGAAAAAGAAAAGAAGGAGAAAGAATATAATAGAAGAGATGAGAAGAGATGAAAATAGAAAAGTAGAGAAAAGAAAAGAAGAGGACAGAAAAGTAAGAGAATACAAGAGAAGCAATGAAAAGAGAAGAGATTTAAAGATGAAAGAAGAAAAGAGGAGAAGCGAATAGGAGAGAAGTGACAAGAAGAGAAGAGAAAAGAAAAGAAGATAATAAAAGAGAAGAGAAAAGAGAAGAGATTAGAAGAGATAGGGAAAGAAAAGAAGAGAGAATAGGAGAGATGGGGAAATAAGAGAAAAGAAAAGAAGGGAACAGGAGTGAAGGTAAAATAAGCGATGAGAAGAGAAGAGATGAGAAGAGAAAGAAAAGAAAAGAAGAGAAGAGAGAATAGGAGAGATGGGGAAACAAGAGAAATGAAAAGAAGAGGAGAGAATAGGAGTGAAGCACAAAAGCACCACACTGTTAAGATATGAATGCGCCAAAGTCAGAGCTCACCCGGCTCTTAAAGGAAATAGCAACTGGCTCACTGATTGGTTTATTACGCCCCGAAACCCACCAATGATTAATGAAGAGAATTAGTAGAAAATGTCTTTTGCGCATTTTGATTCATGCAAGGTGTATTTTTTGTGCAATTACGATACCAAAGACACACTGACACGCCCTAAATCCAGCTGCACGATCTGGAGCTCGTGCTGGATTCTCCTGTATGAAATGCCGTGTGTTCTGGAACAGCTGCGCAGGAGAAAGGCCTGCCTGTGATGAAATATGAAATAAGGAGTCATTCATTTATCATAAGGCAGGCCAGCATGACCTTCTCCATTACTGCAGGAGTGGATGGCCCCGGGCGAGTGCATATGTTACACTAAGTGGCTGTCTGTACTGCTCGCGTGTTTCTGAGATGAAGCGCAGGAACCCTGCCTTTCATCCAGAACCAGGGAACCTGCAGATGGACCTGCAGACGGTGGATGTTCACCTTTGTGAAAGAAGTCGTGGTTGTGAAAATGACCCTCAGAGTTCTAGCTGAAACCACTTTTTACAGTTAACCCTTGTGTGGTGTTCATATTTTTGTTACTCGTTTACTTTGTTACTTGTATTTAATTCAGCAAAATTAAGCAATTCTACATTAAAATGCTTTTGTACTATTTTTATACAATTAAAGTATAATGTGTCCAAAAATGTTGTTCCATTTTAGCCAATGAATGAAAACCAAAAGAGAAAATTATAATATTATATTATTAAAAGACCCATTGGTACTTTTTTGACAGTGTGGGCAGTGTGACAAGTCCTGCTGGAAAATGAAATCCACATCTCCGTAATAGTTGTGAGCAGAGGGAAGCATGAGGTGCACTTTTTGGAACTTTGGACTTGACGATACAACAGATGTGGACACCAGCAAATGACATGACTCTCTAAACCATCACTGATCATCAGGAAATTTTACATTTCATTAGTAAATCAAGGGAGCAGAGTCTGGAGGAAGAGTGGAGAGACACACAGTCCAAACTGCTCGAGGTCTAGTGTGAAGTTTCCACCAATCAGTGATGGTTTGGAGAGACACGTCTCAACATCTGCTGCGGATATTAAAAAAAGTTCAAATTGGTCCTCTTATATAATATTCAAATTTTCTGAGATACAGATTTTAGGGTTGTTTTCATTGGCTGAAAGCCATAATCATCAACAATAAAAGTTCAAAATAAACACTTAAAGTAGATCAATCTGTGTTTAATACATCTTTTTAATATATGAGTTTCACATTTTGAACTAAATTACTGGAATAACTTAACTGGTCGATGATATTCTTATTTTTTTTTTTTAATTATTATTTTCAGCACTCTTTTAAGCTTGTCCAGGATTGCATCAGTCGCTGCAACAACAAAAAAAAACTAAAAAAAAAAAAAAAAAATGCATTAGTGTCCAGAGCGTGGCTCGGTCAATTGCCGGGATGAGCGGCAGGGTAAATACACCTGATGAAAAGGTGACAGAGGGAAGAGCGTGTGATTACAGACGAGGCGAGAGGCTAAACCATGAAATGAGCTCAGGTATTTGACCCGGGGGAAACAGAGAGAGAGAGAGAGAGAGAGAGAGAGAGAGAGAGAGAGAGAAGATTACAGACAAAAGACCTTCTACAGCCAATCCAACTCTAAACACACTCTCAGCACGCAGAACAGCAGAATACCTGAGCGCTGATAAAGGAAGAATAGGAGAAGAAAGAGGGATGAGGGGGGGTTTATCCCTCCAGGCTGCTGGAACAAGTCCCTACCCTCAAACTCCAGTCCAAAACCATCTCACCCCAGCCCAGAGCCATCATATCATTACCACCTACGTCTTACCACCTCTTACATCTCACATCCATAAATTATCTTCCGCCATCCCGAGGCTATTACAGGGCCTTTGTCATGAAAAATTCGAATTTTTTGGGGAGGAATATATAAGTACCATATAGTATATTACCACTGTTGAAGTTTAAGTGTAAAAACTTAAACAACGTTCCGGTTCAAGAATGTATTCAGCATTCATCATTCAGAATCCAGCAGTGTATTCCTGTCTGTTCATGTTGAAGTGATATAGAGTGTTGTTACTGCAGACAGCCTGTGGGTGTGATGTAACTGGAGTGGACAATTAGAGGAAATTATATCAGATATGCACTTCCTGGCCAAAAAAAAAAAAAAGGTCACACACTCTAATGTTTCATTGGAGCGCCATTAGCTTTGATTGCTGCGCGCATTTACTGTGGCAATGTTTCAAAAAGTCATAAGATTGAATTCAATCCAGTGTTGCTGGATTCATTTATTAATTTTTCACCAAGCTCTTGCAGCAGCATTGATGATGGTAGAGTCTGACCACTGCACAAAGCAGCTCTTCTCCATCCAGCACTTTATCCCAAAGATTCTCAATGAGGTTAAGATCTGGACTCTGTGGTGAACTCTCTCTCAATCCATGTGTGAAAATGATAAATGATGATCTCATGCTCCCTGAACCCTGAACTCTTTCACAATTCCAGCCCCATGAATCCTGACATTGTTATATTGAAATATGGAATATATTTTATTGATGGAATAACCTGGTCTATATTCAGTATATTCAGCTGACCTCATTCTTTCTTCCAGCACATACTGTTGCTGAACCTAAACCTGCAGACCAACTGCAGCATCAACCAACCAACCCCACATCATTTACTTACTTTAATCCAGGTGGAGACTTTTTTTTTTATTACAGATAGCCCTAGCACCCCTGCTGGCTGTTTGCAGTATGACATGTAGCTCCATCCATCCATTATATGTTTTAATGACAAAACAACACAACATGTAGGCTTTCCTGTGCTGAGAATTTTGGGCAAATTTTTAATTTACCCTCAAAATGCCAGTGTATATGGCTAGAAATGAAAAAATATATCAGGCTTGAGGATTAAGGACATTTAGAGGCCTATTTTCGGGATATATATATATATATATATATATATGGATCAGCACAAGGCTGCGTCTGTGAGCTGATGTATCAGAACCGAGTCGCTGCGCTTTCCTCCAAGCGTTAGTGCTGTGATGCTACTCAGCAATGCTAAATGGGTGGGACAATTGGCTTAGCTAAATTGGGAGAAAATGAAAAAATTAAAATAAATGTATAAAAAAACAAAACTTAATTCTTTAAAAAAATGAATGATACTTAAATCCATAGTATGTCTGTAATGTGGGTGTTTGCGCTGTGGTCCTCCAGCCACTGGAGGGAATAGTTCAAATATTGTACAACCTCAATTCCAATGAAGTTATACAGTTATAAAAGAATACGAGGATTTGCAAATCCTTTTTTTTAACCCATATTTATTTGATTTCACTACAAAGACAGTACAGATTGTACGGTATGGCCATTACAACTATGTTCTTGTTTTTAGCCATTAAACAACGATCTTAGTTTTTAGAATTAAAGCCTCAACTCATTTTTACAGCAAATTTTCAGAACATTTCTGGGCATTAGTTCTGAAAAACACGTTTTTGCAGTAGTGGAAAATGACAAATTATGGTTTTATATGTCGAATAAAAATTAATAAAAACAATATAAAATAGGTCTTGGAAAGAACTGTAACAGAACTGCATGGGTTGATTGCACCATGCCTGCTCTTCCTGGTGAGGAAAGATCAAGTGTACTGTGTGGAGAACTGAAATAAATGGAGTAACTGCAGGAATGCAGGAGGCTTATCTCTGCAAACCGCTGACCAGTGCAGGACATCTGTCTAGTAAATGTTTAATAGAGAATTCATGTTAGAGGAATGTGTGCAGACTGAGAGAGAGCGAGAGAGAGAGAGGGATGATGAGTGGTGCGTAACGGAGAATGGAGCGAAATGGTGAAGAAATGGAGGGAGAAGAGTAAACAGTAGGAGGTTGAGGGGAGGGCAGTGGATGTTAGCATAGACTAATGGGGCTAATGGGGCAGTGGGGGTGGGTAGGGTGGGTATAGATGGAGCAGGAAGCTCGCCCTGTGTTCTGTTCTGTAAAATGAAGGCTTTCCCAGACCTCCCCTGTGCTCCTGCCCTCGGGGAAATCCTCGCCTGTATCCTGAAGGCCAAAAAGGTGGAAGAAACCCTCGATTAGATTTTAGCACGAAAGGTTACGGGACCATTTCCCAAGACAGAGAAAACCAAACCCCATCAACCACTCAGGAACTGATGAGCTGACAGTTTATTAATACCTAATCTAGTACAACTAGTAAATAGGGCTTTTTCTTGTTTAATAGGGTAGTATTCTGAATAACAATGATTAATTTGCAGTATCTGAGCATGCTCAGTAGCAGTAGAGTTCTATAAACTACGGACAATATCTTTTCCCAAATTCCAAATAAAAATACTGTAATTTAGAGCATTCATTTGCAAGAAAAATTTAGAAATGGCAAAAAAAAAAAAGACGAAGAGCTTTAAGACCTTAAATAATAATGCAACAACTAAAAAAAAAATCTAATTTGAGAGTTCAGAAAAAAATAAATCAATATTTGCTAGAATAACCCTGGTTTTGAATCACAGTTTATGCATCTTGGCATGTTTTCCTGGATAAAAATAAGAGAGCACTTAAAAATGATGGGTTTCTTTGATTTTACCAAATTGAAAACCTCTGGAATATAATCAAGAGGAAGATGGATGATCACAAGCCATTAAAAATCAAGCTAAACTGTTTGAATCTTTTTTTGCACCAGGGGTAAAGCAGCATAATGTTATCCAAAAGCAGTGTGTAAGACTGGTGGAGGAGAGAGAACATGATGCCAAGATGCATGAAGAAAACTGTGATTAAAAACCAGAGTTATTCCACCAAATATTGATTTCTGAACTCTTAAAACTTTATGAATGTATGAACTTGTTTTCTTTGTATTTTTCATTTCCTGCAAATAAATGTTCTAAATAACAATATTTTTATTTGGAATTTGGGAGAAATGTTGTCTGTAGTTTATAGAAAAAAACGACAATGTTCATTTTACTCAAACATAAACCTATAAATAGCAGAGAAAATCAGAGGAACTGACTTCATTTTTTTTTCCAGAGCTGTATTTTGTCAGTTGTAGGTTTACACTTCTTATCAAATATTAAACCAATTATTTTTATATGTAATGCTTGAATAGAATTGACACGTAATATCTAGCAGGAAATTGGCAAAAATGCCGGACTTTTAAATGTAAAATTTAATTTTAAAGTGCAAAAATCAGGGGTATGTGGACAGTGAATGCTGACGAGTATGAGATTCTGTAGCACCAGACCTTATAATAAAGAGCATGTTTATATATATATATATATATACATTTATATAATGTTTTAAAATGCTGTATTAAACCGTCCTGAGGGGGAACCTCTGTATATTAATGTTTACAGGGTCTCTCCTGTGACCTGCCGCTGCTGCAGATCAGACAGTGATGCATGACTTCAGCAGGACGGTTGCTGCAGAATGGATGGCTGAACAGTCCGGTGTTATCAGGCGTCTCGACCTCGTCTCAGAGACGCTCAGTAGAGTGGAGGTACAGGGACTGAGCGGATCACTGGAGCTGAAAATCACTGTCATGTTCCTGGAACCGATCGGCTCTGATACATGCCCGGTGACATGGTACATTATCATGGTCTACAGCAGCGTTCAGACATGAGAAATGGTCCGGTTCTGCTGGTCTGTCAGGAGCAGGGCTCTATAGACTCTTCCTAGACTCTATAGAGCTACAGACACGTCCATCAGCAGGACGCAAAAGGAACATGCAGTATTTTTCTTGTCTAAGCTTTCTGCCTACTGACGGATTTTCCGTCCAAAATCACACCTTGTTTTCATAGCTTAATTACTCAGGAATCCCTTCACAAATAAACATAATCCATATTTGGTTAGAAAGGGCGGAGCTTACTCTTTCTAAAAATAGTGATGGTTAACATCCCAGTGCGGTAAAGCACAAGAAATATACAAGAAACCCATTGAGAGAAAAAGACCTAAAAAAGTGAAAAATCTCCTTCCCCAACCAATATTATTTACCTTTAGTGCTTCAAACACGTTTATATGATGATTCAAACCAAATAATATCAGTAAATAAAGACTCGAAAGTGATCACAGAAAAAAAGTGTGAAACTACCTGCTTTACTCAAACTAAACTTTATGGTATGGTGTGCGCACTACTTTATATAGTTTTCATTGTCCTCGCACATCTTTACTTGCACATTTTTATATATTTAGATTAAAAAGTTTACATTTGTGTATATATATATATATATATATATATGTTTTTTTCTGTGTGTCCTGATTAAAATACTGAAAGGCATATGCTGCTCTAAGTGTCAGTTTTTTTTTTTATTAATCTGATGATGTTGTTTCTCCATGTATTTTGTCATATTTGGTATATATTTTGTCATATATTGTATAAACTAAGTAATTGTAATTAGGTAATATTGTATGCAGAAATTAGGTAAAGTTTACTAAAAGAAAGGATTGACTTATTTACTCTATATTTACTCATTTAAGTCTTAAAATCGAGTTGAAGTTACTTAAATTTATCAGAAATTAAATTTACTTAAAAAAAAAGCAAATGCAGAAAGCTTAAAAATATGTAATATTGGGTCATTTTTCTCAATAAATTAAAGTAAAAAGTATAATATCTTCTTTCAGGACTTTGAAAGGGTTCATAAACGTTCAAGCACCACTGCACGCATGCAATTTGTTGTTGGCGCTTCAATGGAATTGGGGGTTGCGGAATGAAAAGGTGGAGAGGAGGATGAGAAGGAAGGAGAGATGGCAGGAGATCAGATGCAAATGCTCAGGTCTCGTGTGGGCAGTGACGGAGAAGCAGAGCGCTGAAGACGTTGGAGATAAGCTGCTGGGTTATCAGTGTTTACGGTTAGATTGATAATGGCTGTTGAGGAGTGAAGGCAGAGACAGACTGTATAACAGTAGAGCTCATGTGTGTAAGGTGTTAAACGCACCCGCAAAGGTATATATATATATATATATATATGTAATAGATAAAGCTGTACATACTACAGCATGTCTGGAGATTATCAAACTCCAGATAGTGCGGAGGTCCAGCTACTCCACGAGGCAGGTATGTACAGTATGTACAATAATAGATCACAGATAGTGCTGTGGAATGGATTGTGTCGTCATTACCCTGCTGTTCTTATAGATAGCATTGTGTGCTTGTATTTGTTACATAGGTCAATGCGTGACTATTCAAGCTATACGCTACACAATGCTAACAGGCTCAATGCATGTTTCCTTTAGTTTTTTACTGGCAGTCCAGTTTCCGGTTTGTGAGAAAAAGCATAGTTCCTATAAAAAAAAAAAAACATGGCTATACTGCATACCATTTGCTTAGGAACTATACTGTAAGCCCGGATAAAATGAATTTACTTAACAAATTTGAGGAAACTGGTAATGGGTAATAAAAAATTAAGTTAGCATAACTTAGAACATCAAGTTATTTCAACTATAGGGGAAGCTGATTTAACTTTAAAGCAGCCGGTTTGCTCAATTTTTTTAAGCAATGGGGAATGAAAACTTGAGTTAGCATAAAGTAAAACATCAAGTTGTTATTACAACTAAATGGAAGTTGATTTATTTGTAAGATAGCCCAGGTGGAATCACTACACACCGATGGTGAGTGTCATTCAGAATCTGTTGGACACGCCCAGTATGCAAATAGATTGCGACAGAAGCCAATGGAAAAGAAGCTGCCAATAGCAAAACAGACTAAACTCAGTTATTATTAAGTTGGTTCAACTCAAAGATCTCAGTTTAAATGTTTATGTGCCCACAAATGTTCAACTGGGGTGGGATGGGTGGTACATGTCCCAATATCAGAAAGAGGTGAAAAAAAAAAAAAAACGATACCAAAGAAAAGGTAGGAATTGTTTAAATAAAACTTTTATTTTGAAAGCGCTCAAAAACCTGCACCCCTGCCATGAAACGCACCTCCTCTCGGAAAGTGCATTTCTAAATAAAGTTAGTTAAAATAATTATCTCCACTTTTATCAAGCAGTGCTGATAAGGTAGAACCTTTTTTAAAGTCAGCTTCTCAGTTTTCTCTCCTCTAATAAACAGGTGTGCGGGTGTATAGCTAGTTCTCAGGATGAGCGCTAGGCTAAAACAAACACTCATTCTGACTAGCATCTGTTCCCTGCCCCCTCTGCCCTCAGAACAGGTGTGGAATTGAAGCCATTAGGTCTGAACTGTGGGTCTCTTCAGTTAATACAACCCACGCGCCAGTCTGCCCTCGGGTTGTGCCACACACACATGCATAAACACACTGACACACACACACACACACACACACACACAACTCACCATACCACCTGCCCTAAAACAAACACAGAAACAGTGCTAGATTAGCAGTGATGCCCTGCTTATGGAATACGACCTAGGACTTGACATTACAGGGTTGCAGTAAACCACCTCCCAGTGGTTTTAATGTTTTGGCTGATAATGTTTTTGGTGCCCACTCAAGCTCTTCTTTATGCCAGATGTCAGGTTTACTCTAAACGAAACTAAACTTAAACATCCCTAAATAAAAACAAAACCAGCAATGCCATATCGGAAAATATCTAGGGAGGCGAATACCCACTTAAAGTGAGTCTTAAATGAATGGGTTCAAATGAAGCAAGTGAGCAATTGAATTTATACATGTCTGATCATTTTTTAAATCACAGATATACTGAAATATGTACTCACCAACCCATCAGCTCGCCAACCAATCAGCTCACAGTAGCAGTAATGCTAGCGCTTTTACTGCCTTAAACCTGTTTACTGTAGAAAAACTGAAATATATAGGCACGCTTTTTTGTTTTTTTTTAGTAAAATACATTATTCTACGTTCTAAAATTTTCTAAAATAAATATTTAGAACAAGTAGTTAAATATTATTTTTAAGTTTGAGCTTTTAGCTCTATTCACCTCATTCATAAAAGATTCTAGAATTTAAGTCATTTTCTGATAATATAGAGAAAAAAGAGAAAGTGGTCAGTTCGCTAAGGGAGATGACCCTGACCCCGCCCCCAAACTGTTAAACAGAAAGGCAATGCGCATAGCATGCGAGGACAACTGGTAATGCTTTGGCTGTTCATGCAGAAGATGCATTTTGGACCTGTGGTTCCCTTTCTCTTAATGCCGCGAATACTGCTCTTGACTCCCAGTCATCGACTGGATCAGATGTTTAGCATGCTAAATATATGATGGGCATCTGCGACTCTTCTGTGATTACTCAGTGATGGCTTGGCGAGCGTCTTATATTAGTTTACACTACACAATTGAGCGAGTGAGCGAGCCACTGCTCTTGACTCCCAGTCACTGACTGGATCAGATGTTTAGCATGCTAAATATCTAATTGGCATCTGTGACTTGTCTGTGATTACTCAGTGATGGCTCAGCGAGCGTCATTCATTAGGACACGATTGAGCAAGTGAGCGAGTCACTGCTCTTGACTCCCAGTCACCGACTGAATCAGATGTTTAGCATGCTAAATATCTAACTGGCATCTGTGACTTGTCTGTGATTACTCAGTGATGGCTCAGCAAGCGTCTTTAATTAGTTTACACTATACAACTGAGCAAGTGAGCGAGTCACTGCTCTTGACTCCCAGTCACTGACTGGATCAGATGTTTAGCATGCTAAATATCTGCTGGGCATCTGTGAAATGTTGGTGATTACTTAGTGATGGCTTGGTGAGCGTCATTCATTAGGTTACACTACACGATTGAGCAAGTGAGCGAGACGCTGCTCTTGACTCCCAGTCACTGACTGAATCAAATGTTTAGCATGCTAAATATCTACTGGGCATCTGTGACTTGTCTGTGAGTACTCAGTGATGGCTCAGCGAGCGTCATTCATTAGGTTACACTACACGATTGAGCAAGTGAGCGAGACGCTGCTTTTGACTCCCAGTCACTGACTGGACCAGATGTTTAGCATGCTAAATATCTGCTGGGCATCTGTGACTTGTCTGTGATTACTCAGTGATGGCTCAGCAAGCGTCTTTAATTAGTTTACACTATACAACTGAGCAAGTGAGCAAGTCACTGCTCTTGACTCCCAGTCAACGACTGAATCAAATGTTTAGCATGCTAAATATCTAATTGGCATCTGTGACTTGTCTGTGATTACTCAGTGATGGCTCAGCAAGCGTCTTTAATTAGTTTACACTACACAAATGAGCAAGTGAGCGAGACGCTGCTTTTGACTCCCAGTCACTGACTGGACCAGATGTTTAGCATGCTAAATATCTGCTGGGCATCTGTGACATGTCTGTGATTACTCAGTGATGGCTCAGCAAGCGTCTATAATAAGTTTACACTATACAACTGAGCAAGTGAGCGAGCCACAGCTCTTGACTCCCAGTCACTGACTGGATCAGATGTCTAAAAAACTGGGCTAAATTCATGTAGTGTGAACCTGGCGTTAAACAGAAGCACTGTGTGGCTGAGAGCTCAGAAAAACACTAAAGAATGAAGATTCCAGAGGTCTTTAACACACACATAAAGGCCAGACAGCCCTCTGTGTTCATTTGTTTAGCTAACGAGCTGGATGAGAGCTTCCTCTCAGGGCATTTGCTTTACTCCTCACCCGCCATTCCCAGCCCACAACACCCGCCTTGTTCTCCAATCAGCCGGCAGACAGTGTTAAGATTAGATTAGGACCCCGAAGGCCCAGAGAAAGAGAGTGGACAAAAATATTTACACACACTTTGGCACTGTGTGGAGGAAAGATACAGTGTTTATACATCTCAGAGGAAGAGAGAGCTAAAGACTGACCCACAAACAGTGCCACCACAATACCGATTCACGAGGGAAACCGGAGGGCATGTGAGATGGGAACAGTAGATGTTTTTTTTTTTTTTAACTCCTAATCTCTGCAGTAACTCTGCCCTGAAAAAAAAGGTAATCTTAGCAAAATAAATTTTTGAACTGCTGCTGATGCAGCATTGGCGAGTAGCATCACAGTGAGTGCGCTAACGCTCGGAAGAAAAGTGCAACGACTCGGTTCTGATACATCAGCTCACAGATGCAGCCTTATGCTGGTCTACATCACCCTAGGAGTGATGAGGGGAAAGAGCGCCATCTACTGTACCCACCCAGAGAGAGAGCAAGGACAACTGCTCTCTAAAGCTGGTAACTCTGATGATTTTTTTTTTTTTTTCAGATTGATTGATCTTTTTTTTTTTACTTTTTTTTTTCTTTTTGTTTAGTTGAGTAGTTCTTGCTTCTCATAATCTGGATTAGAACATTACTCAAATATTCACTACTCACTGTATACCTGTAACTCTACCTCTTCACTACTTTACTTTAACTGATGCTCTCAAACACTTTATTAAGAGACAAGAAATTCAAGTAATTAACTCTTGAATTCTAGGCAACTCTACCTCATAATAAAGCTGACTAAGAAAATGCTGTACAAGATGTGCAAAGCTAAGTCATCTAAAATTGTTGGTTTTAAAAATTGAAGTGTAATTGGATGGACAGATACTAGTCTGTAGCTCTCCAGCCCAGAGGGCTGTTGAACCCAATTGCAGAACAGTTGATCTCAAAGCAGGTAAAACCAAGAAGAAAGGAGTAAAAAAAAATAAGTAAATAAACACACTGCACCTCACGTGGGATCGAACCCATGTCGTCAGGGTCGTGGTCCAATACACTACCGCTGCCTGGGCTAGTGAATTGGGACGTGGCCGAGAAAAAAAAAAAAAAACGCCCTTATAAAGAGATAGGGAGCCCAAGAACGGGCAGAAAAATGAGAACAGACGGAAACTAAAGTCACGCCGAGCGCGTCAGAGAGAGAGACGGGAGGAATATAAACAAAAGCTCACCAGAGGAGCATTTTCGTCCATTAAAGTTCAAACAACCTCACAGGCCAGATGTTTCATGCCTATTGCTGACCTCTGTTTAATTAAATACTTCTACATCTTTGGCCTAGAAAGAAAATCCTTTTACCTGCCAGGTTAGTCTTTATTCAGAATCAGCTTCTAATCTACATAAAGTTCTGAAAGTACGAGAAAGCTTCATCCTGAAACTCCTGAATATTCAATACTGCAGTTTTGTATATTTATGCTTTTTCACGATATCACAGCAGCAGCACTTGCAGTGTGTGGGCTTCCTGTTGTTGCGCACATTAGGATGCACTGCGGCGCATTATCAGATAAGAGTCAGTAATTATGGAAGTGCTGCTTTCTGTTGTTGTCATAAAACTGATCTAATCAGCTCATCCACACAATTACTGCTGCACTCTTCTCTCAGTGTAAACACTCGCTGAGCGTAGAGGACACTGCGCTTTCCATTAGCCTCCGCGCACTCAGACCAGACTGTTCCGGTGCTCCCGGAGCCTCCAGGAGTCACGACTGTACTCACTTTCAGTTTTAGAGGATATTTATCGATTGTTTTTAATGGACGACAAAAACATTATATACGATGTGACTGTGCTGATGTAGATGTGCTTTTAAATTTATTTTTAGTAAAAAAAAAAAAAAAAACACGGATCATCAAAAAAAAGACATACAGCTCTGGAAAAATATTAAGATACCACTTCACTTTACACATTCGTTTCTGAATCAGTTTCTCTGATGTTGCTATTTATAGGTTTATGTTTGAGTAAAATGAACATTTTTGTTTTATTCTATAAACTACAGACAACATTTCTCCCAAATTACAAATAAAAATATTGTCATTTAGAGCATTTATTTACAGAAAATGAGAAATGATGCAGAGCGCTCAGACCTCAAATAATGCAAAGAAAACAAGTTCATATTCATAAAGTTTTAAGAGTTCAGAAATCAATATTTGGTGGAATAATCCTGGTGTTTTTTAATCACAGTTTTTTTTTCATACATCTTGGCATCATGTTCTTCTCCTCCACCAGTCTTACACACTGCTTTTGGATAACTTTAAGCTGCTTTACTCCAAAAAGTTTAGCATTTAAGCAGTTCAGTTTGGTGGTTTGATGGCTTGTGATCATCCATCTTTATCGTGATTATATTCCAGAGGTTTTCAATTTAGTAAAATCAAAGAAACTCATCATTTTTAAGTGGTCTTTAATTTTTTTTTAGAGCTGTATGATAATGTATGTGTACATATTTGCTGAGGAAATAGAACAAATGCTTCCCTCTGCTTCCCAACTTTTATGGAGTTGAGGATTTCATTTTCCAGCAGGACTTGGCACACTGCCCACACTGCTAAAAGTGTCACTCGGTCTTATATAATATTCCAATTTTCTGAGACACTGATTTTTGGGTTATATAAATGCTTATATAGATAAAATAGATCACTGTGTGTGTTTTTAATATGTCTATATAATATATATATATATATATATATATATATATATATATACATATATGAGTTTCACATTTTGAACTGAATTACTAAAATAAAGTAAATTTTTATTCGATATATATTTTTAAGATTAGCTAGTTATCTACCTAGTTTTCTTATATACAAACAGAAAATACAAAATGAGAAAAAAATAAGATTTAATAAAAAAAAAAATTCAGATATGGGCACTTTAATGCAACATATTGGAAAACTTTTAAGCCCCGCCTCCAGGTGAGGGGGAAGATGCTCAGCAGGGACGAATCTCTGGCACAGTAGCGAGGGAATCGGCACGTCTCTGGGAAGGGCAGAATTCCTCACATTCCCGCAGAGGCCTCAAGGACATGTTTATCTGCCTCTCACTGCAAATTAGAGACCGGGGAAAGGGGAGGGGGCGGAGTTCAGGTGTTCCAGAACAGCTGGCTTTAAAAAAACACCAGCAGAGAGAGAGAGAGAGAGAGAGAGAGAGAGAGAGAGAGAGAGAGAGAGAGAGAGAGAGAGAGAGAGAGAGAGAGAGAGAGAGAGAGAGAGAGACACCACTGGCTCCACTGTTCGAATACCCAGAGAGATGTAAATGAGTGATGAAAGGCCTGGTGTTTGATGTGCATGTTGCCAGTTTTCATATAGATCTGTACACACACCTCTCTGTAGATAACCTGGCACAGGACCGGGGCACTGTGTACACACACTCACCCAGCGCACTACAGATACACGGGGTGGGGGCGGCTCACTTGTTTCCGCAGATCATCTGAACACACACACACACACACATAGGTAAACACAGATAAGTAAACACGGGAAATACAAACAGCAGTGGGATCTGGCAACCGAACCGCAATATTAAAACCCACGTGGGAAAAAATACAGCTTCAAATTGACACCTTTCATCCCTATTAAAAATAAATAGATTAAATTATACTAAGCATTATTATGCTATAGTGCACTTAAATATACTCATAGCCACATTATTAATTATTAATCAGTATATTTAATATATAGTGCTAAAATGGAACAACTTTTTTTGTACTTATTATACTTATTATACTTTAATTACAGTATAATAGTACAAAAAAGTGTTCTTAGCTGTACTAAAATGAAACCTTTTTAAATATACAGTACTTAAGTAATATTTTAATTATTAAATTAACACACTACTTCATGTATGTAGCTCCATATTTTAAATATGCTTTCATATTTAAAAAATATATTATACATTTAATGAGTATTGCAACTGTATCAACTGTATTTATTATACACCAGGTTTATTAGGAAAGTAGTAAGAATTGATGTTAAATATATTTGATATATTTGCATTAGAGCACAAATATGCTTCTTGTTCCTGTCTTTTGTGTAAGTAGCACACTTCTAGTATATTAGTATAATTCATTATATATTTATAAAAATATATTTTAATATACTGTACTACAATTTTTAGAATGTTACAAATTCACTTATTTTTTTTAATTAGTAGTAGTAATTTAATTTACTTTCTAAAAAAGTTACATATAAGATACATTGTACTTTAAGTGAACTACTGTAACAGTTGTTTTTATTTTACGCACTTTGCTAAGAATATACAAAAGTATATTTGGAAATAAGTATATCATTTTCATCTTTTTTTTTTATTAAATAATTAACACTGACTTTAACTAAAGTGGGGGAAACCTGCAGTTCTTTAGTTCAAGACCTCCTGGATGAGTTGTCCATGCCCTTTTGGAGTAATTTAGGAAAGCTAGAGAAATTGAACTTAACTTTTCAAATAATTTATTTAATCCCAGTTAATTAATGATAAGGCAAATATGTTGTCGCTTAGAGCCATGATTGTTTGGATTGCTTTTTTACCCACTTAAATGAAATCATCATTTACGTTCACGTTATATTTGTCTGATATTAAAGTTTGTTTGATAACCTGACAAATCTTAGTACGACTCTTAACTAAACTTGGTCTTTGAACAGGAAGTATTTTTTGCAACAAAAAAAACAAACAAAAAAAACAATTTAAACATTTAAAAATGATACTTATTTGTCTAAAAATTAAATGTAACCTTTTTACAGTACGTAAATAATCTAGTTTTAAACATAAAATTGAATGCAAATTTTTACCTGGCACATGTTTCTGTCTGGACTGGCTGTAGAAACGTTTGACTGGGATTCCTGACATCTTGTTTTAAGTCAGTTGAATGTAGTGTTGCCATATGACCACTAGAGGTACAGGCAGCGTCTCTATACGTATGATGACAAAGGGTCAACGTTTTAAACCCTATTTGAGGATGCAGGATCTCAAGAGGTTCATTTTTAAGGAAGTTTTTATTTTATGGCTCCTGATTTTAAGATACTTACTCCTAAAGGACAGGCAGGATTTGGTTATGGATATGTAAGCAGCTGTGGGCAAAACATCAGATCACTGTAAAATCAGATAAAGGTAGCAGCTCAGAGATAATGACAGGGCAGGAAGTCTTCGTGAGTAACATCAGCGAGGTAGTCACTAGTTGTCCATTACAAACTGACAAACTGTAAAGAAAGGAATGTGTGTGTTTGCGCAAGAGGGGGCAAAAAGGGGACTTCTGAGTGAAGCATTACAGAGGGCAACAATTAGTGGTTCATACTCGAGTAAAGACAAACCCTGACCCAACAATGAAGCATGGTGGTGGTAGTATCATGCTGTGGGAATACTTTTCCACAGCAGGGTCTGGCACAAACCAACCAACTCCAGTTCCTTAACAAACCCTAACCCAACAGTGAAGCATGGGGGTGGCAGTATCATGCTGTGGGGGTACTTTTCCTCAGTAGGGACTGGCAAAAACCAACCACTTCCAGTTCCTTACAAAACCCTAAACGAACAGTGAAGCATGGCGGTGGTAGTATCATGTTGTGGGGGTACTTTTCTTTAGCAGGGACTGGCACAAGCCAACCACTTCCAGTTCCTCAACAAACCCTAACCCTACAGTGAAGCATGGTGGTGATAGTATCATGCTGTGGGGGTCCTTTTCCTCAGCACAAACTGATACAAACATTACAGTGCTAATTCCACAACACACTGTGACCCAACAGTGAAGCATGGGGGTGGTAGTATCATGTTGTGAGGATGCATTTCTTAAGCAGGGACTGGAACAAGCCAATAACTTCTAGTTTCTCAACAAATTCTAACCCATCAGTGAAGCATGGGGGTGGTAGCATCATATTGTGGGGATGCTTTTCCTCAGCAGGGATTGGCACAAACCAACCACTTCCAGTTCCTCAACAAATTCTAACCCAACAATGAAGCATGGTGGTGGTAGTAGTATCATGTTGTGGGAGTCCCCAGCCCAGAAACAAAGCATCACAATTGTGGTTGAACCAAAAAATGTAAAGATCTACAAAACCCAGCTCTCATCCAATCAGAAATCTGTGGCAAAACCAACCTAAAAAAAAATCAGGGTTCCTACATTTAGCAATAAAACCATCACTTGTCTCCCCCTGGTGTTTAAAGAAGGGACTGCCTGAGTGACTGTCATTCATTCACTCCTCAGATCATAATGATGATGCATTATGTTTACAGTGTCAGTTGACAGCTGGTGACCACATCCCGAGTATTTTCATCAATTCATACCCAACGTTTTACATTACAGCACAATAAATGATCTGAAACTGTGGTCTAGAGGGGCACACAGGTGCCAAAGCAAAGGAAGCTATTTTATTTTCCAGTTCCCACAGATCCATTACTCCAGTATATGGAGCTCATCTATAACCACTTTATTTTTTCCACTTGTTTGTAATAAATACATAAAATAAATACATTCTCACAAGGCCAAAACAGGTTAAGCTGTAGTAACTGATGCATTAAAAATCTGTATCATAACTTGACAGTTTCAGAGAAAACAAAGTTTTTTTAAATGTTTTTTTTTTAAACGGTTTAACTAATTTGTTAAAATAAACTTTCTTTGCATCTTTTTCTCTCTCTATTACTTTTCTTATTGTTCTACTACTTCTCTCTCTCTCTTTCCTTCTCTCTATATCTCTCTACTTGTTACTATCTTTCTATTTCTGTTTTTTTTTCTTCTTCTATCTCTACTTCTCTCTCTTTCCCTCTAACTTTCTTTTTGTCTCTTGTTCTCTACTTGTCTTTCTCTCTATTAATTTGCTTATTGTCTCTTTTTTCCACACAATCCTTCTTTTTCTCTCTATCTCTCCTTCTCTCTCTACTTGTTACTATCTTTCTATTTCTGTTTCTCTATTCCTCTCTCTTTTTCTCTATTTCTTTCTCTTGCTCCCTACTTGTCTTTCTTTCTATTCTTTTATTGTCTTTTGACAATCTATCCCTCATTCTTTCTCTCACTCTCTATTACTTCTCTTTTTGCCAATATATCCCTCTTTCATTCTACTTATTTTTATTTCTCTGTTTGTCACTTTCTATTTCTTTCTCTCTCTCTCTAATTTTCTCTATTTCCTTTTCTTCTGCTCTCTTTCTTTCTACTTGTCTCTTTTTATATTACTTCTTTTAATGTCTCTTTTTGCCAATCTATCCCTCATTCTTTCTACTTATCTCTCCTTTTCTTTATTTCTCTCTCTAGTTGTTACTATCTTTTTATTTCTGTTATTTTCTTTCTCGACTTCTCTTTTTTCTCTCTCTCTTCTCTGTTACTTCTCTTATTGTATCTTTTTGCCAATCTATCCCTCTTTCTTTCTACTTCTCTCTCTCTGACTCTTTCTCTCTCTACTTGTTACTATTTCTGTTTTTTTCTGTTTCTCTCTATTTCTTTCCATTCTCTTATCTCTCTCTCTCTATTACTTTTCTTATTGTCTCTTGTTGCCAATCTATCCCTCTTTCTTTCTAATTATCTCTCCTTCCCTCTTTCTATTTTTACTTGTTACAATCTTTCTATTTTTGTTTTTCTACTTCTCTCTAATTTTCTTTTTCTCTTCTCTCTCTCTCTCTATTGCCTTTTTATTGTCTCTTTTTGCCAATCATCACACTTTCTTTCTACTTCTCTCTCTGCTTATCCCTATTTCCATCTCTCCCTCTCCCTTTCTCTGTACTTGTCTCTCTGTGGTACTTTTATTGTCTATTTTTACCAACCTATCCCTCTTTCTTTTTATTTCTCTCTCTACTTGTTACTATCTTTCTCTTCTCTCTCTCACATTAGAACATGTTTAACCCCATTTTCAAATTTAGGAACTACTACTATTTTTTTATTGCAGCTAACAGTGAAATTAAGATAGCACTAGATTATTTTTTTTTAAATACATTTTTTGCTGTTTATAAATAGTTTTTTTAACACTATTAGCAAGTATCAGACTTTTCTTTTCTAGTTTAATAATGATCCTCCCAAATCTCATGAACACGCACGTGACCATAAGGTGGCACTGCTGCTTAAATGTTGTGCCAACCGTCTCCATCCTTACCCTCCTCAAAATCACTGCGCTGACCTTAAAGCAGCTTCACTAATCTGTTTACTGCATTAACAGCAAGAACGGAGCCCTGCAGTCAGGAGAAAGGTCCGAGATTAAGGTCTAAGGTTCCTCTGAACGCACGCAATTACAAAACCCAGGCCGCTGAGGTACACGATCCGCCGGGGACGCATCCATTCTGCTGCTAAATGCCAATTATAACTGCCTGTTGAGGCAGCTTCTGAAAGCAGGCCTAAAGACATAAACAACAATTGCACTGATTTAAAGGTGAATTTCTAAATACACACTTCAGTACGTCTGGCATTTTAAATGTCAGGACTGTTCCAGGTAGTTAACCTTAAAATGCTCACAACTGAGAGAGAAAACTTCAACTTCATTCTTTACCTCATTCTAAAATAGCAGTTTTGCTGTACATGGAGACCTCTTTTGACTAAGCTTTTTATACGGGGTATTAAAATGTGAACAGAATTAGCGTTCGAAACAATCTGTATTGTTGGTGAGAGCTTAAACAAAACGATTTTTTTTAAATGCTGATAGTTTATGTACTGTATTATACTATTTCAGTTTGATGTTTTATAAACTAGAGTATTGTAAATGTGCTAGACAAGACCATAGTGTAGCTCCATATTCCACGTCGAACAATTTAGAGGAAAAATGTGCCATCAACTAAGAGAATGACCATTAACAAAAAAGTAATCCTTCAGAAATCAATCATAAGTGTCGGTATGATCACTAAATAAACCTGCCAACCAGTCACCGGGCAGCCAACGGTCACGATTTGTGTTAGAAAATTAAAAATAAATCCAGAATAACTGCATGTTTCCACACTAATGTTGATGACCCTAATTTTAACGTAATAAGATTTAACTATTTAATTTGACCACATCTTGGATGTAGTCCACATGTAACAGACAAACTACAGCCTTCATTAAGAGAAATAGCAAAGAAAAAAAAAAAAACATTGAATATGGTTAAAACAGAACTCGTACTTGTTCATCATTTTCTGTGAGCCATTGCGACACTGTTCAGAGAATATATTTTAACATGGTTTTTTTTAACTATATAACAAAGGCAAAAAGAATCCTTCATAATCCAGTGTTTACTTTACTCTGAAGTATTTTCTTGTTTGAATGAGAAACGAGAAAATCCTGCAGACAGCTAGATTTCCAGAAACTAAACTCTTTTGTAACCAAAAAAAGAAGCACCACAGAAGAGCTTTGGATTTCACAAACTTTATTTTACATTTCAAGACTTCTTGCTTGCAGCTGCAACCTGGAGGAGACAGAAAAGAGAGCCAAGCGTGAGTTGCTTAGGAGGGACAATTTATTTCAAACTGCTACCACAGCTCAAATAAAAGCTGGAAGGGCAACGAGGACCATTAAAAAAATAAAAAAAAAGGACTGGCTCATGTGCCCTGCTGGCCTTCACTCTTTGTTAAACATTCTGGCACGCTCAATGCAAATCATTCATTAAATGATTCATTAAATTATATATATAATATATAAACACCCCAGAGAAATTATCCAGTCCAACCCAGTTATCACTGCCAATTTGCTTTATTGCAACCTGGTCATCATCAGTAATGCACTGAAGGATGTGCACGGGCACATGCTGGCACCCACTGGCTAAATAAACTTGCCAGCGCTAGAAATGCCAGGCCTGGCTGTGGGGTTCAAATATATGCTGCTGAAATCAGGTTAGCTGATCTGAATTCAGCTCATTATTTGGGATCAGGCGGAATAAAAATGCCGCCATATGGCTGCTCAGCCAGCATGAAATTCAATCGGCTTGTTTACTTCCCGCAGCCTTGGATTGTCACAGCAGCGCGGCTGGCAGCGAGGGGCCAACTGCGGCAAACGGGCCGAGCGGAAGCTCAGGCTTTATTTTTTTATTTTTTTAAGAGTGTGGGGGGAATTTCTTAAGGTTTGTTTCTCTTTCTCGAGGCTCACAACTTTGACAGTTATTGTGCCTGCGAAGGCAGTTACTCTTCACGGACGAAACTTTCTCTGAAGCCTTGGGACACCCGGCTTAGGGTCTTAGAGTGATGGATGACTGCGGAATCCAGGTTTTCATTGCAAATGTGCATCTGGACCCACTCCCTCGAGCAGAATGCTGATGTGCCAATTGGATTTCTATAGCCTTTAAAAAAACTTGGTGAGTTTCACCCCAATTACTATGCAAAATTGAGTCCTGCAGGTTAACTGCATATGCTGAGCTATGAGATATTATGGTAACCAGTAGCGGCTAAAATTAGGATTTCAGTCAGGCCTGGAGAGAGAGTTTAGACCAGATAAGCCAGAGAGAAGAGATGGGTCTTTACCTGACCAGCGATTCTGTCAAGGTCCCTGGTGCCCTGTGGAGTCAGTCTGCGCCCACTGTCAGAAGAAAAAGCACTTTGGGTTAGAGAGAGAGAAACTCTTCAGATAAGCTTCAGTATATATTAAGCATGCAACACAGGCCTGTCACAATTACATGATCAATTAATCAACTAATCATTGAATATATTGACACTACCAATGTTTTTGCCTATTGTTTTTACTAAAGCAACATAAGCACATTTGTGTGAACCAATAGCGTGAGGTCAGAATATTCTTAATAGTTCACTGCTCTTAAAAATTGGCATAACTTCATTATAAGTCTTAAAATGGCCATATTGATTACAGCAATTAATTCTGGCACAATAAACTGTCAAAGACAAAAGCAGTTACAGGTCTAGTACTGTAACAACTTCAGATATAAATAGTAGGTGTCCATTGGAATATACTAAAAACAGGTGATAAAGGTGCATCAAAAACAAGAGGGTTGTGGAGCGTAGAGGTGGGAGATACGGCCCTAAAATCACACTATTTAATGGCATTCCAGTGGTAATGATACTCTTTGTGATATGACAAAACACTGAATTAAAAAAAGAAATACTGCAACAAAAGACTCAGACTTTTAATAACAATGCACTCCAAATATCTCCATATATCCAGGATTAAAGTCAAATAAATGATACTGGACAGATATAATCTGTCTAGAAGATTTATAATGGGAAATAAGAACAGTGAATTTTACTTTTGCTAAAACCAGCAAAAGACAAATAGGACCCTGATGTGATAATTAAGTGTGGGCGATATGGCGCCATATTTCAGGGTATAATATCGTTCACCATATTAAAAACGTTGGCAATATCATATACAATACGGCACACTTCTAATGAAGGGATACGCTCACACTCAACTCCCTGTAATTCAAAAGTACACTCATCCAAATTTCCAGATACTGCTGGAAATTCATCTAGTCAAACACTTGTGTTAAAATACAGGCAGCTATCGGCACTCACCCATTGGGGTCCTTCTCCAACATCTTGAGGGCTTCCAGGGCCTGAAGCACTTTGCGGGCAACGTTCTTGGAGCCCACGCTGAAGTGAGAGGGGCACACTCCGTTCCTTTTACGGCCGCCGTAGACCTTGATCATGGAGCCCACGCCGACACCACTACGCATGTAAAGGTGACGGATTGTGGAGGCTGAGGGAGGAACAAGAGCAGAAAGGTCAGGAAGATGCAGGTAAATTGGTCAAAAATGTTTTTTTTTTTTTTTTTTACAGGATTTAACAAGTCAAGTACAAGTTCTTCTAAAGTTCTACAATTAGCAGACTCATACTGACCAAGCAAACATCTTTAAGTCGTACTTCACCCAGTAGAACAGGGTTCATACACTTCTTAACCAACAAATTTCCAAGATTTTTATAATGACTTTTCCATGCCTTTAAGGCAAATTTTCATGACCATACAATTTTTAACAATGCAGACATGGACAATAAATGCCCCCAAAAAATCAACAAAAACTATAATCGTTTATAGTAGTTTTAAAATAAATGAATTTAATAATAATGTGTGTCAGATCCAAATTTTTATGACTTTTCCAAAATGTAGTATTTTTATTTTTCCAAAACTTATCCAGGACTGGAAATTGGAATTGAATATTTTCCAGGTTTTGCATGACTGTACGAACCCGGCAAGAAAAAGTACCAAGCAATTTTAAGTTCTGTAAAAACTGTACTGGTACAGAGTAATACAGAGTATCTACAGGAATTTAGACTGCTGTTATTGACTAATTGTTCTCAAGTCATGAGAAATGGCAGTTCCAGATGGGAGTCACTCAGTTTCTAACAAGCATTTAATTTGTCTGACTGCAGAACAAAATCTAACCCACCCACAGCGTTCAAAATAGGGGCATCCATTTGTAAAATGCCATAAATGCTGACTGCCCAAATTATTCTAGTTCTGAAAGCTTAATTTTCAAGCTGGGGAACCTCAGCGAGAAGCTTTGCTGCAAGTCAGATCCTAAAATATACACAAGAAGATTAACCACGAATAGCAGCAAGCACTCATCTGATATGAAGAGTATGAAACGCCAGATTTCACTTTCTACCCTGCTGCACAATTTTTTTTAACTCAATACTCTCAGAAATGAGTAAGCTTTGAGACGATCATTGAAATATTTCTTCATTCAAACCCACGAATAAAGAAACATTCGAATGCATAATTTATATGTAGCTTAGAAACAAAATGAAGCAGAAAAATGGTAAGCCAATAATTGCTTTTCCCTCCTGTATCCATTACAGGCTCTGCTTACATGTTATAAGTGTTGCACTGTCTAATAAGCACTTGATAAGCTAATCCATCTGCAGAGTGTTTCCAAACACGCCACTGGCTCAAACTGATACCACAGCACTGATACTTTTTCTATATAATAAATGCTTGAGATAATAATTAGGATGGTAAGTTAATACACCATTACTGAGGTTTCACACACAGCTTTATAGTTACAACAGCTGCCTTGACCCTCTAGTTAAGTCAGACAATATTACAGTGGAACACACTATTAAGTGAATCACTCCACTCCACAAGTTCTCCTAATGGTGTGGGAAAACTATAGAGCTCAGTGGTCATTTCAGTGGAAGCTGCCCCATCAATCATGCGCTCTTTTAAAAAATATATGTCAGCTGAAACTGGGATAAAAGGATAGACAATTGTTACACCTTTTAAAAAACAAAAATAACACACTTTCCATTCCTCCATTGCCAATTTTTAAAACACCTGCCATATTTTTAATCCCTCCCTCCCTTAAATTAGATGTTTTAGGTTAAGATGCGATAAGAACTTTAAGACCTTCCCTGATTTTTTTTTTTTTTTTTTTTTACAAAAAAGGTATTTTATATTCTTTTCCTGTCAAAGACAAGTGGATAAACCCAGTAGGAATGAAATGGAAGCATGGAAGAGATGCCATGTGTCTGGTTAAAGCAAGTCTTTAATACCAAGTCATCTGTAGCTACTGTAGCCAATTCTCATAACTATGCTTTATGGTCTTCAAGTGCCTAACACACGTTCTTCTGCACTTTTATTGAGTTTGACACCATACCTGCTCTTCTCCATCCTCCTAAACACTGCCATGTCCCCACCCCTCCCCATTATTTCTCCACCTATAAACCCTTTCTTATTTCTATCCATTTTGTTCCATCCCCAATCTACATTTTTTACTTGTCAATCACCCATTTGTCCTCTCTCTCTCTCCCTTTTCAAAATATATATATATATTTTTTACACATAACGATGCACTTCACTTTCTTTTTACTAGCATCAATTCTTCCTATCTCCTTTTTCCTACTTTTTTTACTGCATTTATTTATTTATTGATTCATTCAGCACATTTTTTTTCTCCATCCCATCTTTTAAGGAAGCAGAAAGTAAACAAACTTCTACCTACACAGTATAAATTAGCTTTCTCAAAGGCAGAACACTCACCAGCTCTAATGTAGAACCAGTTGTCATCGCAGGGGGCCAGCTCCTTGTGCTTGGCCAGCTTGACAATGTCAACCCAGTCTGGCACCTTCAGCTTTCCTGACCTTTAGAAGAACAAAGCGCTTTAGAGTCTGAGGACTTCTGAGGTCTCAGTCCTTTCAAGTAGATTCTACACCAAGTCATTAGATATCATGTGTAAAAGCATCAGACACTGAGGACTTACTTCTTCAGGAAGGCTGCCAGCGCCCGGACAAACTCCTGCTGGTTGACGTCTTTGACTGTTACACCACCGCCTGGCATCTTTAAAACAGATTAAGATAACGTCAGAAACTTGCAGTAAAGGCACAGCAAACACTATTAAAAAAGCTAGTCACATTTAAGCTGGACAATGATAAAAATGCTAAGTTACATCAATGTGTAGATATTTAAACATTCATCACTTATTTTTTTTTAAACAAAATTCACCAGCAGATACAGATTTTCAAGTACTTTCTCATACTAGATAAAGTAACTTAAACACAAAGCCTGCCGCATTTAATCAACTTAACCCATAAGACCAAATTCTAAATATTGATACTAAATTCAAAACAGAACCAGATAAATTCAGTAAGAAGCTTATTCATATTTTTTTCCTATTGCAGACAGTTAGAGAAATCAAATTCATTTACACATTTGAATTGTTACAATAGTTGAAAAAGGCATTCAGGATTTAGCGTCTCATTCACAAGTCCAGTGCAGGCCTGTCACAATGACTGTATGGAGGATGTATTGCCCCAGAAATGACCCCACTGAACACTGGCATTTTAGAATAATTTAAATAAAATGTAACCCTCTTTTGCATACTTATTTATATATTTCATTGGTAACTATTTTAATGTAAGCATTAAAAAAATATTTTATATTGCTACACACATTAAAACACTGTTCCAGAAATTACCAACATTTTAAAACAATTTAACCCTCTGTGGCATGAATTTAACCTTATTTTACATAATTTACTTGTAAAATAATGACACTTGTGATGCCAAATGATGGCATAGCATTCCACTGATTGATGCAACCACAAACAAAATGTCAGGACAGAGCCATGTACTCTGATGACATTCAATTCATACATGAAGATTGAGTGTTTTGCCCTAATATCACCCCATAAGTTATTGCAATAACACTGACTTTGTAATAATTTAAATTTAAATTATCCTCCTCAAATTATTTTTTCAGATTTTATTCAGAAAATTATTTATGTAATCAATAAAAAGGGTAGTTATGATGCTAATTACTGGCATAGCATCTCTCTGATTTAAGTACCCAAAGATAAAAAATCACCCAACCCATCCCTAGTCTTTTAGGACAGAGCCATAAACCTTGTGATAAATAATGACTCATAAGAGAACATTGTTCTGTTAAACTAAAAAAATTAAATAAAAGTAATCAGAGAAAGCTCTAAAAAAATATCAATTTAAAAAGCCATACTAATGATGGTAAATGCTGGCACAAGTTAGCATCCCACTGAGATCTGGCACAGCATCCTAGCGATTTTTATTGCCATAATATTCATTCTCTTTAGCACAGAAACTTTGACTGCAAGATGTATAAACTACACTCCCCTTTCAATGCGCATATGCATCCAATCAGTGCCACTGAATAAACTACAACATTGCTGAACTTTTAGTGTATAAACATACAAGGACTATTAAGTCACCTAAAATTATTAAGACAATATCCAATATATTATTCGATAACCCAAAATATTAGAATTATTCTGACAGGCCTACAACAGCATGAACATTTGCTTGATTTGATATGAACCTAACGTTTCCAATAAAGCTAGTTAGCTTAGCAAACTCCCACCCAATACAACGATAGAGAGTTGGAAAACTCAAATGACGCACATAACCGGGTAGTTTTAACTTTAAAATGTTTTAAACATATGATAAACGTACCAGCTTTAAAATGTTGTTAATAAATCAAATTAATAAATTAGTTACTAAGTGAGCGCTAGCCAGTAAGCGTTGCTAGCATGCTAATCGCCATAGCCACACATGAGGGCATGCGTGTGAGGAAACACAGCAACCAAATCTCCTCCAATGAAAATACATCTAAAAAACAGAATTTGATAATATTCAGCCAATTAAACAAACTACGAATGTGAAATAATGCTTGTAAAGCCCGTTGAAATGTCATAACTGTCTACATAAGCTATAAAAAGTTAAACAAAAAATTAAACACCGGCGCGCTGAATCAGAGCTAATGCTAACACAGGCCCCGATGCTAACTAACCACAGCCACTGAGAGCAGGCGCTCACAACACGCGACTAAACACTTATTTCAAGCTCCGAGCTCAAATAACACAACTGTAACCATCAGCGAGGAGTTATAAGACCTTTAATAAAATAACGACGCAGTTCTGGATGTGTTTCGAGCACGTAAATCGTTTAAAATAGAGTTTATAAGGCAGAGCAACGAGGCGCGGCGTTACCTTGCCTGTGGACAGCAGAGAGAAGAGGGACTGGAGGGGTCTCCCGTTCAGCTTTACAGGGGCGGGTCGCGTTTTCTCTCGCGAGATTTGTGATTTGATTTCGTGTCATGTGATGTGTGCTTAATCCTGTTTTTAATGCGAGTTTATTATATTTTTTTATATCTTTTTTAATAAAAAAAAATAATTAACGTTTTTTTCTGATTTTTTTTATGACTTTTGGTCATTTACAAATCATATTTTGTCACCTTCCTAAAACAATAAATAATAAACGTTTTTCCTGTGATGAACATTAAATATTTAATGATACCATGATTAATGATTTTGTCACCTTCCTAAAATGATAAATAATAAGCTTTTTTTTCATGACAAACATAAAATATTTAATGATGTAGGTTAATTCCAAACACAATTTTGTCACTTTCCTAAAATACCAAATAATAAACTCTTTTTCCTGATTAACCTGAAATATTTAATTATGTGGGTTAAATCCAAATCATAATTCCAAATCATATTTTGTCACTTTCTTAAAATGATAGATGGCCCCCTTTGGTGAAATCTCCTCCACTGATCACTTCCAAACTTTAGAGTATTCTGCACTGATTTTAAAGGATTTTATTGAAGAACTGTAAGTTAAATTATTCATGTTACATTTTATGCAACCTATATATACCAGAATCTATTCACATATATCATATTTATTAATTAATGTCTTAACATATGTAATGGATTGTTTGACTGTTGTCTTAGTATTACCTAAGATGTACTGAAAATAATACAATAACATTTTAAAACTATATATAGATATATACATTTTTAAGTGGTAAAACTGCAGTATGCCTATTAGTAACTGCTATTAGTAGACCTAGCATTTAGCTTGTATTTAATATAGGAACATCTATATAGCTTTTAAGTAATATGAAGGGAGTTTTTTAAATTTAAAACAATACTAAACGACAATTTAAAATGTTTACAGCATGTGTACTTTTACTGTTTTTCTATCATGGTATTTACTATACTTGTGACCTTAAGCTCAGGCATACTTGGGTTCTGCAGCAGGACAACGATCCAAAATATGAGTCCATATCCGAATTGCTCAAAAAAAACAAAACATTTTGGAGTGGCCAAGTTAAAGTCTAATGAAGAAGCTGTGGCATGACCATAAACAGGATGATCATACTTGAAAACCCCCCAATGTGTCTTAATTAATAATAATAATAATTAATAATAATCTGAAAAACAATAGAAATCTGCAGGGGAATGGCTAATAGCCTTTCACAGCACTAAATCTGTCGTAGTGAACATTTAAACAAATTTTAGGTACCAAGCAGTGGTGAGCAGGGGTGAGTAGTGAAGGGATCATGCATTTCAACATGTGCCTTAATAAATGTAATGTTTGTAATAAATACAATAATTGGATCAAAATTTCTGTGATTTAAAAAAACGTAACCCTTTTGTTAGCTTGTGTTACTCTTGGCTCTCTCTCCTTAATTGAGTTACATTAATTTGGAAGGACTTACAGTGTTTTTATCTGTGTCACGATGGCAAGACAAGAAAAAGACGAGGCCTGTTTGTTTTGGGTTGTTTGTGTTTTTCCGGGGGCTGAAGGCCGTTATTAAGATGTTTAAGGATTCTTTTCATGCACAAGGACTGTTTTCTTTTCTTGCGTTTATTAAAAGATGTGGGGATGTGGGACGAGCACTTGTTCTTTTGGTGCTGCTTAAATGGAGCCCTCAATGTCATCCGAACTGAAGAACCATGTTGATTAGACACTGCTGTTTTTAATGACCAATTCTAAGAATAATGACGTCTGGAACAAAGTACTCTGTAGTGACTGGCTGTGTCCAAATAATGTACTAAAAACATCCTGTCCTAGATTGTAATTTTTTTTGTGGTGTAAACACTGTGTCCTTTCAACCTCCACTGTATTAGACTCCTACCTACAGGTGCATCTTTAGATTATTTCAGTAATTTAGTTCAAAATTTGAAACCCCTATATTATATAGATGTATTAAACACACAGAGGGATCTATTTTAAGCCTTTATTTCCTTTTATTGTTGATGATTATGGCTTACACCCAATAATAACCAATAAAAATAAGACCAATTGGTACTTTTGGCAATATGGGCAGTGTGCCAAGTCCTGCTGGAAAATGAAATCCGCATCTTCATAAAAGTTATCAAATGAAATGTAAAATTTACTGATGATCAGTGATAGTTTGAAGAGACATGTCATCATATCAAGTCTAAAGTCTAAAGTGCAGTGTTTTGCTGGAAAATCTGTTGTAGACATGCGGATTTCATTTTCCAGCAGGACTTGGCACACTGCCCTCACTGACAAAAGTACCAACTGGTCTTATATAATGAAGTTTCATTGGCTGTAAGTCATAATCATCAACAATAAAATAAGTAAACACTTCAAATAGATCACTCTGTGTGTTGAATACATCTATATAATATAGTATACGTTTGGCAACATGGCAGATAGTTGTGGCTTTATTTATATAAAAAGTACATAAAAAAAAGTGTGGGAGATTTCATGGCTAAATTGGAGCAGCCTGGTGGCCAATCTTTAATCATTAATTGCACATTAATGCACCAGTAAGAGCAGGGTTTGATTAGCAGGGTAAGAGCACAGTTTTACTCTAAATATTGCAATGCACACAACATTATGGGTGACATACCAGAGTTCAAAAGAGGACAAATTGTTGGTGCACCAATCGTCTTGCTGGAGCATCTGTGACCAAGACAGCAAGTCTTTGTGATGCATCAAGAGCCACGGTATCCAGGATAACGTCAGCATAACACCAAGAAGGACCAACCACATCCAACAGGATTAACTGTGGACGCTGTAAGAGGAAGCTGTCTGAAAGGGATGTTTTTCGGGTGCTAACCCAGATTGTATCCAAAAAACATAAAAACACGGCTGATCAAATCACGGCAGAATTCAATGTGCACCTCAACTCTCCTGTTTCCACCAGAACTGTCCGTCACCACAATCAATTATTGTGGTCTAAAACCAGGAGTTTCAGTTTCATTGTCCAACACCTGTAGTCATTGTCCTTTATAGTGGATTGGCTACATTCTGGCACATATAGAGTAATAAAAGTCTAAAGAATTAAAATAGATGTACAGTAACTGCAGCACTTAAGATGCAACAGAAAACAGCCTTGTTTCTGTGTACAGGTCTGAAGGCCTTTAAACACAGAGCGTGATTTATTCATGCAATCAATAAATAAGTTGGACCTCCCGTGGAGAGCTCCGAAAATACCTCAGAAGCAGCTCAAACCGACAGACTTCTGAGCCGTGTGTGAGAGCTGAACCAGATGAAACTCCTTCTGCATCCAAACACATGAAACTTTCTTTATTTTCTCTTTTGCTTTTTGTTTTTGTCTGATCTGTGACTGCACAGTTGCACCATATACTGGAAAAATGATAATAAACAGTATGCCTTGTTCTCTGTTCAATTAATCAATCAATCAACCTTTATTTTCACTCAGTAGATGCACTGAGGGTAACCCTCATTTTCAATTTAACCGAGCTTACATAAAATTAATGGGATTGAAACTTAAGTTTAATTTATAAAAACAAGCAAACATTGTAAGAATTCATTAAGAAAAAATTAAATAATTCAAAATAAAAGGATATGCAAACAGGCTAAAATGTAGAGCAATAAAACAAAGAGGTAAAACCGTAAAATAAAGAAATATAAACACAGTAAAAAAATAAAGGACTAAAATAATCACATTATATAAAAAGTAAATTATGGAACTAAAATAAATAATAATAATAATAATAATAAGTAAAAAATATATAAACAAAAATAAAAGGAAGAAAATAAGTGAAAAAAAAAACATAAAAGGCCAAAAGTGAAAGCAGTAACAAAACAAATAAAAGGATGAAATGAATAAAATAAATAAAAGGGCTAAATAGTAAAACATAAAATCATGCACGGACTGAGCTGGTGTGTGGTATCGAATGTTGGTGAGAAATTTTACGTTAATTTTACGGAAACCATAACTCAAATTTTGTTTTTCTAGGCAAAAAATTGTGAACTGTGGGGCTGTTTGATTTATTTTTTTTTTTTTGATAAAAGTTTGCAGACACTTTTGAACGGATTTCTAAGGAAAATGTCCAAGCCTAAAAATGTCGGCTGTGCGAAAACCGTACGATGTATCGCTCCAAAAAGTACAAGCAACCTAATTGGGTATAGATTTAACGATCTCAGTGATTCAATTTCGTACATACAGAAAAAGAATTAGATAAATAAAAAGACAAAATCATAAAAAAAAATAACAAGGTAAAAGATAAAAGTCAACTTAAACAGTTACAGGCTGTCTGAAGGTGGTTGGATATTAAAAGTTTAAAATGATTTAGTTACACCAGCAAGCTGAGTTTTAGTGTTTCCTGTAGTGAATTACAGTTCGCTGGTGCTGTTCTGTAGCTAAAAGCAGATTTTCCCAGTTTAGTAAAAACTCTAGGAACCTGAAAGGTGATCCAGTCACTAGAGTGGGTCTGTTAGTAAATAGGATGCCCCCCCCCCCATACATTCAGTGTGATGCTAGCCAGTGTAGGCTTGTAGTGGATGAGTGTTAGCGATTAGTGTTCTCCTGCAAGCGTGTTCAGCTGTTCAGCGATTGATTAAAAACTCCCCTTTGAAAAGCCCCTTGGAGCAGAGGGTCAGCTGTGCTACAGTAATGGTCATGTCCACTTTTTGGGAGGTTAATTAGCTAAGTAAACTGTTTGTAATTTCATGTGAAGTGCTGCTTCTTGCCAACCAACATCTTGATGATCTCCAGGACTTATTCTGGAAAATATTCTGTATACTAATGAAAGTAAATGTGGAACTTTGTGGAAGGTGTGTATCTTGTTACGTTTGGTGTAAAACTAACACATAATTTCATAAAGAGAACATCATACTGAACGTGAAACATGGTGGTGGTAGTGCCCAATCACAATGGACATCATGTGGTTTCTTCTTTTAAAGGTTTTGTTGCACAGAACACTGATTGAGACCTCTTGTCCACGAGAATAGATCATAAACCAGTCAATGAAACAATAGCTTAGCCCCGCCCACTGCACTGGACGAAAAAAAAACAAAAACAAATCAGCAACTAGGGCATGTCAGCACTACAGAACAAATGAAGCAAAGTAATACAAGCTTATTTTTACTAATTCTTCGTGATTTAAAACACTTTTTATCATGTTTAGAAATAAAATTGTAATCAGTTAATTGTATTTATTTTGATATAGATTTTTGTAGTATGGAAATAGTGTCTTATTTTGTGTGCATTACAGACAGAAAACAGCATTCATATATTTTTCCATCACTGAAACGTAATTCAGGTCTAAAAGGGTCAAGCTCAGGTGTACTTGGGTTCTGCAGCAGGACAATGACCCAAAGCACACAAACAAGTCCACCTCTGAGTAGCTAAAAAGACAATTATGCTTAAAAAACCCTCCAATGTGTCTAAATTAAACAGAGAGATAAAAGACTTGTTGCCAGTTATCAGTAAAACTTTATTAAAGTTGTTGCCTCCAAGGGTGGCACAATCAAACTGTTTTTTTATAAGTTTAGCTTTAGGTTTGATTGTTTTTTTCCTCTAATAAATAAAATTATCATTTAAAAAGAGCTTTTTATATTTAGTCAGATTATCTTTAGCTCTATCCGGATGGTATTAGTTTCTCAGGGGGTCCTGGTGTAATTTATTCTCTTTTTTTTATAGGGGGTCCTCAGTGATTTTATTCCCGTCATGCTGAATTATATACTGTTTTTCTCTGAACTCCGTGGTAATTTTAGTCCCGTCCAGAGGCACATCTCTGAGTTTTGTCAGCTCACGTTTAATAAATAGCAGTTTGTCCACTGCCACGTACAATGATTACACTACTTTGGGCGCACGTTTCCACGGAGATCCTTGTTAAAACACAACAGCGAGTGGAAATGGAGGAGCTACTGAACACGATGATGTCATGTGACCGAGAAAGCCCAACAACAAAAAAAACTCACTGCTCCTTACGTTTTTTCAACTGCAGTCCAGATGCAGGAGTTTTATCACTAGAAGAGTTGAAGTGGAACATTTGAGAAAGCAAAAACAAAAGAAATCTGTAGAAATCTTTTTTCCTTCATACATACATATTTCAATATACTTTGGGAGCTTCCAGGTACGCGCTTAATGTGAAAAAAAAATTAAATTAAAAAAAACACTGATTTTGCACCTCAGTCTCTCAGCTATCAGCCTTCTCAGGCTGTGTAAGTGGGATGGACAAAATAATGAAATGCCAGTCTTAGATTTAATTTCTGTGTTGGCACTTCTATTCACTCCCTCACCCCACTCACCAGAGACAGATATTTAATTTACTGCCTCCCACGTACCCTCACACTCCACTATTTTCACCCCACCTATCATTAAGTGCACGAGTTCAGCCGGCAGATTTTACACAGAAGTAAAGAAACTCGAATGAAGTGTCAGACTCCGACTATTGGAGGAGTGCTGGGGGAGCGTGGGGTCAGCTGTAATCAAGGTTTGATTGACGTAGCATTAATTTCCTTTGCATGGACCCTCTGAGTGAAGGGGGCGTTTATCGAGACCCTGTCAGCCGTGGAATTAATTCCACACCAAATACTCATATAAATATTTTCTATAACAACAACAACAACAATAATAACGTGCTATCGCTATTAATATTTCTGTACTTCTGCGGTTGAAAGGATTTATTATTATATAAATTTTATTTAATTCTTACAAAGAGAACAAAGGTCAAAATGTCAAAAAGTTACAGTGCCAGGGAAAAGTTTGGAGGGACATTTTCTCTTTCTTTAAATATTTTGTGACATACCATATTTTTACACTTTAAGGGACACATAAGCTATAATTTTCCCAAGATTCAACAGTGCGCCTTATATATAAATTCTACCAGTCAGGTATTTAGGAGCAGTAAAGCCACTCTGCTGAAGTACAGCATTATAAAGTAGTTTCAGTGAAGTTTCTCCAGCAGCATTAGCATCAGCATTAGCATTAGCCGCTAACCTAAGCACTAGCTCTTTCACCATTCAGAGGCGAGTATATCAGACTGCATGTTTGTTGTGTTAAAACAAGCTACGTGGGACAAACCGCTAGCTGATAGCGCCCTGTGTTAATGAAACACTCAGGGTTTCTACTGTTATTTAGCTAATAGCATGTTGTTAACTATAAAAAAGTTAAACTATATAAAATATTAACAATAAAAAAGAAATCTTACCAATAGTTTTACATTTTCATAACTTTCTATTTAATTTAAAGCCAATGGATTAAAAAAAAAAAAAAAAACATTAACAAACTTTGAGTTGACTTGAAAAAATGTTAAAAAGTGCTAATTACATTGAAAAATGTAAAGCATGTGGCTAAATTTCGGCTAACAGAGCAGTGTCCAAATACTTTTGACTAAATGGTGGAATGCCAACACTTTGGTCAGAAAGAGCTGTGTCCAAAAACATTTGGTTAAATATGATTGAGAAAGCCTTTGACCAACATGCTGGTTTATCCAGCAGCTCCTCCATACAGACACAGTACTGTGGAGCTATACAGGAAGAGGCGCTTCATGCACGGACTGAGCTGGTGTGTGGTATCGAATGTTGGTGAGAAATTTTACGTTAATTTTACGGAAACCATAACCCAAATTTTGTTGTTCTAGCCAAAACATTGTGACCTGTGGGGCCGTTTGAATTTTTTTTTTGACACAAAACACTAATTTAGACCTCTGGTCCATTAGAATAGATCATAAACCAGCCAATGAAACAGTAGCTTAGCCCCGCCTACTGCACTGGACAAAAGAAATCAGCAACTCAGACATTAGGACATATCAGCACTATAGAGCAAATGAGGCAAACTAATACAAGCTACTTATTTTTACAAATTCCTTGTGATTAAGAACACTTTTTATCATGTTTAGGAAAAAAATACTAGGGTGGTAGTGAATTTTTTGTGTGCATTAAAGACAGAAAACAGCATTCGTATTTTTTTTTCCATAACTGGAACATAATTCAGGTCTGATAGTTTAATTTGGTTTAAGCTCAGGTGTACTCGAGTTCTGCAACAGGACAATGACCCAAAGCACATAAACAATGAAGACTCTGACCAGTAGCTGGTTTATCCAGCAGCTCCTCCATACAGACACAGTACTGTGGAGCTATACAGAGAGAGACGCTTCATGCACGGACTGAGCTGGTGTGTGGTATCGAATGTTGGTGAGAAATTTTACGTTAATTTTACGGAAACCATAACTCAAATTTTGTTTTTCTAGGCAAAAAATTGTGAACTGTGGGGCTGTTTGATTTTTTTTTTTTTTGATAAAAGTTTGCAGACACTTTTGAACGGATTTCTAAGGAAAATGTCCAAGCCTAAAAATGTCGGCTGTGCGAAAACCGTACGATGTATCGCTCCAAAAAGTACAAGCAACCTAATTGGGTATAGATTTAACGATCTCAGTGATTCAATTTCGTACATACAGAACTTAATTAGCATTCCCTCAGTTGTAGCATTAGCCAGGTTCACACTTATGTATTAACACCCCTCTGGAGACTCATATAGTGAGCTTTATTTAACTGAATGGCCCCTATAATTTCCCTGAAGGCAGATAAAGAGGTTAAATGCACAAGGACATGTTCTAAAACCGGAAATGAATCACAGGAAAGATGCTACAATGATATGATACTTAAATTAAAATATGACAATATGAATTCGTGGACAATCTTGAACCTGGCTGGTATTAATTCAGGACTAAATATTGGAAGTTAATATGTTTTATGTGTTATGTGGCCCCAGACATGGTTCTGGTGGTGGACAGTTCTGACAGAATAGCGATGTTTCGATCTGTCCGCTGCATTATAACACAGAATAGAGACTTAAACATTGTTTTACATCATTTCCAGCGTAATTTGTTTCCATGGACACACTGCGGGCAAAACAAATGAGTCAATTAAGACTGAATCCTGGCCTGTGGTAACGGTGCGCACACGCACATTAGAGCGCTCAGTATATGATTCGGAAAATGAATAGTGAAGTTCACATTTTGAATAGTATTTCCACCTCATTAGGCTCTTTTGGAGACTTGGTGGAGTTTAATAAACGCTTTGTTCCTCCCGCAGCGTAACAGTAGCCGGAACAATGCGCCGCTCTAAATGAGCTATGGCAGACATTTATAATCTGGTCCTCTCTCGGGAGAGCTTTTTGTGACTCTGTCTGTGCAATATGTGTCCGAAAGATAAGAGCTCAACACCCTCTCTTTCTTTCCAGACCCCTTTTTTTCTGTGTTCACTTCATTTAAAAGATGAGTGAGTGAGTGTGTGTGTGTGTGTGTGTGTGTGGTCTAGGGCTAGTTCAGGTGAGTGTGGGTTTGAGTGAACAGAAGCTGAACTATGTGCTTTAAAAATAAAATATATATCCTCTTAAGACCCAGTGTCCTCATATGAGGACATTACATTTCTGCTTTTCTGCACCATGATACTTAATTTTTTTAAACATTGACTCTTTGGCCTCATACAGAGACACTGCCCGTACTATCTAGTTGTCACAACATGACAACATTACACTCAATTGTTTGAAAAAAAAAAAAATGCGGGAAACCCAGTCAAAGGTTTTTACAGCCATTCCAGACAGAATAGGGCCAGGTAAAAATTGTCCTCCACTTCTATGTTTGAAACTAGTTTGTTTTCTTCCTTTTTGGCACCAATTGTGTCCTTCCGATCCCAAATGACAAGGATCATTTTTAATGGTAAAATAAACTCCTGTCCCCATATGAGGACATTGTTTTTTTTTTGTTGTTGCAAAAATTACTTCCTGTAAAAAGACAAAGATTAGTTTTATACTTCTTAGGTCGTAGTTATCCCAAATAGCTAGGATAAATGTTCAGGTCTCAGGAGGATATATATATAAAAAAAATGGTACTCAGTTTTAACAAATAAAAAGAGGTACGATTTGAGTACTTTTTTGTACTCAAAGGTACATTCTTCTTATTTGTACCCTCAAAGGTACAATATTGGTCTTTACAGGGTCAGATTTGTTCCTTCTGAAGTACAAAGTAATTTCTAACAGCAATAAGTACAAATTTGTACCATTTAACCTGCAGCCAAAGGGTACATTCAGTATTCTGTATCACTGCACTAATAAACAATATATATTTTAATTGCACATTTTTTACTTGAAAGCCAGACAATTTTGGATCATCAAGTTTTTGAGCCATATTCAGTTGATGATAATGTTTATAATTTTTATAATCTTTATTGGCACAAAAACCATGGGTACAAAAAAGGACTTTCACTGAAAGGTACTTTTTTTGTACCTCAATATAAAGTACAGCCCCAGCGACAAGCTTTGTACTCTTTTAAGTACAAATCTGTACTAACTTTTCTTAGTGTACACAGTACAAGGCTTTTTATATGTTAATACATTACTTTTAATTTTTTCGATTTCAATTATTATGATCAATAGCACTGTTTAACATCAAATTTTATATTTCCAAACATTAATTAATTATTCTGATTATAATATTTGCAAATATTTGAGAATACTTGTGGTCACATTTACTAGTCCATCTCAAAAATTCAAAAGTTACTTTATTTCAGTTTAAAAAAAATGTGAAACTCATATATTATATACATGTATTAAACACACAGAGTGATCTATTTAAAGTGTTTATTTATTTTATTGTTGATGATGTTTATGGTTTACAGCCATTGAAAAAAAAAACCCAAAAATTATTCTAATTAGAAAATTAGAATATTATATAAAAAGACCAATTGGTGCTTTTGGTACAGTGTGGGCAGTGTGCCAAGTCCTGCTGGAAAATGAAATCCACATCTCCATTAAAGTTGTCAGTAGCAGAGAAAGGCAGGGTCAATATCAAAATGACAGCAATAAAACACAAAATACTGGTGGATTGAGCAGGAAAAATGGTCATACACGGTAAATCCAAACAGATAAAGAGCTAGGCAAAAAAAAATGGTCAAAATACATAAATAAACAAACAACAGAAAGGGTAAGACGAAAGAGTAGTTAAAAAAACGGGTTTTAAAAAAGGATCAATAACAATAGGAAACAAAACAAATACATTAGTAGAAGAGATAGAGAACTAGATTCAATACCCAGCAAAGAAACAATGGAAACAGGGAGGTATTTGTACAAAATTTATACCAGGTGTGAGCAATCAGAAGCACGGAGAGTGTGAACGCCGTAGCGTCACGTGATCAGCAGAATCATGAAACTCTGTTGAGAGAGCATGCTGGGATTTGGTGTCTTTGTTGTTAATCAGAGTCCGGAGCAGGCAGACTGACAATGTTAGGACTCACAATATTATATAAGACCAATTGGTACTTTTGGCAGTACTGTGCGCAGTGTTCCAAATATGTCCTGCTGGAAAATGAAATCCAAATGAAGTCAGATGCCAGATCACTGATTGGTGGAAACTTCACACTAGACCTCGATCAGTTTGGACTGTGTGTCTCTCCACTCTTCCTCCAGACTCTGCTCCCTTGATATACTTTAAATGAAATGTAAAATTTGCTGATGATCAGTGGTGGTTTGGATGAAGATACATGTCTGACATCTGCTGGTGTTGATCCACTGTGTTTTATTATCAAGTCTAAAGTCAGTGCAGTTTTGTTTTCCCACAAAATCTTACAGCACTTCATATCTTACAGCTTCCCTCTGCTACTGACAACTTTTATGAAGATGTGGATTTGATTTTCCAGCAGGACTTGGCACACTGCCCACACACTGCCAAAAGTACTGATTGGTCTTATATAATATTCTAATTTTCTGAGACTTGGGTTTTCATTGGCTGAAATACAGTAGTTAACTTTTCAATGAGATTCTATTCACATTTTTTGAGATGTACAAGTATTGTTTTTACCTGACAGCTTTTTGGAGTTAGCTTTCCAAAAATGGTCACAATTTATTGCTAAATCCAAGGATGCTAAGGATGCCATTGCCAGATGCTTCACTTTGTTTGGGTTCACCGTGGCGCCAGCAGTTCAGGCTGTGCATCAAGAGCATGCATTCCCAGCAGGCGTTTTTAATACCCAGTGACTTTATCTCGGTGTTTGAATTTATTCAGCAGTAAATATGAGGGCATTAGCATCTTGGAGCAGGAAGATCATGGGGGAGCACTGTTTGGACAACAGGGTACACCTGCTTCTATCTTATGGCCTCATATTCTTGGGCCATTATGCGAGCATGCTCAGCGATCACTGGATTTAATGACTCCCATGAGAGGGCTACCCACACCATTACGGATTCACCATGTATAACATCTGGCAGCAGATGCTGCGGGGTTTACGCTCCCCCACAGCTTCCTGTACGTGTAGTAAAAAAGGAGGAAGGACAGCTCATCTGGAAAAAGTGCTTTCTGGGCTTAACTCCTTATCATGGCAGGCTTAGATAAATTCCAGCTTTCTGAGGCAGTGGTGCTTAATCAATAAAAACTACAAAAAACTTTTGGCTAAACTTTGGCAAACAGAGAAGGCTAAATATGGGTGAGAAAGCCTTTGACCAGTAGCTGGTTTATCCAGCAGCTTCTCCATACAGACCCAGTACTAAGAAGCGATACAGTGCTGGTATGTGGAAGGTTGGCGATACATTTTACGTTAATTTAACAGAAAATATAGCCCAAATTTTGTAGTTCTAGCTAAAAAATTGTGACCTGTAGAGCCGTTTTAATTTTTTGACAAAAGTTTGCGGACACTTTTGAATGGATTTCTTACAATCATCATACAGAAAATCATACAGTTTATTGGTCCAAGCAACTAATTGGGTATTTGATGAATAGAACTTAATTAGTATTCTTTCATTTTTAGATATAAAAAAGCAAAAAATAAATAAATCTGTAGAGGGAAAATACTTTTTCTTAATATTTTAAGAACTCTACAATTTGGCTACCTTTTTTCTTATTATGAAATATTCACGCAAATATACATGGAAACTCTAACCCTAAGCTTTCAAACCAGCCCGTTTTTAATTAACAATTTACTGTTGGATGCTACCACCACCATGCTTAACAGGGGGTGCTTGGGTGTTCTCGATTTAGAATGCTTAACCATTACTCCTCCAAACATCCTTATGGTCATTTTGACTAAATAATGCAATCTTTGTCTCATTTGACCATAAAACTTTCCTTTAAGACACTTTTTTGTTTTTTGTTGTAATTTTAAAAACTTTATTTATTCTATATCTTCATTTTACAGGTTAAAAAACAGAGAAAAAAGTCATTTATTAAAGTAATTCCTGAGCAGTACCTCTATTAGGAATTTTTTTTTCTTTAGTTTTATGCAGACAAAGAAAACAATATATAATATCTAAATGGAAAATTGGAAAACCAAAAAAAAAAAAAAAAAAAAAAAAAAAAAAAACGCCCATTACTTTTACTTCAGGCCACTGCTATTATAAAACGTTTCCATTTTGTTCCATTCGATTTTTATATAAAGTCATAAAGCTGTGCTCTGGAGTAATACTCTGTTTATGCTTTATATTGACTTATTGTGTAATTCAGTGATTTTATAGCTTGTATAAATGTGACTTAAAAAAAAAAAAAAAAATATATATATATATATATCACAATTCTAGTGTCAGTCCTCACTTATAACTAACAAATATACTGCCAATGGAGTTCAGTTACTAAAAATATTTACTAAAGCCATTTACAGTACTTTACAGTCCCGTTTCTGTTATTTTGGCCACTCTCCAGGCATCTCCCATTGTGAGCATTTCACCGCTGCCCTTTGCACTGCTCTAATGGAAGGAGCGGGCCTGTTTTCACATTGACGCTATCGATGTGTTTACACAGGCGTCCGGAGATGAGAGTGAGAGGTGCTGGGTGAAGATGGTCTATGAAAGTGAGTTTATTCACTTAACTCATCCGGAGACTCACTGTGGAACTCACTGAGCTGCTGTAGAGCCATCCTTTCCACTATATCAGGTATTTAACTCTTTACATTACATAAATATATATATATATATATATATATATATATATATATATATATATATATATATATATATATATATATATATATATACTAGTGCATCTACTAAAAAAAATAGAATAACATTGAAAAGTGTTTTATTTCAGTAATTTAGTTGAAAATGTGAAACTCTATATATTATATAGATGTTTACACACTTATAGTGATCTATTTTAAGTGTTTATTTATTTTATTGTTGATGATTATTTGGATGAATATCCAAATGACTCTCCACACCATGCAGAATTCATTTTACAGCAGGACCTGACACACTGCTCACACTGCCAAAAGTACCAAAAACATATAGAGTTTCACTTTTTCTTTTTTTTTTACATAATTATTTACTATATAAAATAGTGATTTAATTTTCCAAATTTCACCATAGTTTAATATCTCAAATTTGTAATTTCCAGTAATGATTTGATTTTTTTTTTTTTTTTTTTTTTACAAAATCATTATTGGAAGAAAGTAAATTGCAATTCTGAGATTTTAAACTATGGTGAAATTTGGGAAGTTAAATCACTATTTTTCTGATTCAGTATTTGAAAAATTATTGTTATCACCATGTTTTTATTTTTTGTATTCAGCATCCAGAAATGTAGAATTTTTGCTTATTTCTTTACTTATTATTTCCGAAGTTCTGAATTATTTATTTTTTATTTTTGCCTTTTTGTCCTACTTAAATTTTTCAGATTAAACAAACTTAAATATCAGACAAAGATAACCCAAATAAATACAAAAATCAGTTTTTAAATGATGATTTAATTTATTAAAGGGAAAAAACTATCCAAACCAAACTGACCCACAGTAAAAGATAGATTATTAGATTGTGATTAACTACAATATTTAGAAAGCTGAATAGGCCCTTTACCACATTTACCAACATCTTGATGATCCCCAGGACTTTTATTTGGTAAAAAAAAATATTCTGTGAACTGACGTGACAAAAGTAGAACTTTTTGGAAGGTCTATGTCATGTTACACCAGCATAAATCTTACACATACAGTAATTTCAGAAAGAGAACATCATACTGAATGTAAAACATGGTGGTGGTAGTGTTGTGGTGGTCTGGGGCTGATTTGCTGCTGTAATAGATGGGAAAATGAATTGTCTTATCTACCAGAAAATCGAAGAGTAGAAGAATATCCAACAATCAGTTTGTGACCTCAAGCTCAGGAGTACTTGGGTTCTGCAGCAGGACAATGACCCAAAGCACACTAACACACAAAAAGTCCATCTCTGAATGGCTTAAAATAAAAACTAAATGAAGATTTTTGAGTGGACTAGTCAGAGTTTGATGGAGGTATCCGAATTAATATCATTCTGTAAAGAAGAATGGAACAAAATCCATCCACAGAGATGTGAAAGACTGGTTGCCAGTTATCAGTTATACCAAATGGGTGTCACAACCAAGTTATTAAAAAATTTAGGGGCAAATGCTTTTTAACACATTGGGCCAGATTGGTTTTGAATGATTTTTTTCTCTTAATAAATTACATTTTAATTTAAAAACTGTTTTTGATATTAAAGTTTGCTTGTTAAAATGAAAAAAAAAAAAAAAACTCTATGAAAAGAAATAAAACAAAAGAAAGCTGTAAAGAGGAGAATCTAAACAAGCCCGGTGCATTTTGAAAAACAAGACATCCTGTGGACTGAAGACGTTAAAATATTCTGAGGCTTTTTGGCTGCAATGAGCCAAAGTATGTTTAGAGATAAAAGACTACAGTACAGTTTTATATATTTAAAAAAAAAACACCTCCAGCTGTTAAGAGCTGACAAGTCCGAGATTTAGCAGAAGTCATTATTTTGTCATAGTAAGTTATTTTCAGATGCGAAGTGAAAGGTCTGACAGTGAGGGAGGGAAATAAAAGACGTGTTCTGCTCTCGCTGACTGGAACGTGCTTCATTACAATTCAGAAAGCCCTGTGACACAGCACACAAAAAACTAACCTACAGGTTTAAAGCTTCTCTGTTAAACACAGTGCACAAATGCCCCCGAAAAATCCCATAATTGTTTGTTTAGATACACAGTTTTAATTAGGTGCAAACTACAAACTATAATTAGTGTAGTTCTATAATTGTATACAATGAAATTATCATACGAATAATGAGCTGCATCTCAAACTCACCTTTATTTTTTTTGCTTTGATTTTACTTTAAATGAAACATACAATTGCTTTTTACATGCTGTAATTAACTCTGCAATTAGAGATAGAGATAAATCATCACTGTCATGTGCAAAAAAATACAAAAATTATATATTTAGTAACTTCAGAGAATTCTCAACATTTAATGAAAGTTTTAACATTTTATTCCGAAGTCATTTCGAAGCATTTCTATTGGCCCGTTCATTATTAAATTGTAAAAGTAAAGTTAAAAAGTAAAAGTTTTTTTTGTAAGCCAAGAGCACTGTTTGTGGGATTGCTAAAAATATATATAATATAAGAATATAAAATGGTTTGAAATATTGAACGAAACATACGAAACAATTAATCATTAATTAAAACTCAGTTCGGTTCAATAAACTTAAAATGAGTAAGGACATGCAAAGTTATATCAAATACTATCAAATATTATAAAGGATAGGTTAAAGTTTTGGTGTTTTGTTTTCCATGATTTCAAAGTGAAATTAATGTCAGTTAGTCAGCTTTATATATATAGAGCTTTGTAGCTATGTATAGCTATTTATCTGTTCTAGTGTTAAAGACAGGGATGTTAAAGCTGATGTGCTTTAACCTGGATACTGCTGAACATGTTCCAGTCTGGTTGTATTCTACTGTCGATAACTGGTGATAGGGGCCCCCACTGATAACAGTGTTGTTGTACTTTCCTGATTTGACCGTCACCGAATTTAAACAGACGCCCACTTTCAGTTCATAACCATAGTCATAGTCGTTGTCTGGGGGCCGCAGGCCAACTCGGGGGCCCACTCGATTGCTTGGTTTGCCTGTCCTGTTGCAATGAGCCTGGATGATTCTTCATTCAATTCTGGTTCGCACCCGAACCTCTCTTTCAGACAGCTTCCTCTTACAGCGTCCACAGTTAATCCTGTTGGATGTGGCTGGTCCTTCTTGGTGGTATCTCGCTTGCTGTCTTGGTTACAGATGCTCCAGCAAGACGTGCACCAACAATTTGTCCTCTTTTGAACTCCATAATGTCACCCTTAATGTTGTGGGCATTGCAATATTTTGAGCAGAACTGTGCTCTTAACTTGCTAATTGAACCAAATGATTAAAGATTAACCACCAGGCTGCTCCAATTTAGCCATGAAACCTCCTCCCACACTAAAGTGATGACAGGTGTTTCAGTTTCATTGTCCAACCCCTGTATATCAGATATAGTTTGAAACGTCCCCACGTGTTTCTGACAGCTGTAATGTAGTAATGCTGTGAAACCCTGGTCGCCGTGTGTCCACTGCTCCTCTAATTAATCTCCTATTGTGCTGCAGTGCTGAGAAGTGTAGCAGGTCCATGTTGGTTACTCTTAATTGATTAAGCGCTGTAATTAATTGTGTAGGAGCTGAAATGTGTCACGGCGGGGAGCGCCAGGACGAGATGACTTCTAGCGCTCATACTCATTAATTATTGCAACTAATCAATGTGTGACGGCGGGGAAACGGCGAAATAAGACGCGGGCCCCAGGGTCGAGATGCACTGAGGAAAAAAAAGAGTGGCGGATAAAGAGAGATAGCACAATTGCTGCTCGTTATTGCGCGACGCTCTCGGGCATTCCAAAAGTGATTACGGTCATTATACTGCTGAAAAGGTCAGACTCATTATGATGTGCAGACAGGTGGCATATATCCAGGAGCTGTGTGCTTATTTTAACATGTATTTTTCCTTCCTTTTTCTCCGTTTTCGCGCATTTCATAGCTTGTTGTCGGAGCGCGCAGTGAAATTACCTGTCTGTCAAAGCTGCGAGAGGAGAGCGAGAGGAGAGCGCGACCAGCGCCGTCACAACTGCGTGTGAACTGTCTGGCTTTTTACCTCTCTGTTTGCACTTGATAGACAGCGGCGGCGGCAGCGGCGAGTCTTTGCTGACTTTCGGCTCGTCTGGCGCCCCCAGAGATCTCGCTTCATTTCCATTTTTTCTTTATTTTATTATTATTTTTGATTTTTTTGCATAGGCCAAAATCTGCACACCTGCCACTTCTACCTGCCACTTTCACAGCCTTTCTTCTAAAAGCGTCGGCTCGGGCAAAAATCAAACACTCATCTCTAATGTAGCAATCAGCTGAAACATGTCCGAGGGTTTCAGCTGGGGTTTGCTTAAACTTCCCTTCAAATCTGAATCTCTATGAATCTGAATGAAGCTAATAGAGCTAACAAGCTAGCTAGTTAGCTATGTTAGCTAATGTTAACTACTTTATTTCAGTAGGGAATGTTTTAGCTAGGTAGCTATTTTTTAGTATGTGGTGCTCACCACTTACTATCTGCTTCCCACCACTAACTTTCCTTCAAATCTGAATCTCAATCGTTGAAGGTTTGAAGCTAATAGAGCTAACAAGCTCCCAGACATCCCACCTCTCTTGGACGTTCTGGGAGTCTCCTGCCTGATCATAGATCACAAGCCATCAAACCAAGGTTGAATTTTTTGCACCAGGAGTAAAGCAGCATAAAGTTATCCAAAAGCAGTGTGTAAGACTGGTGGAGGAGAACATGATGCCAAGATGCATGAAAATCTGTGATTAAAAACAAGGGTTATTTCACCAAATATTGATTTCTGAACTCTTACAATTTTATGAATATGAGTTTAGGAGAAATGTTGTGAAGAAAAAGGCCATAAAACATTAAAACATTAAAAAAAAAATAAACTATGGGAATACATAATTGTGTTTTACACTCAATTTAAAATGTGTAGTTGTGGTCTCTAGTATGAATAAATGCTGTTTTTTATTTATTTATTTATTTTTTTAAGTGCTCTGGTGATCCTGTTCAACGCTGCTTTACTCCGGTGGAGACGTGCTGTTAGCCTCTGATTGGCTAACAGCACTGTGACACCAGGAGGCAGCGAGAGGGACAACAGTTAGAACAGATTAATAACACTAATAACAGTCTTTGCAATGTCACATGTTACTGTATAACTAAACTAGCCTTAGAGTCTTTGTAAAACACCAAATCCACCGGAGATCCTATTCAAACCTATAGTTTCTTACACACAGAGGTGGGTAGTCCAGGTCCAGGTACTTTTAACTAGTGTAAACTAACCTGTTCTAAACGTACACCAACCTATCTCAGTTGTACTTCACTGGTGGTGTTTTTCCTCCATAGACAAATTCTAGCCATTTGTTCCTTAGCTCTGAATTACTGGGTAAAGCATATAAACACTGATTGATGTGTTATTCGCACAAATAACACAGGAACGAATTGCCATGTTGTTCCTAGCGCTGTTATTTAGCTCCTATCGGACGAGACGGCGTCTGCGCTGCCCGGTTCAGCTCTGTTGAGCCCTGTTGGTGGTCGCGATCCAAGGTGGGCGTGGCCATGAATATTAATTCAAAGGTTGACAGATACACGATGCTTTTCCTGATCGATTTTTTTATTTTTCTGAACATTTTCTTTTACTAGCTACTCAAGAGACACCTGTTGTGTTTTTACAAAGAGCAAGAAAAAGTGGATTTTAGCAGAAGAAGACCTTTAACAAGGAAAATACTTAAATTTTTCTCTTTCCTCTCTTTCTCAGACATCATGCCGGTGTGGCTGTTCTCCATGATTCAGTGTGTGCTCTCGGTGTGTGTGATCGGGGTGAGCGTCAGGCTGTGCATGGGTAATTCTGGTCTGGAGACGTCCGGCCTGGGTAAAACCGTGTCCGGCTGCCTGAAGCTGTGCCTGGCCTGGGTGGGAGCTGTGGGGGGTGCGGTGGGGGTCCCGATCAACATGCTGCTGAACCTGAGGAGCCCACAGTGCCTTTACACGTGCATCACGCTCATCTGCTGCCCCATGCTGATCAGACAGTTCACTATATGGCTGCTGCTGCTGCTCACAATCAATGCCCACCTGCAGGGCCGACTGGGACACAGGTGAGCTAGCGGCAGACTCCAGACTCATTAACATACACACACCACTCACTCTGTTCATCTGCTTGTTTTTTTTCAGGCTTTCATGGGTTTAATTAAGAGTTTTATAGGAAAGATGACATAATTTCCCCCAAGATAAAGTGTTAAGGAATAAATTGACAGGTTCATTATTTCAGTATATCAGTTCAAAATGAGAAACTCACATAGTAAGTGGTACTAAGGTGAACACCACTTACTCAACAAGTGGTGAGCATCATTTACTAAGTGGTGAGCACCAGATAGTAAGTGTTAAGCACCACATACTAAGTGGTAAGCACCAGATAATGTCAGCTAGCAAGCTATAGTTTAAACAACTGACAGATATTCTACAGTGAAATACTGTTGTTTGCTAGCTAGTTAGCTATTTTAGCTAATGTTTACTACTTTATTTCAGTACATTCAGTGCATTGCATATTGCAATGAACACAACATTATAGGTGACATACCAGAGTTCAAAAGAGGACAAATTGTTGGTGCACGTCTTGCTGGAGCATCTGTGACCAAGACAGCAAGTCTTTGTGATGCATCAAGAGTATCCACGATATCCAGGGTAATGTCAGCATACCACCAAGAAGGACCAACCACATCCAACAGGATTAACTGTGGATGCTGTAAGAGGAAGCTGTCTGAAAGGGATGTTCGGGTGATAACCCAGATTGTATCCAAAAAACATAAAACCACGGCTGGTCAAATCACGGCAGAATTCAATGTGCACCTCAACTCTCCTGTTTCCACCAGAACTGTCCCTCACCACAATCAATTATTGTGGTAAAAAACAGGTGTTTCATTGTCCAACTCCTGTACTTTAATCTACTTTTTTCACTAGAGGAGTCTAGGATTGTCCAGGACGTAGGCCAGAATATTAATCTTGTAGTTCTCTCTCCTCCAGGTACACCAGCTTGGTAACTCGTCAGAGGATGCTGTACCTGGTGCTCCTCACCTGGGTCTGCTCTGTGGTCACCGCCTTCGCGCAGTTCATCGTCTGCAGCTCTCTGGACACCTGGCAGGAGGTGACGTCTGAGTTGGGTTTGGATGGTCCATTAAGGCCTAATCACACCTCCCACAAACCACCCAAACTCCCGCCTTCTCAAGACCGCTCTGTGATCGGGAAGCACCTTCCGTACGGGGGCTTCCTCTCTAAATTCCTGGTGGAGGACCTGCACAACTTTACCTACGAGGAGATCCACAGCAGCCACTGGGCAGTCTGTGCGCCGGACACTGTCCTCAGCCCGGTGTTCCTGGTCTACGTCTACGCAGTCGCCGTCTTTCTCGTCCCCGTCTTCGTCCTGATGGCTGTCTATATAGACCTGATGTGCCTGATGTCTCAGAAAGTAGCCGCAGGGTCTACTGGAGTCCAGAAGAAAAACCGAGTCCAGTCCCGTTCTCTGGTTCTGTCTATGTGTCTCCTGGTTCTCCTGTGTCTCCCCCTGCATGTCATCCACGCCCTGCGTCTCTTCTCTCCACAAGGACTCAGACCCATCTGGATAAAGTCTGTGGCCTCTGTTCTGTTCCAGGCCTACAGCTTAGTCCCTCCACTCCTGTTCACAGGACCTCCGGACCCGGTAGCTGGTGTAGTTTCCTCTCTAGAGTCGACTGTACCTCCAACCAGCTCTCGAGTGAAGCCCCTGAGCCCAGTTCCACTGGAGTTCTGTCCACCTGAGACAACACCAAAAGGCACTGTTCCTGTAGGGATGTAAATATCTATCCATCCATCCATACATACACCCATGCATCCACCCATCCATCCACCCATCCATCCATCCATCCATCCAACCAACCATCCATCCATCCATTCATCCAACCATCCATCCATCCAACCATCCATCAATCTATTCATCCAACCATCCATCCATCCATCCATCCATTCATCCATCCATTCATCCAACCAACCATCCATCCATCCATTCATCCAACCATCCATCCATCCATTCATCCAACCATCCATCCATCCATCCATCCATCCATTCATTCATCCAACCATCCATCCATCCATCCATCCATCCATCCACCCACCCATCCATACATCCATCCATACATCCATCCAGGTGCACGTTTATACTGAAATTATTATGAGTTTAATCTTGTACTATTACAGATTTATTCTCACAATATTATGCTTTATTTATAGGGTATGGCATTTTGAGAATAAAGTAGTAAAATTTGAAAAAAAGTTGTAATATAATTAGAGATTAGAGATTAGAGATTAAAATGTCAAAGATGTAAATGTAAATAGAAAATTAAAGAATCCATCCATCTCCTTTCATGTTTTTTTTTTTTATGAATCAGTGTATGAGTGTGAGTATGAGTGTCAGGAATCAAATACTTCTATGAGCCATTTGGATGCTCCAATAAATGAAAACCTGTATAGAACCACCCTGTTACCACCCCTCACCCCTTAAAACCCCTACCAGAGCCTCACCTACTAGATCAGTTGAAGAAACATCATTTTGGTTCTTTTGAGGGAGGGATCTGTACATACCGTACATGAGGTGTGTTCAGAAAACACTCAGTGCTCAACTTACTGAAGTAAACCTGGACAACAGTCAATCATCAGAGTCCATTTCTATAGACGCGCCATCTGCAGAGCGCAAACCTTTGACTTTTACCTCAACAATAAACAGAATAAAGAATAATATAACATTGTTTTTCCCTTAAATGAGCTGCTGGTGTATCTTCACAGTGTGAACGAGCAGGTCAGTATCTGTCTCTGCTGAGACTGAGCACTGCGCTGTTAAGATACGAACGTGCCAAAGTCAGAGCTCACCCGGCTCTTAAAGGGAATGACAAAGAATGGCATGCTGATTGGTTTATTTCCTGTTACGCCCAAAATTAACCACACTTTTTATTCGCAAATTGACTGGTGCGCTATAGATGAATAAAATAGTGCCCTAAGTTCTTTTTGGTGTATAAGTATAAGTGAAAAAGGTGTTTGAAGCCGTCTATTCAGATTTAGCTTCGCTTCTTTCAGGCCACCATCAAGGCCTTTGCAAGAGCAACAAAAGCTCCTCCCCTCTACCCACACACCAAAAACATTATTTTTGGCTGCCAGTGTACACCCAATAACAGTTATTAATATGACGAGCGATTCCTGACGTTTAAACTGCAGTGTTCGGGTTGCCAGTCAGCTGCCTGAACCCAGTCTGAGATTAGCAGAACATTTTGCAGATTTTAAATAGCAGCTTTTCGGCGGCGCTCGCCGCACGAGAACGCTCTCCTTCCTCCTTTCCGTCTATTCATAATGATTATGATTTCCTGTCAGAGAGCTGAAGCGCTCACATTAATATTCCCCCGACGACCACCTCCAATATCTGCCTCGGCGCCGGCCGCGTCCCGATCCCTCGCCGCAGCGCCGGGATTAACAGGCTACACGAGCAGCGCGGCGGCGGAGACTGATCCGGGATGTGTTTAATTAAAGCGACTGTAATAATAACATCTAGCGGGAGGATAATATCGTATTGAAGCATGATTAAGCTCACAGCGATGCAGATTTTCATTGTGGTTTGATTAAATGCGTGTCCTAATGCGAGCGAGTTCCCGAACAAAACGCCCGGCTCCCGCTAACTGGAGCTAGCGCCGAGGCTCTGTCTGATATTCAAATCGAATCGCACGAGGGTCTTCGCTTCTTTCCCTCTCATTTAGCACAGCTCACACTCCATCTCTCCGCCCTTTGGTCCCCGGCCTTTTCATATTCTCGTGTTCCGCCGCTCCATGACAGGTGGTCCCTTTGGACTATTTCTTCATCTCTCGCTTCATCTGTTCATTTCACTCTCGCTCTCTCACTCTCTCGCGCTCTGAAGCTCTCTCTAGTCTAGTCGCGGCGAAGTGCACGCTATACCCGAGTCCCCGCCAAGCGTTATTGAACAGAGGGTGGGCGACATGAGGGAAAAACAAGCGAAACCTCTCTCTCTTGCTCTCTTCCTCTCTCTCTCTCTCTCTCTCTGGTGTAGAGAGACCATTCGATAGTTCTGTGGGCTTGAAAGCTTTTTTCGTTTCCTGGCGACACAAGCGCTTCCCTGCCGCTGTCGCTGGATCCACTTCAATCAATCCCAAGCGTTTACTCTCAGCCGTGACTCCCTGAATGAGGGGAGGTCGACCTGAAGTTCACCAAAGACTTTTTTGGTAACTTTTACAGGGCAGAGCATGACATCACCAGAGTAAGAATCTGCAGTCAAGGTCGACTTTAGGAACACTGAAACCTGGTTCTCAATTTATCTCAACATTGGAGAAATCCTGAATTCTTATTGGCTACCTACAGTGGTCATTTGCCAGGGGCCAGGGGTTGTTTCTTCATTAGGGCGAAGAAAATATTTCTAGAAACCAGTAGGACGGATTTATTTTTCGTCCAAAATTACACCTTGTGTTCTCAGCTTAATTACTCAGGAATCCCTTCACACATAAACATAATCTATATTTGGATACACAGTAAAATTAGCAGTGCTGGATCAACACCTAAAGAGTTAACTTTAACACTCCTTTGGAGCATATATGGTCCCACTGTACAGAGAGTAAAAATTACACTGATAGCAGTGTTAAATGTTTAGTGTTAATATGACACTGTGCAGTGTACTATTTTCTTATGTTAGTGTTGTTCATTAGTGTTATAGCAACACCTAAAGTGTTAATTTTACAACGTTTGGAGTATGTACATTACCAACACTTTATCACAATTTACTGTACAAAGGATGGTAACTTTCTCTTATAGCCTACAATATATTGGCTAGACAAACAACCATTAAACAAAATATAACACAACACCCAATAGAAGGTAGCCCTGGTGGGCAAGATTTCACACTGATGGTAAGTTAGGATCTGGGGGACACACCCATTATGCAAATAACGTGTTTAACTGGGCGGAGTTTTATTAAATCTCTGTGGAGTTGCCCAGTATTAATTGGGTTTTTAAGTGGGATTAACACTAATATATTCAACTCTGTCAAATAACTCCAACACTGGACACCATTTAAATCTGAATGAGTTAAAATTACACTTGTAATTAATAATAAGTAATAATTAATAAGCCATGTAATGAACTTTAATATGTAATAATCATCAATATTCTTAGGCGTTTAACTCATAAACACTCTAGTCTAACAATTTTTGAAAAGATATCTTAGGTGTGAATATATTTAAAGTCTATACATTCAAAAATAAGTAAAAATTGGTATAATTTTGACCAAAACATGATCAGTTCCAGGAAAATATAACAATTCTGCTTCCTTTTACATTTTGAAATGATTATATTTTTTAATTTTTAAGCAGCCGTATGTCTTCTGGAGTAAAAGAGATCAGGTAATGTGACTGTCTGATAAAATAATGACTGTGTTATAAGAGAAGAGACCTGAAAGAGAAAAGAAAACACACCAAAACACCAAGGCTAGAGTTCTAAGAGTTAAAGCCGAACTTTAAAAGCAGCGAGGATCTCGAATTGCACTTTTCCGGCGCACGCGCAGAGCGCCGCGTTTGATCGCCGCTCCACAATCACTCTTTATGACGGGCTTCTGCTGTGCCCGCGCATCGATGGAGGACAAACACATCGATCAGCGGCGCCGCGACCTCCACCGGCTTTTAGATCCAAAAGCCTGCCGGCAATAAAACCTTCTGCTGAGTGTCTTCTGACAGAATGGCGCATTGATTGCATGGAAATAACGCCGGCGTAATGGTGTAGCTTTCTGCAGCTGCGCTATCTCTCTCTCGCCCGCTCTTCCTCTCTCTCTCTTTCTCTCTCTTCCCCATCATCATTCTGATTCATCACTCCAGCTCTTCTACATTCAATCTTTTATCATCGTTCATTTTTATCTCTCGCTTTGTGAGATTTAAATGCCCCCCCATCGCACACACAATTTCCCTTCTCTCTTTTTTTTATAGCCACCTGTAAAGGCATTGATCCACACACACACACACACACACAAACACACTCTGGATGTTGAAAACTGGTACTCAGTGGAAGGTTTTCTTTATTATTTTCATGATTATTCACATTGTAGATTCTCACTGAAGGCATCAAAACTATGAATGAACACATGTGGAGTTTTATGTACTTAACAAAAAAAAAAAAAAGAGCTGAACCTCCACAGTCACCGGACCTGAACCCAATCCAGATTTGAGGTTTGGGGTGAGCTGGAGCACAGAGTGAAGAAGACAAAGGAGCAACAAGTGCTAATAAACACCTCTGGGAACTCCTTCCTTCCTTCAAGACTGTTGGAAAACTTTTCATTTCAGGTGGCCACCTCTTAAATGAAGCTCATTGAGAGAATGATGCCTAAAGAGTGTGCAAAGCAGTAATCAGAGCAAAGGGTGGCTTTTATTTTGAAGAAACTAGAGTTTATAAAACATGTTTTCAGTTATTTCTCCACATGTGTTCATTCGTAGTTTTGATGCCTAAAGCAGCATAACGTTATCCAAAAGCAGTGTGTAAGACTGGTGAAGACTATTACACATAATCTTCCTCAATAAATAATTGAGCAAGTATTATTTTTTTAGGTCTCATTTATTTAACTTGGTTCTCTTTATCTATTTTTAGGACTTTAGGAAAATATGTTGATGTCTTAGATCATATTTATTTAGAAATATAGAAAATTCGAAGGGGTTCACAAACTTTCAAGCACCACTGAATCAACGTATGGTGATCAACATAATGTCTATTAAAGATTATAATCTTAACAGCCCCTCAATGCTGTTGAGACCACTTAAAATTATGAGTTTATTGGATTTTACCAAATTGGTAACCTCTAAAATATAATCATGAGGAAGATGGATGATCACAAGCCACCAAACCAAACCATTAAACTGAACTGCTTGAATTTTTGCATCAGGAGTAAAGCAGCATAAAGTTATCCAAAAGCAGTGTGTAAGACTGGTGGAGGAGAACATGATGCCAAGATGCATAAAAAAACTATGATTAAAAACCAGGGTTATTCCACCAAATATTGATTTCTGAACTGATTTTAAAACTTTATGAATATGAACTTGTTTTTTTTCTTTGCATTATTTTTTGTTATTTCAGCCATTTCTCATTTTTTCTAATAAATGCTCTAAATGACAATATTTTTATTTGGTATTTGGGAGAAATGTTGTTTAGTAGTTTATAGAATAAAACAACAATGATCATTTTACTCAAACACATACAGGGGTTGGACAATGAAACTGAAACACCTGGTTTTAGAGCACAATAATTGATTGTGGTGACGGACAGTTCTGGTGGAAACAGGAGAGTTGAGGTGCACATTGAATTCTGTGGTTTTATGTTTTTTATTGGATACAATCCGGGTTAGCACCCGAACATCCCTTTCAGACAGCTTCCTCTTACAGCGTCCACAGTTAATCCTGTTGGATGTGGTTGGTCCTTATTGGTGGTATCTCGCTGACGTTACCCTGGATACCGTGGCTCTTGATGCATCACAAAGACTTGCTGTCTTGGTCACAGATGCGCCAGCAAGACGTGCACCAACAATTTGTCCTCTTTTGAACTCTGGTATGTCCCTTATAATGTTGTGTGCATTGCAATATTTTGAGTAAAACTGTGCTCTTACCCTGATAATTGAACCAACCTTCACACTCTTACAGCTCTTACTGGTGCAATAATGTGCAATTAATGATTAAAGATTGAACACCAGGCTGCTCCAATTTATCCATGAAACCTCCTACACTAAAATGACAGGAGTTTTTTTGTCCAACCCCTGTATATATAAATAGCAAAATCAGAGAAACTTTTTATTTATTTATTATTTTCTTCCAACTTGTGTCCAATGTCTTCCTGCCTTCAAACTTATATCCCATGCCTGCTGGGATTTTATGTCCCCCTATAAATGTATTGAGCCACCCCCCAAACACCACCACCCCACACCCCCACCCACACTCTTCTTCTCTTTTTATTGACGTGCTGCGATGAGTTTGTGCAAACCAGTAAAGACAGGCGTCTGACAGGAGGGTTCTCGAAGTACGCTTTATTTTTGTCGTGCTTGTTGTCTTTCTCCTATAAAGAAACACAGTTAGCTATATCAACAGCGACGTGAAGACTATAAAAAAAATAAAGAAAAGCAAACACACGGCGAAGGACGAGGAGAGGAAGAGACGGAGGAGACAATCGGGCACAGAGAGGATGAGGATAGAAGGAGGAGGAAAGTGTAGAGGAGAAGAGAAAGAAGAGAAGAGACGATGCAGAAGAAAGAAAGACTTTTTGAGGGGGCGGGGCTTCTAGAGTCAAACCAAACAAAAAAAATAAAATAAGCGAAATGTGGAAAAGTGTACAATTTTGTAACATTTACAATTATAATAACAGTAATAATAATAATAATAATAATAATAATAACAGTAACAACAATTGTAATAGTTCAAATAATAATACAAAAAAAAAAAAAAAAAAAACGTATCTTTTAAAGACAAAAAAAATTAAATCTTTTTTTTTTTCTAATTTTTCTCATTTTTATTTTAAAGATCACTCAACAGTAATTTGTTCGTCGTTGAACCTCTAGACTAATATTCTGTGTTAGTATAATAGCATCGCTTGGTAATGCGCTCAAAAGTAAATCGTTTTTTGTGTTGTTTTTTTTGTTTGTTTTTTTTATTTGTTCGTAGTTCACTTCTTAAAAGACTTAAATTTAATTTACTTTGTAATTGACTTTTTTATACAAATAATGACTTGTGAAGAGATATGTTTCATTTGTGTTTGTTCAGATGTTGATATGTGTGTGTGTGTGTATATGTGTTTGTGTATGTGTATATATGTGTATATATGTATAAGTGTATGTGTGAGTGTGTAGCATTTAACCAAAAACAATTAAAGAAAAGAAAATAACATTCCCTTATTCGGCTTTTTAACACTTTTTTTTTTTTTCAGATTTCAGCTTCAGTCACAGGTCCAGTCTGTGCAGCTCGGCTTTAGAAGGACACTTCTATTGTCTTTTTATTATTATTAATTATTAATAAACGAGAGGAAGAGAGAGAGAGAGATAGAGAGACTCTACTGTTGTTAAACTGGGCTAGCACTGCTGGAGCATCATTAGCATTAGCCGCTAACTGTGCTGGGCTCCAGCTCTTTCGTTGTTTAGAGGTGAGTATTATCGACATGTAGCCTGTTGTAAACCCCGGCTAGCACTGATGGAGCATTATTGGCACTAGCCGCTAACCACGGTAAGCTCTATCTCTTTCCTTGTTCAGAGGCAAGTGAGTATATCGGACTGTAGGCTGCTATGAACCCTGGCTAGCACTGCTGAAGCAGCATAAGCATTAGCCGCTAACCTCGCTAAGCACTAGCTCTTTCGCTGTTCAGAGGCGAGCGTATCGGACTCTAGCCTGCTACGAATCCTAGCCTGGCTAGCATTAGCTGCCAACCACACTAACTGTGCGAGCTAATATCGCCCTGGCTTACTGCAACACACAGGACTAATGCTAATGCTGCTGCACCCAGCCTTAGTGGAAATCTGGAAATCTAAGCTTACTCTAAATAAATGGAAGGGCTTTACTCACCCAAATAAACAGTTTTTTAGAAGATAAATCATCTGTGTAGACTAACATCCAGCACTCGTTTGAATTTATAAGAATGTTTTTTTTAAGAATTACAGTTTACAGTTTACTTAGCTTAGCTTTACTTAACTCATTTCCCCCTCCACCACCATCCACCCAGTGGCGAGATCTTCTGAATTAGAAGAGAAACATGAAGACACCCCTGTTCCTTACTAGTGTCGCGTAACACGCCTTATAATCTGGTGCGCCTTGAAAACAGAGGTTAAAATATACCTAGAAATCGATCAGGAAGTAGTTGCCTTGTTTCCTGACCAGGAAAAAACTGATAAAGATAGAAGCACTGTGTGTTTTTTGTTTGTTTCTTGTAGGGGAAGCAGTGCTGGGATGTGTTGGAGCTCCAGTACCTGCTGTAGATGGTTGATAAATGAAGCATGAGGTACTCGTCCCTCGCTGGAGTTATTTTTTGAATGGCTCGGATTCGCCTCAGTGGCCGAGATGTTCTGGTAATTCAGAGCGTTTCGGGTGTTTACACTGGAACATTCAATCCAGCTGCTGGGTATCAGCCTGTTTGTAGGCACTTTTCTCCAACAGCTTCTACTGTTGAGGAGGAACTGTAATAGTTTTGCACAGTTTGAGATTACGATGCATCTCTCTTTCTCTCTCTCTCTTTCTCTATTACTCTATTACTCTCATTTCAGTGATAAAAGGCCCATTTTCTTCACTTTTGTATTCAGTCCAGTTCGAATATTAGGAGCAAACCCTTGTTTCTACACGCATTGCATATATATATATATATATATATATATATATATATATATATATATATATATATATATATATATATATATTCTTTGTAAATTCTTTGATTTTACCAAATTGAAAACTTCTGGAATATAATCAAGAGGAATATGGATCAAACCAAACTGAACTGCTTGAATTTTTGCAACAGGAGTAAAGGCATAAAGTTATCCAAAAGCAGTGTGTAAGACTGGTGGAGGAGAACGTGATGCCAAGTCGCATGAAAACTGTGAACCAGCCATTAAAAACTAGCCTTTTTTTTTGCAAATAAATGCTCTAAATGACGAAATTTTTATTTGGAATTTGGGAGAAGTGTTGTTCTGAGTTTATATAATAAAACGACAATTTTCATTTTACTCAAATATATATCTATAAAAAGCAAAATCAGAGAAACTGATTCCGAAACTAAAGTGATCTCTGCTTCTTTGCTTACTTTTGTTATAAGGATCCTTTCAGTCTGTCTTTAGTTTTATTAGAATTAAACAAAAATCTTATCGATTAACCCTTTACAAAAGTGTTTTTTAAAGTGTGGCACAGGTACCACTGATGGCGCCCGAAGCTGTTATCAAAAGAGAAAATCAAAATGTACGTTTGTAATCTATCCACAGAGAATCAAGCTTCCAAAATGTACAAATTTTCCTTGAAAAATAAAATTCATGCTAAACAGGGTTAATAGACAATGGGTGTCGACACAAAGCAGGTGTTCATAATATTGACTGGACTAAACTGTGTTCGTCCACAAGAACAAAACAGTCATAATTCATTCCCAACTTCGCTTCATCCCTCCAATCACAGTCCCTTCTCTTTGCTGTGTCTTCAAAAGACTGATATGTACACGACCCTCATTAAAAACACAGGGAACACAGGCTGAAATGTAAAGTACCAAAAAAAATGCTAAGTTTAGGCTAAAACCCTTAAGAATGTGGGGAAAAATAAACTTCAGCCATAAATTGGATAGATAACAGATATACTGGTGCATCTCAAGAAAATTAATAAAAATTAGAATATCATTGAAAAGCTACTTTATTTCAGTAAATCAGTTTAAAATGTATATATATATATATATATTATAGATGTATTACACACAGAGTGATATATTTCAATAGCTTATTTATTTTATTGTCGATGATTATTGATACTTTCATATGAAACCAAGTGAGCAAAGTCCTGCTGGAAAATGAAATCCACATCTTCATAAAAGCTTCATGCTGACAACTTTTATGGAGATGCGGATTTCATTTTCCAGCAGGATTTGGCACACTGCCCACACTGTACCAGAAGTACCATTGGTCTTGTTCTTCTTCTTCTTAAAAATTCAAATTTTCTGATTCACTGATTTTTTGGTTTTTTTTTTTATTGGCTGTAAGCCATAATTATCATCAACAATTAAAGAAATACACTTCAAATCGATCACTCTCTGTGTGTAATAGAACTATATATTAAAATAGATATATGAGTTTCACATTTTGAACTTTGATATTACTGAAATAAAGTAAAATCTCAATGATATTCTCTCTTTTTTTTTTTTTTTTTTTGAGATGCACTAATGTGGATATATGAATGTTTGTGATCCAATGGAAATGGGTTTCATGGTGATTTTTTTTTTTAAAATGAGTTGTACGAGCTGGATTAATTAATGATGCATATTAAAACGTTCACAATGTTCACACGGTACATCAAACTTCTATTTTTAAAAAATAACTTGAGGTCTTTTTTTTTCCCCGATATGGGCCCTTTAATTCTTCTCAGCTAATTCTGTTTCTCTTCCTCTCGTTCTCTTTGCCCTCATATGGCACTGCTATGGTAGGTATGAAGAGGGCTGTGTGTGTTTTGATGTAGTGTATGTGTGTATATATGTGTGTGTGTGTATAGAGAGAGTGGTTGTGGTGTACACTCCATTGTGGACGTCCACTACAGGCTGTTACAGTAGATACTCCTTCTTGCCCTGGCTGGTGTCGTTCCCGTTGAGGAAGGCTTCCTGCACCTCGCCGTGCTCATCCAATCCGCTCGCCTCGTGCGTCAGATATGAACCTGGAGAGAAAAAGACAAAGAGAGAGAAAGAAAGAAAGAAAGAGAGAGAGAGAGAGAGAGAGAGAGAGAAGGTGTCAAAAGTATTCGTCTCATTTCTCAGGAAGAAGTATAGATACGGTGGTTTAGTGGTTAGCACGTTCACGGATTTCATTTTCCAGCAGGACTTGCAGCACACTGCCCATGCTGCCAAAAGTACCAATCGGCCATATATAAAAATATATAAGCTTAACATTTTGAACTGAAGTTCCCAGGTAGAAGTATAGATACTGTGGCTTCCCTGGTAAAAAAAAAAATAATAATAATAATAATATATATATATATATATATATATATATATATATATATATATATATATATATATATATATGTATATATACCTAACTGTACTTTCTCAAAACATATTGAGAAATGTCTAACCATGTCGTAAATATATTAACAGATTTATCTACTTAAAATATATTAAAAATACTATGCTTTCATCAAATGCTTGAAAGCAAACTTTGATCATACTTTTTAAAAAGTTCAATATATATTGTATTTAAAAAATATATACACATTTAGTTTAATGCAATTCAGAAAAAAACAGCTGTTACCGTAGTTCACTTAAAGCACAATGTATCATGTAACTTTTTAGAAAGTAAATTAAATGACTACATTGGTGAAATGTTTTTAAAAATATATTTGTACAACATATAAAATATATATTTTTATATGTTATAAAAAAATAAATAAAATATATTACAATAATATAACACTTAAGAAAAAATAAATAAAAGTATTTTAATGCTCTGTAAAATAAATACAAGTAAATTATAAGACACACTGTTAAAAAATAACACGTTTAAATGTCAGAGAAAAAAAATGTAACGTAAATTTGTAACATGCTTAAAATTGTAGTACATATATTAAAATATATATTTTACACCCATGAATAATACTAGAAAGTAAATGTTAGAAAATATACTAGAAAATAAAAACTAGAATAAAAAATTTTTTTTTTTAGTTATGATGTATACTAGAAGTTTGCTACTTACAAAAAACAGGAACAAGAAGCATATTTGTACTCATCACATATATATATATATATATATATATATATATATTTTATATATTTAACATCAACTCTTAATGTTAAATGTATTATAATTTTACTGTGAGCTTATTTACAATATGGGGTTACATATATGGAGTCGTGTAGTGTGAACCTGGCATAAGATTATAAACAGAATTATTATTAGCATTTAGAGTTCACTTTTTCTATTGGATCAATTGGATCAATTGGATCAATTGGATCTAAACCAATCGAGTCCAAGCGGAGACAATAAGCGCTAATCAGCGCCGCTAAACACGATCTGACCCTCTCTTCCTGCTGAAATTAATGTGAGATGCTCCTTTCCATTCAACCATCACCCCCCACCCAACTCAAAGCTCCCCTGATCTGAGGGGCGGAACCGACACAGCAACTCCTAATTAATCTCAAATGAACTGTGTGTATAATTATCATCAGCAGCGTTCTCCCTGCACTCAGCAGCCCGACACCCAGTAACCTTTCCCTTCACGTCATCACAGGCTGACTGGTTTCAGCTCAGCTCCAGCGACTCCAAGCCCGACTCCGAAACGCGTCTTAATTAAAAGATCGATCTCGTGCGGGGGCTTTTTTTTTGGCATGTAAAGCAGCTGCTGACGAGGTCATTAACGAAGTGACGTCTCGTCAGGCTGGCGAGGTCCGGTCGGGTTTCCTGGTTTAAAGAGGCGCTGCTGTTTCAGAGCGACGGATTCTCTGCACTGAAAAAAACGATGAGTAAAATTTACATTTTTTTTAACCACTAAATTTAATTTCAGATAAATTTAAGTAACTTCAACTCGGTTTCAAGACTTAACTGAACTTCAGTCAATCCTTTCTTTTAGTAAACTTTACTTAATTTCTGCATACAATATTACCTAATTACAATTACTTAATTTATACTATATTACTCAAATAATTTATGATACAAAATATATTATGATGACTAAAATTTAAAACACATGGATGGCATGTAATACATTCTTTTTAGCTTACTAAAAAGATAAAATGAATATATTACATGCCATCCATGTGTTGAGACAGTGAGACTTGGTCTGTTTGTGAAATAAATCCTTGAGATTATGTAAATATTTAAATATGTGTTTTAACTAAAAATATTAAACTTTCTGTAATATTGTATAAATGAAGTAATTGTAATTAGGTAATATTGTATGCAGAAATAAAGTAAAGTTTACTAAAAGAAAGGATTGACTGAAGTTCAGGGCGGGGTATTCAAGCGTCTCAGGGGAAAAAAATTCTATATATATATATATACAATTACAATAAGTATCCTGATATACAATGTTTAACACTATAATGTGTGGTTTTATTAGTTGATCAGTTTGATCCGGTTGAAAACATACAATTTTAGGGAAGAGACCAGGGTTAAGAAATGAATTTAATTAATATTATTTTATTCTTTACTCTGTTTATTGTTGAGTTAAATATTGAGTCAATCATCAGAATGGACTCTGATGATTGATTGTTGACTGTTGTCAAGGTTTTAATGAGTCAGTGGAGCTCCTGTTTTTTCTGCCGCCAAAATATAGAGTATAGAAACACAACAGATATTTATCTGAAAACACCTCACTTCCAGACCACCACACCAAACCATTGACGCTATTTTACCGGCACAGGTGCAAGGCGTGAAAATAGACTCTTGACGGGGTGCAAGATAGCAATGAGCATCGCAACTCGCCTTGTGCAGGATGTACAATAGGGCCCTAAATGATTGTACCATATGCTCTTAGAGAGTTTTAACCTTCTCAATCTTAGTTCCCATCTTTGTTTCTGCTCCACACTTCTAGATACTTTCCCTTATTCCAGTCTTGGTTCCTCTTAGGTGTTTCCTCATCATGGCCTGAGGGGCTTTTCAGTTCGAGTCTTTACTCCACAGCGTATTTCCTCCTTAGGCTTAGGCTCCTGGGCTCCTCGGCAGGTTTTCAAGACACTACCTCCAGTAGATTCAGTCCACATATGTTTTTTAAGCGTACCGAGGAAAATCACCTCTGACTGCACAAGACTTGTTAGTATGGGCTGCGTTTCTTGGCACATGGGCATCACTGTGGGTGCCAACAGCTTTTAGCAGGAAAAAGTATTTCTTTAGAGATATCGACTAGATACAGTCGACTTAAAGGGCTATAAAACAGCCAGACCACACCTGTGTTTCCCACCACGTCTCTTTAGATCACGCGGCGGCTCCGGCAGCTCCAGGAGATACGCCAAAAATCTCTTATCTCCTCACTCAGCTGTCACTGTTCTCTCTCGCTCACCCAAATCCTGACTCACCTTCATGCAGGCCAGGTTTATTAGTCTGTAGGATTTTATTTTTTTCAGATGCTTTCCAGAACTTTCAGCTATATTTATTACATACTCAACACTGTGTATATACAGGGGTTGGACAATGAAACAGCACCCGAACATCCCTTTCAGACAGCTTCCTCTTACAGCGTCCACAGTTAATCCTGTTGGATGTGTTTGGTCCTTCTTGGTGGTATCTCGCTGACATTACCCTGGATACCGTGGATACTCTTGATGCATCACAAAGACTTGCTGTCTTGGTCACAGATGCTCCAGCAAGACGTGCACCAACAATTTGTCCTCTTTTGGACATGGACATTGGTATGTCACCCATAATGTTGTGTGCATTGCAATATTGGGCTCCCTATCTCCTTATAAGGGCTTTTTTTTCCCGCCGGCCGTGTCCCAATTCACTAGCCAGGCAGCGAAAGTGTATCGGCCAGCGGACATTGTGTTCAACCCTCTGGGCTGGAGAGCTACTACTCTGTACTAACGAGTGAACTCACCTTTCTGTCGGACGGAGCACCAGATTGTTACGATGAGAACGCAGATGACGGTGAACACCAGCAGAGCCAGAACGCCCCCTATGACTGCATACGGTACTGCACTGTGGGTCTCCACCACCGCCCCAGGGTCTGCCATTCACAGAGAGAGAGAGAGAGAGAGAGAGGGGGGGAGGAAACCAAAGAAGTCAGTGATTGAGTCATCCCCCAGGTGTATTCCAACACACAGGTTGTCTGCCAGAAGCCTGACAGAGAGTGACAGAGCGAGGGAAGAGAGAGAGAGAGAGAGAGAGAAAGAGAGATGGAGGGGAAATATGATGTCTGTTTGAGTGTGTGCTGACGATCCTCAAACACCACCCCACCCCCCAACACACAGCTGAACACAAAGCCGGACCACACCACTCAATATTTCATCACCTGTCTAAATGAGCGGGTCGCGACGGAGATAAACAGATCAAGAGAAAGCAAGAAGAAAGAAGAGGGAAAGAAGAGAGAACAAAAGAGAAAAACAGAGAAAAAGAGAGAGAGACAATATGGAGATGGTGGCATAAAAGACTGAAACACAGCAGAAACCGAAACAATGGAGCAAAGTTTGCCAGCATTGTTACAGGAGGATCATTTGTGTATTCGGAACAGAGAGAGAGAGAGAGAGAGAGAGAGAGAGAGGGCAAAGAAAAGAGATGTGGACAGAAAAAGAAAGAGAGATATAGAAAAAAAAGAAAGATACATAATTAATAAGAAAGAGAGATGAGAAAGAAGCATAGAGCGAGAGACATATGGAGAAAGGAGGGACAGAGAGAGAGGAGAGAGAGATAAAAAGAGGTAAGAAAAGAAAGTGTCTGAGGAAGAGAGAAGAAAAAGAAGCATAGAGTGAGAGACATGGAGAGAGGAGGGACAGAGAGAGAGAGAGATGAGAGAGAGATAAAGAGAGGTAATAAAAGAAGGCGTCTCTGAGAAAGAGAGAAGAAAAAGAAGCATAGAGCGAGAGAGAGACTGAGAATAAGAGATGGGAAAGAAGCATAGAGTGAGTGACATATGGAGAGAGGTGAGACAGATAGAGAGAGAGAGAGAAAGAAAGAGACAAAGAGGTAAGAAAAGAAAGCGTCCCTGAGAAAGAGAGAAGAAAAAGAAGCATAGAGCGAGAGACATTTGGAGAGAGGTGAGACAGATAGATAGTAAAAGAGAGATTGAGACAGGTAAAAAGAGAGTGAGACTGAGAATAAGAGATGAGAAAGAAGGATAGAGCGAGAGACATATGGAGAGAGGTGGGACGGATAGAGAGAGAGAAAGAAAGAGAAAAAGAGGTAAGAAAAGAAAGAGTCTTTGAGAAAGAGAGAAGAAAAAGAAGCATAGAGCGAGAGACATTTGGAGAGAGGTGAGACAGATAGATAGTAAAAGAGAGATTGAGACAGGTAAAAAGAGAGTGAGACTGAGAATAAGAGATGAGAAAGAAGGATAGAGCGAGAGACATATGGAGAGAGGTGAGACAGATAGAGAGAGAGTGAGAAAGAGGGGTAGGAATAGAGTGAAAGACATTAAAAAAGAGGCATTAGAAAGAAGCATAGAGTGAGAGACATGGAGAGAGGTGGGACAGATAGAGAGAGAGAGAGAGAAAGAGAGAGAGACTGAGAATAAGAGATGAGAAAGAAGGATAGAGCGAGAGGCATATGGAGAGAGGTGGGACAGATAGAGAGAGAGAGAGAGAGAGAGAGAGAGAGAGAGAGAGAAAGAGAGAGAGACTGAGAATAAGAGATGAGAAAGAAGGATAGAGCGAGAGGCATATGGAGAGAGGTGGGACAGGTAGACATGGAAAGAGAGAGAAAAGGAGACCGGTAAGAAGAGAAAGAGAAAGAGAGAGGGGTAAGAAGAGAGAGAGACACTAAGAAAGAGAGATGAGAAAGAAGCATAGAGCGAGAGACATATGGAGAAAGGAGGGACAGAGAAAGAGAAAGAGAGAAAGAGAGAGGTAAGAAAAGAGAGCGAGAGAGACACTGAGAAAGAGATATGAGAAAGAAGCATAAAGTGAGAGACATATGGAGAAGGGTGGGGCAGATAGAGATAGATAGAGAGAGAGAGAGAGAGAGAGAGAGAGGTGGAGGGACTGATGCTGTGCTCCTGTGCTGAGCAGGCTGTGGAGGTAGATTTCATTAGGAGTGTGGATAGCAATATTTTATAAGGGATGAAAAATTAAGCAGCTTTTGGCATCGTGTTCCTGCAGCCAGCGCTCCATTAGTGACAGCAGAAAGAGACCCTCCACACCTACAGTATTACTATCTCTGCACCTTCAGACCAACACACACACACGGCCAGAGAAAACTTCCCTTCTTTAAAGGAGAGAGAAAGAGAGAGAAACACACGAAGCAGAAGAAAAATAAAGACCATCAGCTGGACGTTCAGTAAAACCCTGAGGCAGAAACGTCCCGGAGGAAAGGATAATATGGTACATGTCAAACATGTTGGGGCAACCCTTCATATTATTTCCTGTATTTCAGCTGCTTTAAGGTGCACCCACTGCTGACACAAGTCTTCAATTACCCAGACAGCCTGTATTATCATAAGAAAAAAAATATATATATATAAATTTTTTCGGACGCCGGAACAGTTGGTGCGCTTGCTGCAGTTTCTCTTGAGAGCTTTGCAGACGGAAGACTGGCTGATGCCGAGCTGCTCAGCAATTTTAGTTTGGGTCAAGCCTTGTTGGCGAAGGGCTTGAATTTGAGCCACTATTCCGGTTGAGAGGTCGCGCTGCTTACCCATGATTGATTTTACAACTTAGAAATTCTACTCAACCCTGACTTTATACTGCACAGTGAACACTCTTCACAGAAAACAAAAATTCACAGTTAAATGGCCTAAATGGGCCTTTTGGAAAGCTCAGCTGAGCAAAATTTTTTCCAGGTAACGAGTTCTGTGATTAGTCTAACGAGTAGGACAGGTGCGGTGAACACCTGATTTCATGATTGCACTATTTCAAATTATTCTAATTCGTTGACCAGCACCTGTATGTGTGTGTGTATGTGTGTGTGTGTGTGTGTGTGTGTGTGGTGATAACAGCGGTCAAGGCCATTCACCCCCTTCAGGCTGGAGACACCAGAGGTTGATCTAACTGACACACCGGTGTCACAGTAAAGTGTGTTTCACTTAAGAGAACTGCACTTCCAGACCTCTTTAACCTTCCCTCTCCTCTTCTTGTCTCTCTGTGTGTGTGTGTGTGTGTGTGTGCGCGTGTGTGTGTCTGTCACACACATGCAGTACACAACACACACACACACACACACACATATAATGGAAAGAAATAGCACACAACAGTTGAGTGCACAGAGAAAAGTGCTAATGCTTAAGAGAGGACAAGGGCATTGAAGACATTGGACGCACTCGTGTGTGTGTGTGTGTGTAAGTGTGTGTGTGTGTAAGTGTGTGTGTGTGTGTGAGTGTGATAAGAAATAATAGCCCATAAATAAAGCCATACAGTAACAGTAAAAACGCTGAGTGCTTGTAAGTTGCTCTTCTCTGAAGGAAAAGGGTAGAACATGGTACAAATGATGAGCAGAGGAACGAAGAGGAAACGAGAGGGGAATAAGCAGGAATGGAAGTGATGTGGAAGTGAAGGGAAGAGGATAAGAGAAAAGTAAAAGTACATGCAAAGCAAGAGAGAAGAGAAGAGAACAAAAGGGCAGAGGAAAGAAGAGAAGGAGAGGGAAGGGAAGGAGGAGAGGAAAATAGAGAAAGGAGGGAAAGAGAAGGGGAAGGACAGAAGAGGATATAAGGGAGGGGAAAGATAGGGAAAGGTAAGAAGGAGGAGAGGTGAGAAGGTAAAGGGAAGGAAATGGAAAGGGAAGTGAAGAGAAGAGAAGAGAAGAGAAGAGGAAAGAAGTGAAGGAGAGGGAAAGGAAGGAGGAGAGGAAAATAGAGAAAGGAGGGAAAGAGAAGGGGAAGGACAGAAGAGGATATAAGGGAGGGGAAAGATAGGGAAAGGTAAGAAGGAGGAAAGGTGAGAAGGGAAAGGGAAGGAAATGGAACTGGAAGTAAAGAGAAGATAAAGACAACAATGAAAGGGAAGTGAAGAGAGGAGGAGAGGAAAGGAAAGGAGAGAAAGGAAATGGAATAGAAGAGTAGAGGAGATGAGAGGAGGAACCAGAAAAAGGAAGCAAAGTGAAGAAAAGAAATTGGAAGGAGAGAAAAGGGAAGAGAACAAGAAGCTGAGAACAGAGTGATATGGAAAGGGAAGAGAAGATGAGAGATACGAAGAGGATGGGAAGGAGAGAATAGAAGGAAATGGAATGGAATGGAAGGGAAGGGAGGAGAAAAAGAGGGGGAGCAGAAGGAAGTAAAGGGAAGCAAAGAGAAGCAAAATAATTGGGTAAAGGAAAGAAGAATGAGATGAGAGATGAGATGATAAAAGAGGAAGAGACAAAGGGAGGAATTGAAAAAAAGGGAAAAAATGGAGAAGAGAAAATTGAAGAGGAGATAAGAGAAGACGAAAAAAGAGAAGAGGATATAAGGAAAGAGGTACTGGAAAAATAAGAAGATGAGAGATAAGAAGTGGATCGGTAGGAGAGAATAGATGGAAAGAAAAGGGAAGGGAAGGAAAGATGGGAGAAGTGAAGAAAATTGGGAGGAGAGAGGGGAAGGGAAGAAGGATGGACAGGAAGAGGAGAGGAGATGTATGGTTACCTCTGGGTTGTGGCTCTAATCTGGGGGATGAAGGGTTGGGGGATGAGGAGCAGGATGGAGGGATAGACACAGATACATTCTCTATGAGGGAACGACAGAGTGATGAGTTAGATACATTCAACTACAGCTAATTACTGTACATGCAGGAAATATATACAAACAACAGGGGCTAGACAATAAAACTGAAACACCTGGTTTTAGAGCACAATAATTTATTGTGGTGACGGACAGTTCTGGTGGAAACAGGAGAGTTGAGGTGCACATTGAATTCTGCGTGATTTGATCAGCCGTGGTTTTATGTTTTTTTGGATACAATCCGGGTTAGCACCCGAACATCCCTTTCAGACAGCTTCCTCTTACAGCGTCCACAGTTAATCCTGTTGGATGTGGTTGGTCCTTTTTGGTGGTATCTCGCTGACATTACCCTGGATACCGTGGCTCTTGATGCATCACAAAGACTTGCTGTCTTGGTCACAGATGCGCCAGCAAGACGTGCACCAACAATTTGTCCTCTTTTGAACTCTGGTATGTCGCCCATAAAGTTGTGTGCATTGCACTCTAATATTTAGAGCAGAACTGTGCTCTTACCCTGCTAATTGAACCAACCTTCACACTCTGCTCTTACTGGTGCAATGTGCAATTAATGATTAAAGATTGGCCACCAGGCTGCTCCAATTTAGCCATGAAACCTAAAATCCCACACTAAAATAGACAGGTGTTTCAGTTTCATTGTCCAACCCCTGTTCATCTACTGTACATGCAGGAACTGATCTCTTCATGCTCCACCTTTAATGTTAGTGTGAAGCTACTGTGGGTGAGCAAAATGCTTTAGTAAACCAGGACTGTTAAACCTACGCATTTGCCCTAAATATCAACGTAAAGGAAATTATTTTTCTGTAACCCTATATGGGATTCCATATTTCTGTTTTATATACAGTATATTTCACCTTGTATAAAACACCCACCCTCTCAGAACTCAGAACATAATTGGTTAATTTGTGTTAGTGATTAACCCTCCCATTATCTTAGGGGCAATTTGACCCCATTCAGTGTTTCAAGTCTCTGAAAAAATGGTTGACATTAGTTTTGTGATTCAAATGTATTGTCTTTTCTTAAGTTAATGAAGACAATTAATGAAAATGAAATGTTTTAAATGTTTCAGCTTTAATGTTTGTTTCATTTTAGGCTGTTTTATTGGCATAACACATAAGAAATATTAATATTTTACACATATTGTTACGCCCTCGCTATGTTTTCCTGTGTTTTCCCCGTTTCCTAGTGTGTTTCTCCAGTACTTTTCCATCACGTGTGTGTAATTTGTAGCTCCGCCCCTTCCCCAGGTGTTCAGTGTTTCTTGTTACTATTTATAGCACAGTTTAGTCCATGTTTAGCCGTCGGTCTTTGCACCTTCCTCTGTCGTTTGTCTCGCCACGTTTGCTATTGTTTACTACGTCACGTTATTGCTCTTTCTATGTTCTTGTATTTACACGCTATTGTTTATTTCTAGTCTGTTATTTGTCAGGTCAATTTCTTAGTCACGTTATTTATTTGTTTTGTATATTATTCTCTTATTTAACTCTGTATATATCCCTAGCCCTGTTTTGTTATTATCTGTTTAGTTTAGCCACTTATCTGTTTAGCTTAGCACTTTGTTGGTTTTCTTTGTTTGTTTGTGTACATATAACTTATATCTGTTATTCCCTTATTTGTTTACTTGTTTATTTGTTATTTATTAAAGTCTTGTTCTTACCCGCTTTTAATCCGCCTCCCGTCTGTTCCCCTCGTTACACATATTTGTGTGGTAATAATGTTGAGGTCACTATGACATTAAGTTTTATAATATTTCTCTAAATGCCCCTTTAATTTAGGCCCTGATTTAACAAAACATTACTTATAATAATTACTGTATATGATACTAATAAAACACTTAAAATAATGCCAGAACAGCTGATAATATTTCAAATAAACATAAAGTAACTTGTAGGTAAACTTCGCTAACATGTTTAATGATCTGTAATTATAATACTTTTCTGAAGGTTTAAATTCCCGGGATCATATTGACCCAGAAAATAAAGGGTGTTCTTCAATTTGAGGACAGCAGGGGGGTTAATCTGACAGGCTCGACATTCTACAAGTGGAGTTCTATCCAATAGGAGGGCTCATAAATGCCATAATGAGAATTTTAGCCTGATTTTTGACAAATATGTAGCATATAAAATAGATTTATTATCTGGAAGTGTAAGTGTAAAATGTGTTGTGACTGACCATTAGTGCACCAACAAGCTACAGCTAACGAAAAAGACGTGGGGTGAGTAGAAAGCCAAGAGAGTTATCCAACATTGACATTAACAGCCCGCAGGTATTTACCCATTTTCTACTCTACATGTTTTCTTTTTTTTAATAGTGTTTCTAATGCAAATGAATGCACAAACCACTTGTATATCTCTATTTAATGGAAGGAAAACATCTGTCTTGCATGTCATTGCATCAGATTTCACATCAGCTCGTTGCAGGGTTTTTTTCTAGGTGTGCGATCTTGTAATTCACGGGCGAATTGTGTCGTGTTGAAGGTACAATGATCTGACAACTCGTGTAGAGTGAAAGTCATGTTTCAGGAACTTGGCGTTAGATATATTTATCTAGATACCAATGGTTATTCTACTTAGATAATGTTCAGTTTAGCTTTTGTGGAGATTTACAACTTGTGTTGCCAACCAATATAAAAGATGACTAGTACTAGTGTAGTCTAAAATTACCAGAGGAGCACGAAAAACATGAGATAATTCAGCCTGTAATTTTCTTCTTAGAGGACATCTGAGAAATAAAACACATACATGGTCGTTCCAGACAGGAATAAAATCACAGAGGTCCCCCATAAAAGAGAAAATTACCCCAGGACGAAGAAATCTGTAGGGGGCAAAAAGAATGAGTAAAATTTATTAAAACAAGTTTCACAACTTTCTGCATTTATTTTTTTTAAGTAAATTACATTTTAGATAAATTTAAGTAACTTCAACTCGTTTTTTTAAGACTTAAATGTTACACAGAGTAAAAATAAGTGAACTGAACTTCAGTCAATCCTTTCTTTACTTAATTTATACAATATTACCTAATTACAATTACTTAATTTATACTATATTATTATATATAATGTTAGTTAAAAGACACATTTAAATATTTACATAATCTCAAAGATATATTTTCTAATAAATACTAGTATACTAGTATAAAGAATGTATTACATGCCATCCATGTGTTGAGACAGTGTAATTTATGTGTGTTTTAACTAAAAATATAAAAATTTCAGGAATTGTAATATATTATGTATCATAAATTATTTGAGTAATATTGTATAAATTAAAGTATGCAGAAATTAAGCAAAAATAAACGAAGTAAAGTTTAATAAAAGAAAGGATTGACGGAAGTTCAGTTCACTTATTTACTTTATGTAACATTTAAGTCTTAAAAAAACGAGTTGAAGTTACTCAAATTTATCTGAAATTAAATTTACTTAAAAAAAGCAAAAGCAGAAAGTTGCGAAACCTTTTTAAAAGTAAATTTTACGCATCATTTTTTTCAGTGTGTGTGTGAGTGTGTGTGTGTGTGTGTGTGTGTGTGTGTCAGGACGTGTACTGTATCTACAGGAATATCTAGGACAGACAGACAGGCAGCGAGCCAGATAGACAGATGTGGATGTGAGAGTGCGAGTTAGTGAACATGGGTCGGCCAGCTGGTCGCCGCGGGCCCTCGTCCAATCAGGCACTGATGTTAAACAGCTGTTTCTCTGCTCTGGTCTTGGAGGGCCACTCGGGTCAGACTGAAGTTTTAAAGTGGACATCAGGGGTCAGTTTGGAGTGCAGTTCGGTACCGGTCCCGTCCAGCAGGGAGCAGTAGAGCATCGCTTTCCTCCCACCCCATCCATCCATCCATCCTTCCCTAATATCTCTCCCTCCATCTCAACTCCTCCGTCTCCCTCCTTCCCCGACACCAGCTCCCCCATATCAGCAAAACTACCTTCACCCTATCTCTCTCTCTCCATCTCAACCGCACTGCTGTTTCTCCTCTAGTGGAGTGTGTGATGTATATATGTTGTAAACTGGATAAATATTAAAGTGTCTATTGTGAAAAAAAGCAAATATATTGGAATTAATAGAACTGTAAATATTTGTAGCAATCTTGTGTGTCTTGTGCAATATTGATGTACTTATATATACTGTATGTGTGTGTGTGTGTGTGTGTGTGTGTGTGCACTGCTATATTCTGCTAACATCACAACATTCGCCTACTGTTGTAAACTTTATAAATATTAAAGTGTCTATTATGCAAATGCAAATATATGGGTGAATATCATGGGAATGAATAGAACTGTAAATATGTGTATGAATTTCAGTGTGTGTGCTTTGTGCAATATTGATGTATTAATATATAGATACTGTATGTGTGACCCTCGGGGAGTGAACATGTGCACTAGGCTATGAACACCAGTGGGTGGATGTATGCCTAAGAGTGTTGTGCGTCTGTGGGCTGGTGTATAAGTGTGAAGGTGATGTATGAGCTTGTGAAAATCTGTGGGATGTATGTGTGTGTGTGTGTGTGTGTGTTTATGTGTTTATGTGTTTATGCCTAACTCCATACACATTATATTTAGATAAAGACCAATCAAATTACAATTTGTAAATAGCAATAACATTGCTTGCATTAGTTTCAAGCTCCTGTAGATTTCCATACTTCAGGACCATGTTTTACTTCTGTAAGATCTTATTTTCATTAATGTATTTATAAGCAATTCACAATTTTATTAAGCTATTAAGTATAAAAGCGCACACAATATGCGCATTAGGAAACAAAGTAGTACGTTTACAATATATTTCAAGTGTATTGCAACACTCAAAAGCACAACCCAATGCTTTTATGTTTATTTAAATATAATTTAATTATAAAAGAAATATACTTAAGTTGCCATTTGAGTTAAGTTTTTAAATTTTAATGGTCAAAGTATGTACTTTTCTATGTTAGGTATATTTTTAAAAATATACCTAAAAATGTACTTTCCTTTTATTTGGGTAGCGGTGTCCTGATACAGTCCTGAGTCAGATCATAACGTCTCCAAGTAGGATTGTTTTTGCAATAAATGCACGTCTTCAAGTCTTAAAAGATGCTCAGTCTCTGCTGAGGAAAGGCATCACACATGTAACTACCACCACCATGCTTCACTGTTGGGATGGTGTTTGTTGAGAACCGAATCTTTCTGCTTTGGTTGGTGTTGCGCTGATGCTGTGTTGTGCTAAACTGAACTTTCAGACTTTCAATGAGGTTGATTACAATTGCTAATTGCTAAATTGCTGAATTGCTAATGCTAATGCTGCTGCACCTAGCCATAGTGAAAATCTGGAAATCTAAGTGCTTTACTCACCCAAATAAAGGGTTTTAGGAGAGAAATCTGTGTAGATTAACATCCAGCACTCGTTTGACTTTGAAAGTTTTTTTTCCTAACATTTCTACCATCCCTCTATAGGATTTCTCCTTTTTTAAAGCTTTAAAAACAATAAGAAGTGTCTTATGTCTCGTATATTAGCCTGAGTGCCCCTTTAACAGGACACAGATCAGTATGTGCTGCCCATCAGAGATCCTTCCTTCTAAACTCGTTCCCTCTTTCCATCAGCTTTTTGCATGCCCTCTGTCCTTCATCAACCACTCTCTCTTTCCCTCCCACTCGCTCCCTTCTTCCAGCGCTCGCTCACTTCCCTCGTTTTTGGCTTCACTCTCTCTTCACTCTAGGGACTACACGTCTTTGCCCACTCATTCATTGCAATTCTGGATGCAAACCCAAGAGTCCAACTGTGCTGTTGCTTTTGCATCAGCTTGGCTGGGGATAAGTGTTGTTATTCATATATAAACCCCAAATTATGGAAAAACAAACTCTGTACTCTGACCGTGAGCTGTGTACTTTTTTATAACAGCAGATCCCAAGGATGCAAATCCACCGCCATTGGTAAATAAATATTTCAAACACAAAGGTGTGACCTCATCTGCAGCAATGTTTAAGTACTATAGGTTGCACATCTCTAATTGACATCCATATGCATTGCAAGATCCAGAGGTAGACAGCATTGTTCTACAAGCTTTTACAAATAAATGCATGCAAATAATAAGTGCATGTACGCTGCCGTCCTTGAGCTTTTTCCATTGCAACAAGCTCACCAAAGTCTGCATGCCAATTTTAGGCTCTTCAATCCAAAGACAAGGGTTAATTCCATAACTCAATAGTGTTCAACCATTATTGCCATTTGTATCAATAAGGATACATTTTTAAAAAAAGCAGAAGCAGCAGCTGTGTGTGTTTAAGAGTCAGAATAAATGTAGTAAGCGTTAGTTATGGGATTTAATCCATATTTTAGTATAAATAAAAATTTTACTAAAGTAATCTACCTTCTGAACTCAATAGTAGCGATGGTCTGAATACATGCATGCCTATCGCCAGGCTTTTTAACCTCTTGAGACCCAGTGTCCTCATATGGGGACATTACATTTCTGCTTCTCTGCACCAAGATACTTCATTTTTTTAAACATTGACCCTTTGCAGAGACTGCCCGTACCATCTAGTGGTCACAACATGACAACATTACACTAAATTGGTTGTAAACCAATAGGCGTGAAGCCCAGTCAAAGGTTTTTACAGCCATTGCAGACAATTGCAGAAACAGGGGCCAGGTAAAAATTATCCTCCACTTTTATGTTCAAAATTAGTTTATTTTATTTTTGTAGAAATCTAACATTTAGTTGTTGCACTAATTTTGTCCTTCTGATCACAAATGGAAAGGGTCTTTTTTTTTTAAATGTTAAAATAAACCACTGTCCCCACATTAGGACACTGTTTTTTTTTGTTTTTGTTTTTTTCTTGTTTTTTTTTTTGTTTTTTTGCAAAAATGACTTCCTGTACAAGGACAAAGTTTAGTTTCTATACATCTTAGGTCCTAGTAATCCCAAATAGCTAGGAGAAAGTAAAAAATGGCAGGCATATGTCCAGGTTTCAGGAGGTTAAACTGTAACGTGATTCATTTACATCAAACGATATGTTTTAATGCTTCCAGAATAATTGCATGCGCCAACACGTTAACATTGCCAGACTTGTTTTTATTATAAACAAAATGATCTGTCGCAATTTATTTTCTTAGTTTTATATTTTGACCATTGACCTCTCTTGTGCCTCATGTACTAAAACTTGCGTGGACTTCCTTCTAAAATGTTCCGTACGCTCAGAGCTAGGGATTTAAATGTGACGATATTTCTCGTCAAGCTTAAACCTGTCTCACGGGGGGAAAAAAAACACTTTAGTGTGGACTTTTTAAGAGGGATCTGGCAACACAGTAGTGATAGCAGCGAGTGTGGTGGCTGAGCAGTGAGAGCAGCTCTCAGCAGAAGAGGAAAATTCTGCTGGTATTTGTATAGAAGATGCTTCTGCTACTTTTAAGTTTAAGTTGTATGTCTGGCTGCATTTTGGCTCCAGTGGAAACAATAAACGGTAACAGAGTGACCAACAAGATACGAACCATATATAAATACTGTAAGTAAATCCTACACGTGACTGTTTCATAGGCAGCTGTACTAATCCCTTAGCTCTGTACTGTATTAAAAACATGTTCTGTCTCTGTTTCACTTCAAGCATAGTCTTAATATGACTGGTTATGGTTCTGAATAGTTAAATTACAAGAGACTTAGGAGAAAAAAAAAACACAAACCATAGTCTTAATATGACTGGTTGTGGTTTGCACTTATTGTTTGCACTATATAAGACCTAAAAAGTGTTTTTTTTTATTTTTTATTCTTATTTCTATTTCTTATAGAATCAATGTGTGAGTGAAACCAGTCTGTTAAGTTTGCGCTATATAATTTTATTAAATAAAACTCTAGTTTTTAAGTATAGTTCTAGTTTTTCATTTTTTAAGTTTTCTTTAAAAAACAAACAAACAAAAAACTTGTCTCGTCTCGTTCTCGTGAATCCAGTATTGTGTCACTAATATCGTCTCGTGATATTAGTGTCTCGTCACACCACTACTCAGAGATGAAAATCCCACATACTTTCTCTTAGTCCAATCAACTTTAAAAAATTAAGCAAGTGCACAAACCCATCACACACTCTAAAAAAGAGAGGTACGATATGAGTACTTTTTTGTACTCGAAGGTACACTCTTCATAATTGTACCCTCAAAGGTAGAATATTGGTCTTTACAGGGTCAGATTTGTTCCCTCTGAAGTACAAAGTCATTTCTAACAGCAATAAGTACAAATTTGTACCATTTAACCTGCAGACAAAGGGTACATTCAGTATTCTGCATCACTGCACTAATAAACAATATATATTTTAATTGCACATTTTTTATTTGAAAGCCAGACAATTTTGTATCATCAAGTTTTTGAGCCATATTTAGTTGATGATAATGTTTATAATCTTTATGATCTTTACTGCCACAAAAACCCTGGGTACAAAAAAGGACTTTCACTGAAAGGTACTTTTTTGTGCCTCAATATAAGGTACAGCCCCAGCGACAAGCTTTCTACTCTTTTAAGTACAAATCTGTACTTATATTTCTTAGAGTGCACCTGCCATGTCTCCTCCCTCAATTACACAGAGGATAATGTTTAACAATTTAAATCAATTATTTTAAGATGGATAATAAATGCTTTCATTTAAACGCTTTAAATGAGATGCTTAGCAAGAAGCCGCCCGTCATGCATTCAGCTTGTAATCTTATCCCAACCATGCTCTTAATATGTGTGTTTTAACCAAAAAAAAATATTTACATTTCAGGAATTATAATATATTATGTATCATAAATTATTTGAGTAATATTGTATAAATTAAGTAATTGTAATTAGGTAATATAGTATGAAGCAGAAATGAAGTAAAGTTTACTAAAAGAAAGGATTGACTGAAGTTCAGTTCATTTATTTACTCTGTGTAACTCTATTTAAGTCTTGAAACCGAGTTGAAGTCACTTAAATTTATCTGAAATTAAATTTAAAGCAAATGCAGAACGAAAGTTGCCAAACTTTTTAAAAGTACATTTTACGCATGATTTTTTTTTTTTTTTTTTTTGTGCATAATCCCGGCATTGGGTTTTCCAGAGTCTGAGGTTATTATTCTCTTCTGTCTTTTGCTCCTGTTATTCCTCCTCGTCGGGGTTTCGCTGAGTTAATTAGAAGGCCGAGCCGCTCCTCCCAATTAGCGCCCGCGCTAGCTAAAGGGCTACTGATCTCCTGTGCACCCGTCTTGGCCGTGGCTGCTGCCACCACCAGCTCTTTCTACCTCTTTCTCCTCGCCCTCCATCCTCATCATCACTACAGCTACAGCTAATGACCATTACTCCCAGAATAATACACTCGAGATACTGAGATACTGGCTATATTCTGTGTACTGTGGTCCTTAGAAGACCAGTACACCAGTGCAAAATATATCAGATGTATAACTGCGATTATACCATAGGTATGATTATGGCTTACATCCATAATGAAAAACCCAACAATCAGTGTCTCAGAAAATTAGAATATTATATAAGACCAATTGGTACTTTTGGCAGTGTGGGCAGTGTGCCAAATCCTGCTGGAAAATGAAATCTGCGTCCACTTAGCTGTAAGATTTTCCAAGAAAACACTGCACTGACCTTTTTTGGACTTGATATAACACATTGGAACACCAGCAGATATTAAGACATGACTCTCTAAACCATCACTGATCATCAGTAAATTTTACAATTTTCAATTTCTAAATCAAACCTAGTGTGACGTTTCCACCCATCAGTGATGTCTTCAAAAACTACACTACCCAAATTTTTGACTGATAATATATTTTCTATTTAAAGGAAATTTAAAGTTCTAAAAAAAAAACTTTACAGTAGTGGTAATAAGATATGAATGCCTTTCAAAGCTTAATTACAGTGTTATTACATGACGTTACTACCTTCACCCATTTCAGACCTGAATTGTGTTCTATATATATATTCTAATATAAAGTCTATATGAACATTACACCCGATTAACTAAAATAAGCCATTGTTTTTTATGTCAATTGGATTAAAGGCCTATGCTTAACATTATTTTCGATTTAATATTGACCTTTTTGTTCACAAGCCAGCTTTAAACACTAAATAAAAAGTAAAAAACATGCAAAAAAGTGTTTTAAATCATGTAGATCAATTAAATCAATTCGCTCTTTTAATTTGCCTCTTTGGCTCTAGTGCTGGGATAAGCTACTGTTTCATTTATAGATAGATAGATAGATAGATAGATAGATAGATAGATAGATAGATAGATAGATAGATAGATAGATAGATAGATAGATAGATAGATAGATACTAGTCTATTCTGATTAACAAAAAAAGAAGCAATCAAATAAAAAAAGAAAACGGCAACGAAAAGAGAGAGCATGGCTCAACGGGGACACTGCTAATTTAGAGAAGAACGAACAAACCTGTTTAAATTTACATTTAAATATCTTGAGATGAAACAGAAATCAATGGATTTTAGTGGAGAACATGACAGGCATGAGAAAAAGTCTCAATAGCTGCACTAAAGCTTAAAAAATAGCATAATAATGCTAAATTTCATTTATCTAGGAAGTCAAATGATAGAGCTGGAAATGTCACAAAACGTCTGACCGGATAGACCAGTGTCCCATTCTTATTAGCCAATCAAAGGCAAATAAGACCTGCAGTTCTTTCAATGATTTTCTGGGTTCTTTTGTGACCTCCTGGATGATTTTTTCATGCCCTTTTGGAGTAACTTCGTCAAGCTGGTCACTCCTGGGAAGGTTCACCAGTGTTCCATGTTTTCTTCATCTGTGAATAATAGGTCTCACTATGGTTCGCTGGAGTCCCAAAGCTTTAGAAATTACTGTGTTTCCTTTTCCAGACTAATATATGTCTTTTGTCACCTCCTGGATGAGATGTCCATGCCCTTTTGGAGTAATTTCGTCAAGCTGGTCACTCCTGGGAAGGTTCGCCAGTGTTGAATGTTTTCTCAATTTGTGAATAATAGGTCTCACTGTGGTTTGCTGGAGTCCCAAAGCCTAAGAATTGGATTTGTAACCTTTTCCAGACTGATAGATGTCTTTTTTGACCTCCTAGATGAGTTTGTCATGCACTTATGGAGTAATTTTGTCAAGCTGGTCACTCCTGGGAAGGTTCACCAGTGTTTCATGTTTTGTCCATTTATGAATAATAGCTCTTACTGTGGTTCCCTGGAGTCCCAAAGCTTTAGAAATTACTTTGTTTCCTTTTCCAGACTAAAATATGTCTTTTGTCATCTCCTAAATGAGTTGTTCATGCCCTTTTGGAGTAATTTTGTCAAGCTGGTCACTCCTGGGAAGTTTCACCAGTGTTCCATGTTTTCTTCATCTGTGAATAATAAGTCTCACTATGGTTCGCTGGAGTCCCAAAGCTTTAGAAATGACTTTATAACCTTTTCTCTTTTAGCTGCTTCATGTTGCCAGGCAGGTTTTCTTAAAAAGTAATTCCTTTATTCCTTGACCTGGTTGTGACTAATGAAATTTACAGGGGTTGGACAATGAAACTGAAACACCTGGTTTTAGACCACAATAATTGATTGTGGCGACATACAGTTCTGGTGGAAACAGGAGAGTTGAGGTGCACATTGAATTCTGCGTGATTTGATCAGCCGTGGTTTTATGTTTTTTTGGATACAATCCGGGTTATCACCTGAACATCCCTTTCAGACAGCTTCCTCTTACAGCGTCCACAGTTAATCCTGTTGGATGTGGTTGGTGCTTCTTGGTGGTATGCTGACATTACCCTGGATACCGTGGCTCTTGCTGCATCACAAAGACTTGCTGTCTTGGTCACAGATGCTCCAGCAAGACGTGCACCAACAAGTTGTCCTCTTTTGAACTCTGGTATGTCACCCATAATGTTGTGTGCATTGCAATATTTAGAGCAGAACTGTGCTCTTACCCTGATAATTGAACCAACCTTCACACTCTGCTCTTACTGGTGCAATAATGTGCAATTAATGATTAAAGATTGGACACCAGGCTGCTCCAATTTAGCCATGAAGTTTCATTGTCCATTCCGGTTTTTAAAGAATTTACCAGAGTTTCTTAGGATTTTCTTACTGGTAAAAGGTTACGCCAATAAAGCATTTCATTTTCAACAGATAATGCCCATCCTCTTTTTGATGTGGACCGAAAAATGACATGTCTCTTCTTATTGTTTCTGTTGGAGACCCCTGCCTCCGGGGACACGGGCCAATCTCCCGACACCATCAATACAGTCCTGTTTTCAATCACTGAGGATATTTGGGCCCAGAAAGCACTAAAGAAAAAATGGCCACACACACACACACACAAACACACACACACACACACTCCAGAGATCATTTACGGACATCGTCCTCTACGTCCGACTCTTTCTCTCTCTCTCTTTCTCTCTCTCTCAGTGCCTCCCTCACCCCTTTATCTCCCTTACTCTTTCTTTTTTTGACGCTCTCGACTCTCTCCCTTCTCAATCTTTCTTATCAGCTCTCCTCACTTTCCACTTTTCTCTCCACCCATTTATTCTCACCCTCATTTATAAACAGCCTTCTGCGCTCCCTCGCTTGCTCGCTACATAAAGCGCCTCCATTAAACTGACGCAGCAGAAGAACCTGCAACAAATTGGCTGTGTTTTCTCCTGATTTTGCGCTTCACAGCCATCCCAGGCGTAAAAAAACCATCTCGGAGAGAAAAAAGAGAGAGAGGGGAAGGAGAAAAAAGGAAAAACTATTTCTTTTTTTTTTTTTTAGTGAAGCGGCAAGAAAGATTGAGGGCTCTCTACTCGCACCGTCACTCAGCCTGCACTTCTGCTGACTCATCGTCTCTCCTCCCGGGCCTTTCCTCTTGCCTCTACTTCTTCTTCTTCATCCTCTTCTTCTTCATCTTCTTCCTTTCGGCTGCCTGTCGGCTACGTTCCTTCCGTTTTTGAGGTCAGCTTGAATATGACAGTTGACCGGCCAGGACATTTTCAATGGCTGCATACTCAAAGTTTGCTTCTGAAGTTTTCTCTATGTAGTTATGAGGCTAATGCAGCAAAGCTAACAAGTCTATTTTATTTATACATAAGGCACACTGGATTATAGGGTGAGATAATTAGCACTAACAGCTAGCGGTTCGTCACGCGTAGCTTGTACTGTAGCTTTAACACAACAGACATGCAGACTACAGTCCAATATACTGCCTCTGAATGGTAAAAGAGCTTTAGCACAGAGGTTAGCAGCTAATGCTAATGCTGCTGCACCCAGCCTTAGTGCTGGAGAAACTTATAATGCTGAAAACTCTTCCTTACAATGCTGTACTTTAGTAAAATGGCTTTATTGCTTCTTTATAATTGACTGGTAGAATTAATACATAAGGCTCACTGGATTATACGGTGAGATCATTAGCGCTAACAGCTAGCGATTCGTCACACTTAGCTTGTACTGTAGCTTTAACACGGCAGACATGCACACTACAGTCCAATATACTTGCATCTGAATGGCGAAAGAGCTTTAGCAGTGCGTTTAGCAGCTAATGCTAATGCTAATGATGCTGCACCCAGACTTAGTGCTGGAGAAACTTTACCGAAAACTTACTCTTATAATGCTGAACTTTAGTGAAATGGCTTTACAGCTTCTTAATAACATACTGGTAGAATTCATACATAAGGCGCACTGTATTATACGGTGAGATCATTAGCGCTAACAGCTAGCGATTCGTCACACTTAGCTTGTAACACAGCAGACATGCAGACTACAGTCCAATATACTTGCCTCTGAATGGCGAAAGAGCTTTAGCAGAGCGGTTAGCAGCTAATGCTAATGCTAATGCTGCTGCACCCAGCCTTAGTGCTGAAGAAACTTTACTAAAAACTTACCCTTATAACAATGTACTTTAGCATAGTGGCTTTACTGCTCCTTAATACCTGACTGGTGGAAATTCATACATAAGGCTCACTGTATTATACGGTGAGATAATTAGCGCTAACAGCTAGCGGTTCGTCACACGTAGCTTGTACAGTAGCTTTAACACAACAGACATGCAGACTACAGTCCAATATACTGGCATCTGAATGGCGAAAGAGCTTTAGCAGTGCGTTTAGCAGCTAATGCTAATGCTAATGCTGCTGCACCCAGCCTTAGTGCTGGTTAGGGTTATCAGATGCATTAAGAAGGGACACTAGTTAGGATGCCTTTTACAGGGCCAGCAAAAAAATAAATAAAAAGCCATGGCCAAGGTGTGCCCAAAACCCATCTGCAGAAGTTTTAAATAGTTATCTAAGGTTGCAAATCCAGTGTGAGGAAAGTGTGGGGTTCGAAGAAGAGCACCAAAGGTTGGTTATTAGCTTATGCAAATATGGTTGTGATGTCTAGACATGCAAATATGATCTAATTAGCAGAATGAAAATATGCACGTGTTAGTCTGTGGGAGATGCCAGTAACCAGGATAAGAGGGATAAACACTTCAGAAATGAGGAGCGTTTTTGGATATTTTAGATTAAAAACATAAAACGTCTGTATGTAAAATCACAATTACTCCATTATTAAATTCACATTAAAACTGTAATTCAAACTCTTTAAAAAATCACCCAGCACTAGTCTGGACACAGCCTAACTTCAGTATATTTGGTAGTAGAGAGTGGAAGACGCTTGATGATTGAAGGCTTGTCTGCGGTCGGGAATAGCGAAGACTGCTAATTATCCGGTACTATTGTTATTAGCATGTACGCTAGCAACGTCTGCCTCCATCGTATATATTTCAAGCTGTTATACCCTATTACCAGTCTACAGCTATCTCTGCCCCGTCTGACCGGCTAATCTTTGATCCGGAGCCTGACTCCAGCGCTACCTTGCTAGCGCTAATGGTGACTTCAGGCATTGCACCTTTCAGCAGGAGCCGCAGCAGGGCTGATGTATTATTAAACAGTTATGTAAAGAATTAGGTCTCTCAAGGCGCCCCCCCCCCCACTTTCTCTCTCTCTCTCTCTCTCTCTCTCTCTCTCTCTCTCTCTCTCTCTCTCTCTCCCTCTCTCTCTCTTTCTTTCTCTCTTTTTCTTCCCTTTCTTCACCCAGTAAAGGCAGCCATCAAACACGGTGCCTTAACGAGGCAGCTCTGAGAGCCCAGGTGGGTGGGAATGTCATCTTTCATCCCGGCCGCCATCCCTGTTTCTCTCTCTCTCTCTCTCTCTCTCTTTTTTCTTTCTTTTTCTTTTTTCTCTCTCTCTCTCTTTTTCCCTTGTTGCTGCGTTTGGCGAAGCATGCCGCCTTTGATGCACTCACTCCTACTTCAGAGGGCTTCTCCCGTCTCCCCTCTCCCTTCTTCTTTCTCTCCATTTCTCATTCATATTTCTCAGCTCTGTCAGCCACCCCCCCCCCCCTCCTCACTACATGGTCTTGTACTAATAGAGACTGGTGACTGAGAAGATAAGCAGGACCTTTATTTTCAGCCACATTGAAGGGTTTTCCATCACGATTCTGTTTTTTGATCCATTTAGAGATGGACTTGTTTGTGTTTGTGTGTTTCGGGTCATTGTCCTGCTGGAGAACCCAAGTACACCTGAGCTTTAGGTCACAAATGAATGGCTATCTTTCTTATTTTGTCCCTTGTTCCTGCATTTGGCGAAGCATATCAACTTTGGGGGGTCGAGGGGGGTGGTTCAACTGTGCTATAAGCGAGGATGATGTGTCCGTGTACATTGGTAAAAGAACACTTACCAAAAAAAAAGGAACCTAAACCCATACATCATTATTTCCCTGCTCTCCCTTCTGCCACAGTTCTAAACCCATAAATCACACTTACAATAGGTAAAACAGTCAATCAGTAAAATCACCACTTGATTAGGCAGCTGAAATTATCAGTGCCCCTCCTAAAGTACTCCTCCCAGGGTGGAGCTAACATCAAAGGGTTTATTTTTACAATATGCAAATCAATCAATCAATAATAGCACCCCCTGGTGATATACACTATGACCATCTGCGCCTCACCGCTTTCAGAGTCAAACTGCTTAGCCCAATCATCTCTCACTTCTGCCCCACCCCTAAACCCATACATCACACTGACAATATGCCAATCTGTCAACCAATAATACAGCTTCCTGGTGACCTCCAATAATTTTTTTGTGCCTTACCGATATCAGAGGCACACTGCTCAGCCCAATCATCTCTCACTTCTGCCCCGCCCCTAAACCCATACAGTTTGACAATATGCAAATCAGTCAACCAATCAATAATACTGCTCCCTGGTGACGTCCAAACATATGCGCCTCACCACTATCAGAGGCAAAATGCTTAAACCAATCAGCTCTCCCTTTTGCCCCGCCCCTAAACCCATACATCATTATTCCTCTGCTCTCCCATCTGCCCAGCCCCTAAACCCATACATCACACTTACAATCAATATGCAAATCAGTCAATCAATAATACCGCTCCCTGGTGACGTCCAAACCTATGCGCCTCACCACTATCAGAGGCAAAATGCTTAAACCAATCAGCTCTCACTTCTGCCCCACCCCTAAACCTATACATCACACTTGTAAATCACAATATGTAAATCAGTCAATCAATAATACCACTCCCTGGTGATACCATTAATCTAAGCCTCACGGCTAGCAGGGGCACACTGCTCAGTCCAATCAGCTCTCCCTTTTGCCCGCCTCTAAACCCATACATCAATATGCCCCTGGGTTTATTTACCTTTTAAGGAAATAAACAGTCTTACCGTCTTTCCTACACTTGTTTCCCACTATTCCCAAGACATTTGATGTCCTTAGCTTCTTAGCTTCTGCAGGTTTACCCTGGAGCTTCGAGTCTAATGTAGCAAATAGAAGCTAATAATGGGAAGCTAATACCCCACCGATTAGCATAGTGCTAACTGCGTGCTTAAACCATCAAAAATTTGCCTGAAACCAGAGAGTTTAGTTCATTGTCTGAAAAAAATTGGCTTGTTAATGTGCTTTCTTCTACACTTCACTCTACTAGGTAATGGCAACTGCAGTGTGTTTTGCGGTGGAACATGTTTATTATAGATAATGTAGAGACTGCGCTGCTCCAGAACATAAATGAGAGTTGTTTTTAGATTTAATGGATGGCAACAGATAAAAAACTAAAGAACGATAAATATAACTGAATATATTTGCTGGAAAAAACCCAGCACAAGACCAGCTTTTGATGGTCATTGATTTTTGTTGTTTGTTAAGCTGGTCATCCATCAAAAGACATATGTAGCCTATATGTTGTGCATAACTAGCTTAGCTCTTGTATATATAGTTTAGCTAATATATTATAGCATCACAGGGGGGCAGAGTAAAAAAGTCATGCCATGGTTCCATTCAGCAACATCATCATACTCATTATGCGGACCAAAGTATTTGACCAGCATGAAATTCAGCACAATATGCTGACATTCATAAAAAAATATAAACATATATAAGTAGCAGCAGATGTTTAACTTAGGGTGTTTTCACACCTGTAGTTTCTGTTTGGTTTCTATGGTCCAGATTTGTGTATTTGTTTGTTTATTTAAAGCATTTCTACCTCTGTTTGGTTTGTTTTCACACAGGCACAAACCTAAACGCAACAAAATGCACACCATTAAAATATAAAATACGCGAGCACATCGTCTCTTCTGATTGGTCAGCTGTCTGCAGCGGGAGCTGCTTGTTTTGGTCCGCACCAATTTCCAAATCGGGAAATTCATATAAAGGGAAATAGCGATGAAAACATTAACGTACTATTCTAATTTACATTCTGGTGGCTTCAGTAATCATGCAAAAGTACTTGGTACCCTTAACCTTAACTGGAAATGTGCATCATTTACAAATTTGTTGTGTTTCTGTCAACCATACTACTGCTATTTATCTTAAGTTATTAAGAAATACTAAAAGACATGCTCTATTTTGTTGGGTATATATTGGGTGTAGTTGCTTGCAATGAGGTGATGATGACGATGGGGATGATAGTGATCATAGATCACCCCAAAAATTAATGAATTATAAAATTATAATATTTTAGCATTTCTATGTCTTTTTACTCTTAAAAACGTGCCATTCTCTTACCGTACACCAGCAGTGTGTAGTGGTCGGCGGCACGGCCGTAGTTATTATGTGCCTGGCACAGGTAGGTGCCGTTATGGGATTGGCTGAGGCGGGACATGACGAGGGTTGTGCCGGATGTCTCCGCCCTCTCTGGCAGAGTGTCGTTCACTCGCGACCACTGGATGTTGCGTGGCCTGAAAAAAAAAAGAAAGAGAGAGAGAGAGCGAGAGAGAGAGAGAAAGACAGAGTGAAACTACTTATCTGGACAAGACAAGACAAGAGAACGTTTCATTGTGCAAGAAGTTTAAAATGACATTATTTTGTACGTTTTTTTTTTTTAAGATTTATTTCAAAATTTCTGTCATTTTATTTATCCTAATTTATCCTGGCCAATTGTCCCACCCATCCAGCTGTTACTAAGCTGTATATCCCCCATCATTAGTGACGCCACAAGTTTCGATACAGCAGCTCACAGATGCAGCCTTGCGCTGATCCACATCACCCTAGGAGTGATGAGGGGAAAGAGAGAGCGTCATCTACTGTACTGTTACCACCCAGCGCGAGCGAGGCCAATTGTGCTCTCTCAGGGCTCCGGCAGCTGATGGCAAGCTGCATGACCAGGATTCGAACCAGTCATATGATCTCACAATCATAGTGGCAGCGCATTAGACTGCTGGACCACTGAGCGCCCCTTAAATTCTATGGTTGAAGGGTATTTTAAATTTAATCACAATTGTACTGTGGTAGGCCCACAGTACATTTGTTTATTTCATTGTTTGCGTGGTTTTTATATTACAATTCTCACGATTAGGAATAAACCCCTAATCAGTGCAGTTAACAGCTGTGCTGTCATTTAATCAGAGGGAGGAATAGAGAGTTATAAAGAGAGAAAGAGACAGAGTAGGTAATAAAATAAAGCGTGCTGAATTTGAAACAGCTCCCTATTAGACTTAATAAACTAGCAGCACACCTGCAGGTGTCAGCAAATCCAATGTAATGCTTTTAAAGCCATTTTACAGCCACTCCAAGGCATTTTTAATGCTGCTTTGAGCCATTCGTAACCCCGCTGTGCGGTGTGTTAATGAAAAAAAACAAGCAGACAGTCTTTATGAGGGAGAGGTACACACAGAACTGTGGTATACCAGTGGAAAAGGGCAGCACAGACATTTACTGCTCACTTTTACAGTAGTATTGCATGTGAATAGCCAGTATTCCAATTATTATTGAAATGCTGCTTAAATAAGGATTCAACCACTCACTGCCAATTATAACAGTTTAGTTACAAAGATTACAACGGTTAGTTCTGACACTGCAATGTGATTGGCTGAGAGACGTTTTGTAAGTGCCGGTAATGCACTGTAACCGAAGCTCTCTGTGTATTACTCCACCACATACAGGTAACCTAGAAATGATGCAGCGCTTACAAGCCAAACAGAGCAGCAACAAACAGAGCAGTAATGGAAATATATTACCTGGCGGAGTGTTTATAACCAAACAGATCGCATTTTCTCTTTAACTCAAAATCTTCCAATAAACAGCGTTAATTGAACTGTGGTATAATCTCAATAATACACTCGAGGTTCATGCTATAAAGTGTAATATCGGCTCTGCTATGCTGATCTAAATTACTGGGCCGGCGGCCTGATGCAGCATTTCCGAGTAGCATCACAGAGCTCGGAGGAAAGCGCTGAGTCCTGATACATCAGCTCACAGACGCAGCCTTGTGCTGATCCACATCACCCTGGCAGTGATGAGGGGGAAAGACCCTGGACCACTTGCCGCACCAGACTGTCTTTGCCTTAATCAGTTACTTTCTTCTTTAAGTTAACCTGACTTGACCAAAGCTCTCATACAGGTAACCTAGCAATGATGCAGCGCTTACAAGCCAAATACAAAGCAAATGCGATGTTATTATACACCACTGGGAGCCACTGGATCCTATAGAGGCACAGTACAGAAACGCCATGTCTCCAATAGGTGGCGCAGGCAAAGACACAGTCCACACAAATAAATAAATAAGTCCAGCGATCCGAAAATACGCATTATTACACACATTATCATCCACTAATATCAGGTTAAGAGTTGTTGTTATTATCAAAATAAAATCTTAAGTGTATATATTTTCCAGTTAATGTATTTTGGGTATTTTAAGCTGAATGTAAGGTGGACCGTAGTAATTCTGCAGGTCTCGCCGCTGGGGGGCGCCAAATTGAACCAAATTTTTTTTTTATTATTACAAAAAACATTTTCTTTCAGTCAAACGAGCGCCGGAACTATTTTAACTGGCAGAGTGTTATATGTTATAACCAAACCGATCCTATTTTCTTGTCCTGTTTAACTCAAAGTCTTTCAATAAACAGTGAAAATTACGGTGGCCGAGAAAGCCCAACGCAGTGCAAATTGAAAAGCGCTGCAAAAGCACAAAACACATCCATCAAAATTACAACACAGGCGCAGCAAATAGAAAAACGTGCTGCAAATAGAAAAACACGCTGCAAATAGGACCACAACACAACACAACGGAATTTTCCCGGGGGACCTTAAAAGATACTGTACCAGCTAAGCTGCGTCTTCAGTAACGTCTCGGACTTCACTATGTGTACAAAGGACAATAAGTGGCAAACAAGGCGTTTTGTGAAGCAGAACTTTTAATAATATGCACACAACCGTGGTAATCACAAGTAATAAACATAACTTACTTTTCAGAAGCTTGTTTGCCACTTACTGTCCTTTGTATACAGCTGGTACAGCATCTTTTAAGGTCCCCCGGGAAAATTCTGTTGTGTTGTGGTTGTATTTGCAGCGCGTTTTTCTATTTGCAGCGCGTTTTTCTATTTGCAGCGCGTTTTTCTATTTGCTGCGCCTGTGTTGTAATTTTGATGGATGTATTTTGTGCTTTTGCAGCGCTTTTCAATTTGCACTGCGCTGGGCTTTCTTGGCCACCGTAGAAAATGTGTCCGTGCTATAACATGTAATACTGGCACTACAGTACTCGGCCTTCTGCCTCATGTGAAGCCTACGACCGCAGCACAGCAGTGCCAATATGATACTTTATAGCACGAACCTCGAGTGTATTATTGATAATTGATTAATTATAACACTATTAAAACTTAACACTGTTACAAATTTTATTCTAAAGTGTTGTTGTGGACACTCAGACTATTTTTTAACCCTTTGCTGAGCTCTATGTAGAGAAAGAAGAGCCTTTTATGGATTTGGTCAAAGAAATTGCTTTTTAATTAAACAAAAAAAAAAAAGAAAAAAAAAAGAATGGACTTTAACAAAAGAGTCTGCGCTTCTGACACTTAAAGACTCTAACTCATCTAAAAAACTCCGAAAAGCTCATGCATTTTACATTCCGGCCGGACTGAGCAGAGAATGAAAAATGTAGGAGTATAAAATGCAGACGACTGAAAAAAAAAAAAAAAAACGGGGGGAAAAAAAAGAGGATCTCGGAGCAGAAGGAGACTCCAGAGGATAAGAGAACCCAGACTGCTGGACAAACAGTGTGGAGGGAAAAAGATTATGGAAAACACACAAACACAAACTAACACACACACTAGATTACAATCTCTCTATCAGCTTTACCCATAATCCCACCGGACACTTTTAATTAAAACCTGCCCTGGACACCCCTAGTGAAAAATAAATAAAAAAAGTAGATTAAAGTATACGAAGCATTATTATTATACTATAGTGCACTAAACAAGTGTTCTTGTAGCCACATTAATTATTATTATTCAAGGATTCAAGGATTCAAGGAGATTTTATTGTCATTCGCATCACATGTGGTACATGAGGTGGAACGAAATTGTGATCTCACGATCCAGTTTTACACCCAAAGAGCTGTTATTAATAGATATATAGATAAAAAAGAATACAATAAAAGAAATAGAATATACAAAATAGATAGATAAATATCCCAAGAATAAAAAAAAATAAATAGAGAGTAGAAGGTTCAGCAACATGAAGTCCAGAGTGCAAGTGTGCTATAGCAGCATGATAATGTGAATTAGAGCAGTGGAGATAAAGTGTCTCAGTGCAAGTAAAGTGACCATGTTGGTAAACAGTAAACAGTAATTTGTCCTTGTAAAGTGTCAGTGCAGTGTGTTGTTAAGTGGAGTTTAAGAGTCTTACAGCTTCCGGCAAGAGGCTGTTTCTCAGTCTGGTTGTTTTGCACTTAATGCTCCGCAGCCTCCGGCCTGAGGGGGGTGGGACAAAAAGTGCGTGTGCTGGGTGGGTGGGATCCTTCCTGATGCAGGTGGCCCTTTTCCTGCACCTGGAGGTGTAAATGTCTGTGGTTAATCAGTAATTTTTAATTAATCAGTATATTTAAAGAGTGATAAAATGAAACAACACTTCTTTTTGTACTTATTATACTTTAATTACAGTATAAAAACAGTACAAAACTCCTACTTAAATTGTGCTAAGTGTACTTAACTGTACTAAAATGGAACTATTTTAAATATACTTAATAAGTAATATTTGAACATACTAATACTACTTCATATATGTAACCCCATATTTTAAATATGCTTACAATAAAATTATAATACATTTACTTACAGAGTATTTCAACTGTATCTCTAATTACTATACACCAGGTATATTAGAAATATACTAAGAATAGTTGTTAAATATATGTGATCTAATTACATTAGAGTACAAACATGCATCTTGTTCCTGTCTTTTGTAAGTAGCACTCTTCTAGTATAGTTACTTTGCTGGGTATAAAAATATATTTGTATGTACTGTACTACATTTTTTAGCGTGTTACACATTTACTTTACATTTTTATTTGACATTAAAATGTGTTTTTTAACACTGTATCCTATAATTTACTTACAGTATATTTATATTTTTCTAATTATTATTACAGAGCATTTAAATACATTTTAACTGTTTATATATTAATTTAATACCTATTTATATACTATATATTACATATACCTATATATTACTTAAATTGTGCTAAGTGTACTTAACTGTGCTAAAATGGAACTATTTCAAATATACTTAATAAGTAACATTTAAACATACTAATACTACTTCATGTATGTAACCCCATATATTACATATGATTACAGTAAAATTATACAAATACATTTGATGAGAATTACAACTGTATCACTATTATATTGTACACCAGGTATATTAGAAATGATGTTAGTATAAATACCCTGATGAAAAAATATATATACTTCATTGCACTTAAGACATATTGAGAAATGTCTAAGTATGCTGTAAATATACTAACAGATTTATGTACTTCCTTAAAATACTGTATATTAAAAGTACATTAATATTATGCTTAAACTCGGGCAGAAAGAGCAAAAATTTCTCCGCCCTCCTCCGGCTGTCTGTCACAAACCCTGGAGATATCAGCCAATAGCATTCTCTGAGGCGGACGACCCTGACCCCGCCCCTAAACAGTCAAAACCACGTCTTTCAAAACTTGACCGCAAAAAAACTCACTCGAGCAAAAACAGCAGCTGCAGGAGGGGCAGGTAGGCGTTCTCAGCTGCAGTGCTGTCAGCCAATTAGAGGCGATATATTTGCATGTATGAATATTCACGAGCAAGAGCCAAATCCTGTCTTTCTTCAGAGACCTCTAACCCTCTAACTAACTGATCTAAAGCAGGGCTAAATAGAAACACCTGAGCACTTTTTCTTTTTTAATGGCTCACATAGCATTCATTCATACTGGAGACACTAAACTAAACTGTTTAAAATGAATGAAAAAACGATGGAATGAGACCTTTTAAAATCTAAAAAGTTTGTGGTTATAAGGTGAGAAAATGTGAAGAAAATATTCAAGATTGTATAAATACTTTTGCAAGCCACCATAGATGTCTGTGCTCACTAACATCAACAGGAGTGATTTGGGAGGGAAACAATTCTAATCAAGAAATCAAGGACAACCGGCTCTCTCTGATCCCAGGTTTCTGTTTGCTTTAGTGTATTGTGTGGGAGTCCCACAGGGGTGTATTTTAGGCCTATAAAACTGATAAGATAACATAATCCTTTATTAGTTCCACTTTGGGGAAAAGTCACAGTTTTTCAAATGCAAATGGACAGCGAGGCACATAAAACAAGAAAGAGATAAACTAAATATATGGATAAAATTTAAAAAATCTTTGAAGATGCAATATTGAACATAATTCAATAAAAAAGTGAACAAACTCTCTGAAGCAGGATGTTTAAAAACAGCCCCCACTGACAGACCCCTGGAGAGTTGTGTCTCTGGAGTCCAACTCAACTCGTAATATATAGGGATTATCAGGACCGCCCAGGGGGTCCCAGAGGACCTGTTTGAGAACCACTGTTCTACATGAAACTGATGTATTTCCTCATAATAAAAAGGCTGTTGCTGTTACTGATACTGTATATAGTCTGGTAAAAATATCAACATATTTATTTATCATTTATTTGATTGTTTTTATATGTATATTTATATTTGATATTTTATCCTTTTGTAACTTTGTGTATATACCTGGTGCTGGATATCTAGAATTTCCCTTCTGGGATCAATAAAGTATCTATCTATCTATCTATCTATCTGTCTGTCTGTCTGTCTGTCTGTCTGTCTTTCTAATTTTTAAAAAACCTACATGAAACAATTGATCCCACAGTTGTGCATCGGGGCCTCCCACTCCTTTTTCTGTTCTTGTTAGAGCCAGTTTGTGTCACTCTTTGAAGGGAGTAGTTATAACAGCATGGTTAGCTATTACCAGGAGATTTAGGCAGAGGACTGAGAGTTTCTGACAATAGGACTATATGCAAAAATAGGCTTTAGTACAAAGATTTTTATTCTTTAAAAATAATCTGATACAATTAAATCAATTGTGAAATGGACAATATTGTTTGTGAACTGCATGAAAATGAGTTTTTTCTGATTTGTAAGTGATCCTTAACTTTTGAGATGTAGTGTATATGAGCTCTTTAAAGCCTATCTATCTATCTATCTATCTATCTATCTATCTATCTATCTATCTATCTATCTATCTATCTATCTATCTATCTATCTATCTATCTATCTATCTATCTACATACTAATAGTAGAAACTAATAGTTTCTTTGTCCTTTTCGAAGATTTTGCAAAAATGCTTTGTCTCTCGTTCTCAAGCCTCCCACTCTTGCCCCTCCCTCGCTTTCATCCCTCCATCTGTCTGAACCTCTTCTCTGCTCTTCCTCTTCAGCACTCGTCTTCTCCAGGATCCCGCTGAGCCCATCGTTTTCCTCCCCTCCATCCATCATCTGTCCGTTCCTCCATAAAAGGGTCGGAGCTGGCGGTCTAGCCTCAGTCGCAGTGGTGCAGTCCCTGTACTTTCCATTCCATCTTTCTGTCCTGCAAACGTATCCAACCCCTAATTCTCCACATCAGTGTGTACAGACCTCATGTGAAGTCATGTTGCCAATTAGAGCTGCACGATATATCGTTTAAGCATCATCGTCACGATGTGCGCATGCGCAAAAGTCATTCTGCAATGTTTTGATTCTTGACCCAAGAAGTACAGTAGATACACAGCGCTGTCTCTGTGTCTGTGTGAGTGACAGGCTGCTGCTGCCTGAGAACCTCCATCCACATGGTTGGGCACGTGCTTGTAAACGTGAGCATGTGTGGAAAGCTGTGCACCTCAGTCCAGCACAGTTTTTTATGGCGCAGATATTTCCAGTTACAGCTGAATTCACATTTTTAATCCCAGAATCAATCACTCTTATTTACCTTTTAAAAATCAATTTAAATGCCTGATTAAAGGGTTGATTACTGTTGTTTTGCTGGGCGCTGACTCTTGATTGAGCTCTTGATTGGTCCAGATACGAGACAACGTGTGGGTTGGGGCGGGGCTGGTGATGTCATGGGCCCTGCATTGTTTAATATCGCGATATATATCGGCGAAAAAATAACATTTGCAATATAAAATATTGTGCCGTAGCTCAACATGCACCACCCTGGAAATATAACTACGTGACGCATAATGCGGACAGCCGCAGCCGTGATTGGTCCATTTGGCCTCGCATTCCCGCCCACACATTCCCACCTTCACAGGAAGTGGGCAGTTTCACCATGTCGAAGGCCCAGATTTTGCTCTATATCGTAAAATCCGACCCAAACGGCACCCGTTTTGACCGGTGTTCCACCACGTTGCGCTACCTTGTCAAACCGTGCTTCCCTAGTGTATATTTAAGGTCTTGGTAAAACACAGAATCGACCGGAGATCCGATTTAAACCTACAGTTACTCACACAAGATAGCTAATGCTAACTAGCTGGTGTGAACAGAGCTGTAAGCTCCTCCTTATCTAACCAGACAGTGTTTGTTCTGCTGCAACCCGGGTTTAGCTCTGTCTGTGGTTGGTCCAGAGCTGAGGTGGGCGATCAACTCGTATTTCTGAGGCTTTTGTTTTCTTTTAGCTACTGTAGACAATTGAGGCTGAGAAACAATTTCATGTGCAGCATAAACCTACTATATTTCCCAAAGAACAAGAAAAAGTGGATTTTAGTGGAAGGACACCTACGGATTAAGAATGGGACATTACTTACAGTAAGTGTACCTAATACTTTTGGTAATATAGTGTATCTGTAAAGGCTGGACAACCAAAAAAGGGCATTTCCAAGGAATGTCTCATATATTCAGTTGCCTACAGGATATAGCTAGGCTACTTCGCTGCAGTGTGCAGGAAGCCAGTGGTCAGGTAATCATTAGTTAAGGCAGATAAGCCAGTTCTGGGGAAAGTGAGGAGGCTGTGCCCCTCAGTAATTCCTTTTGCCCTCCAGTCTGATTAATCCCGCTGTTTAACAGCTCCAGCCCTCACTGCCTCCCGGCCACAGAGAAAACGCAGGAGAGGAATAAAATGAATGAGGAAGAGAGGAAATAGAAAAGGAATAAGAGGAATGAGGAGAGAGAGAGGGAGGGGTCAGGTAGAGTAGGCTTAGTAGCTCAGGTACTCCATTTACTGTGTCTTTGCTATCGTAATGACAGGAAAAGTACACCTTGCACCAGTTAAAAAACACGCAGAAAGCATGTAGTAATTCTCTTAATTTATCATGGGTCTGTTTTGGGCGTAATGTGAAATAAACCAATTAGCAAATCACTTCCCATTTCCCTTTAAGAGCCAGGTGAGCTCTGACTTTGGCGGATTGGTATTTTAAAGGCGCAGCGCTTTTGTGCTTCTCAGCAGAGGAAACTGACCTGCTCGTTCACGCTGTGAAGTTGCACAAGCAGGTCATTTAAGGGAACAGCAATGTTTTTACTCTTTATTCTGTTTATTGTTGATGTAAAAGTTTTGTAAAAAGTTTGTGCTCTTCTGCGTGTCCTTGAGCAACAGCGGCGCACCTGTGTTGCCAAGATAGCAATGAGCAATTCAATAATACTTCTAAAATACTTCTAAATAAAAAACAACTGTTACAGTAGTTCACTTGAAGTGCAATGTATCATGTAATTTTTGAAAGTACATTAAATTACTACTACCAATTTAAAAAAATAAGTACATTTTTAACACACTAAAAATTGTAGTACAGTATATTTTATTTAAAAAATTATTTTTATACCCAACGAAATATAATAGTAGTGTGCTACTTACAACAGACAGGAATAAGAAGCGTATATGTACGCTAATGTGAATCGATCGCATATATTTAACATCAGTATTTAGTACATTTCTAATATACCTGGTGTGTAATAGTGATACATCTGTATTACTTATTAAATTTAGTATATGTATTTTACTGAAAGCATATTTAAAACATGGGGTTACATACATGAAGTAATTTAAGAATGTTTGAATATTACTTAAGTACTGTATATTTAAAACAGTCTATTTTAAAACAGTTAAGAACACGTAACACAATTTAAGTAAAGCTTTTGTACTATTTTTATACTCTAATTAAAGTCTAATAAGTACAAAACCAAGTTGTTTTATTTTATCACTCTTTAAATATACTGATTATTAATAATGTGGCTACAAGAACACTTTGGTGCACTATAGCATAATAATGCTTAATATATTTTAATCTACAGAGTTCCCCAATGGTGGAACAAACTACCTTCCACTACCAGATCAGGAGAATCTCTCGCTATCTTTAAGAAACTCCTGAAGACTGAGCTCTTCAAAGAGCTCTTACTCTCCTAACACCTCTAACTAACTACCTTCTACTACCAGATCAGGAGAATCTCTCGCTATCTTTAATAAACTCCTGAAGACAGAGCTCTTCAAAGAGCTGTTACTCTCCTAACACCTCTAACTAACTACCTTCTACTACCAGATCAGGAGAATCTCTCACTATCTTTAAGAAACTCCTGAAGACAGAGCTCTTCAAAGAGCACCTACTCTCCTAACACCTCTAACTAACTACCTTCTACCACCAGATCAGGAGAATCTCTCACTATCTTTAATAAACTCCTGAAGACAGAGCTCTTCAAAGAGCACCTACTCTCCTAACACCTCTAACTAACTACCTTCTACCACCAGATCAGGAGAATCTCTCACTATCTTTAATAAACTCCTGAAGACAGAGCTCTTCAAAGAACACCTACTCTCCTAACACCTCTAACTAACTACCTTCTACTACCAGATCAGGAGAATCTCTCGCTATCTTTAATAAACTCCTGAAGACAGAGCTCTTCAAAGAGCATTTACTCTCCTAACACCTCTAACACACTAACTAATTCTAACCTCATCTCCTTCTTCCTCTTCTCTACTCCTCTATCCAATTATTTCCCTCTGACCTCCTTAAGGCCCTATCTATAGATGCTTTATTTTTAACTTCTATTATTTTTGTACTTAACCTCTTCTATTATTTGCACTTCAACATTGTAAGTCGCTTTGGACAAAAGCGTCTGCCAAATGTAATGTAATGTAATGTAATGTAATCTACTTTTTTCACTAGGGTATGATAAAATATATGGAGGTGGGCATGTAAGCCTGGTATTTTAGCTCCTCCCTGTTCAGACAGGGTATAGTGTGTTGGAATTTGCTTTTTAAGCTCATATAGATCTTTTCATTTGCTCTTAAGCTCGTCTGGATTGGGCAGATTTTCCGTAAGCGCTGAGAATCCCTGTGGAAAAATGGAAACGCCGGAGAGCAGAAAACAGAGCTTCTGGTACAGGAACATCTTCACCCACACACAGATCAGCCCCCCCTCTGTGTCATACACCCACCCACCCACACACACACACACGTGCAGACAGACAGACAGACAGACAGACAGACAGACAGAGGCGGCGGCGGTAACTCACAGTGGATTTCCAGTGGCAGAGCAGGTAAGGCTGAGTGAGTCTCCCTCTCGGAGAATCCCCTGGGGGGGGATGATCCTCACAGTGGGGGCGACTGTGGAGAAACACACATCAACAACAGCTCAGTGGGGCTCGTCACACACACACACGTCTCACCACCTTCTCAGCACACACCTCCTCATCCAACCTTTCTCCACCATCGCTCTCGCGGTTAACGCAGGAGCTCAGGAGAAACCAGCGTGAGAAACTCCTCCTCCAGCTCCATCCAAATCTTATTCTGATCATCCACCAGCCTGAAGAGCCAAATCCCACAGAAACCCCCCAGGAAACTCTGCAATCACCGCCCACACGACTACAGCCAATAATTACTGTTAGAATCAGTGATCAATACTATCGATTATATCATTGTTTATTCCGCTAATGATTAAAAAATGATCTAATGATTATTTTTATTATCAGTTTTACTATCATCTATTGACGTCCTCTTGATTATTCCACTAGTTCAATAATTATTTTTATTATCAATTAATCTATTGATCATCTTCTTGATTATTCCACTAATTCAATAATTATTTTTATTATCAATTAATCTATTGATCATCTTCTTGATTATTCCACTAATTCAATGATTATTTTTATTATCAACTAATCTATTAATCGTCCTCTTGATTATTCCACTAATTCAATGATTATTTTTATTATCAATTAATCTATTGATCATCTTCTTGATTATTCCAGTAATTCAATAATTATTTTTATTATCAATTAATCTATTGATCATCTTCTTGATTATTCCACTAATTCAATAATTATTTTTATTATCAATTAATCTATTGATCATCTTCTTGATTATTCCACTAATTCAATGATTATTTTTACTATCAATTAATCTATTGATCGCCCTTTTGATTATTTCCTACATTATTAAACTATTATTAAATCTAATTACTATTATTATAAAACGTGAATCTAGTAATTATTTTCTTGACTTAAGTCAATCAATTTTCTTGTTTACTCAATGATTATTTTTATTGTTTTGTTGTTTTTTTTTATCTACTGCGTGTCCTCTAGATTATTTGACTAATAAAATTGTCAGTTTTATATTAAGTTAGTCAACTTATCTAAATAATACTTTTATAATTGGTAAATAATATTAGTTTCTTGATTAGTTTACTAGTTCAATGATTACTTTTTTATGTTTAGTATGTCAACTAATCTAAACAGTGCTTTTATAAGTAGTAATTAATTATTATTTTGATTATTTCCTTTATAATATGTGAAACTACTGTCTTTTGTTCTTGTTAGTTAATCTATTGATTGTTCTTTTGGTACCACTTTTAAATAAGACTTTATAAATCTTTATATTAAATGGTTTACAATTAGTTTATTAATGGTTATTAATTAGGTTGTAAATGCCTTAAAAATCATTAATAATCAGTTATAACACAGTTATAACGTAGAAAGGGCAACAATGACCTGTTGCTTGTCAAATAGTGAACCAACAGCCATCTATATTGTTGCCCTTTCTACGTTATAACGGTGTTATAACTGATTATTAATGATTTTTAAGGCATTTCAACCTAATTAATTAATTAGTAACCATTAATAAACTAATTATAAACCATTTATAAACCCTTTATAAAGGCAGCCTTTTTTTAAAGTGGTGCCGTCCTTTTAATTATTTTACTAATCTAATGATTACCTTTATGATATATGAATCTATATGTGATTATTTTCTTGACTTTTTTAATAAATTAGTTAAAATTTTTTTTGATTATTCCACAATTCGTTATTTTTAATATTAGTTAATTTATTGATTGTTCTCTCTATTTTTGGACTAATCTGACGAAACAGACTCTGTGGGTGGGTTTTATGGACAGTGTTTTAGCCAAGTGTTTTATTTTCTCACGTTTCTGTGTCCCTGAGAGTACTAACATCGTTGCGTCATGTTCTATATTTTATATATACATTTTATATTTTCTATTGCATTTTTCCAAAACTTTTGAACTTTTGTTCTCAGGGTCCTGTGCTCTGAGAAACCCCTGTGTGCTATTTTTACGTCTGGATGACGTGAGTCTGGAGTCTGACCACTTCATCACTGCTCTGCTGCTTCAGAACGGCATTTCCCAGCGTCCTGAACTTCACTGAAACGCTCCTCACTTCCAGGAGACGCTAATGTTAGCTTTACCGCGCTGACATTAGCCACGGGCGCGTTACTTACAAGCGGTTACTTACTCACGATCAGCGGGAGCGGGAAATGACTCGCTCCTCAGGTGCTTCAGTTTTGTTTTGTTTCTGTTGCAGGTCGTTGTTGTGCTGGAGGGAAACTCTGCCTCTGCTCTCTGAAAATAACGCTGTGACTTTAGTGACTCTTTCTTCCTGCAGTGGCTTCTCTCTGTTTGTGTCTCTCTGTTTGTTTAAAGCCTCTTTATTTTTATATAACTCTTCTTTCTATCTTGGATTATTTATATTATATTAAAGTTATTACTCCTAATTCAGGAATTTTATAGAGGATTACGTGGGAACCGGTTGATTTAGTTTGTCTTGTGGAGTCCCACAGGGCTCCATTGTGGGACCTATGAAACCTATGATATATTTATAATAATAGCAAGGTAGTTATCAGATTATCTGTATTTAACTGTGGGATTAACTAGTTAACTACCAACCTGTTTTGTGTTTTTTTTTTTTTGACTACCTGTAGAGCTGTTCAAAATTCTTGACAAAAGTTTTTTGGACACTTTTGAATGGATTCCTATATGGGGAAATGTCCAAACCTAAAAACATCGGCTGTATGAAAACCCTACGATGCATTGCTCCAAACAGCTCGAAAAGACCAAATATCTATTTTACAGTTAATAAGGAATAGGGGCATTCTAAAAAAAAAAAAAAAGCGAACACTGCCAATTGTTTTCTACTCGATTTCTATTAGCTTGATAATGGGGCTCGGTGTCAGTTTTAAGGCTGTCGTTCACGCTCTCCCAGTTTCTGATTGCTCTCGCCTGGTGTGTTTAGTATCCGTAAATACCCCTCTGTTTCCTTAGTTTCCTTGCTGAGTATTAAATCTAGTTTGCTAGCTCTTCTATAACCTGTTTCTTTTGATCGTTTTCTTTTGTTACCAACCTGTTTTGTGTTTTTTTTTTTGACCACCTGTAGAGCTGTTTAAAATTCTTGACAAAAGTTTTTTGGACACTTTTGAATGGATTCCTATATGGGGAAATGTCCAAGCCTAAAAACATCGGCTGTACGAAAACCCTACGATGCATTGCTCCAAACAGCTCGAAAAGACCAAACATCTATTTTACAGTAAATAAGGCCAATTATTTTCTACTCGATTTCTATTAGCTTCATAATGGGGCTTGGTGTCAGTTTTGAGACTGTCGTTCACGCTCTCCCAGTTTCTGATTGCTCACACCCGGTCTGTTTAGTATTCGTAAATACACCTCTGTTTCCGTAGTTCCTTGCAAATATATATTGTCCACTATGGCGTTCATGCTCTCCAGCTTCTGATTGCTCACACCTGGTCTTTTTAGTATAAATACCCCTCTGTTTCCTATATGGGGAAATGTCCAAGCCTAAAAACGTTGGCTGTGCGCAAACCGTATCATGCATTGCTCTAAAAAGCACAAGCTAGATTTTCAACGTGTTCAGTTATTTAAGTTATTACATTTTTTGTGTGGAATAATAACAAGAAGTGGAAGATTACGATGAACAGCAAGTTGGCTTTTCCAACTTGATCATAATCAGAAGCACAGTTTAAGGGATCAGCATGCTTCTGTACTGTAAGCAGAGCAGTTATAACTCTAAACTCTAAATCCTCTCTAAAGCTCTGCATCAGAGCGTGGTGTAAACAGATGGTAATTGGAGGCTGTAATAAAAAGCGCTAATGAAGGTAACGTGGCAGTAGGCAGATTGGACGCTGAGGGGGGGGCGGGGTCAGACTCACAGTGGACGTCCAGGCGGTAATGGCGGACTCTCTTCTGGCCCACGAGTGCCGGGTGGGACGCCTCGCAGCTCAGGGCGGCGCCGTTATCCTTCCTCTCCACGGGCAGACGGATAGTGTTGGAAACGCTCACTGTTTTCCCATTCTCCTGCTGAGATACCACACCTGAGAGACAGAGAGAGAGAGGGAGGGGGAGGGGTGGAAAGAGAAAACAGTAAATTTTGTGAACATTTTTTTTATTTTATAACACAAAGAAAAATTCCCAAAGATTAAAACCTACAGTGTGGAGCGAAGCATCAAAAAAAGATCTGTAATGTTGAAAAATGACAAAAATGAGAGGCCTTACAGTAATTTTCTGTCTTAAGTTTTGAAAAAAAAAGAAGACAAAATCCAATTCTTCAGGCTCCAGAAGCAGAACTGTTGCATGGTGCAATCTCAGAAATGCTCAAAAATGAGGATAATTGTAAAATTACTGTAAAATTACTCGAATTTTTTGATCTCAACCACTAAGAAAAGTCTTAAGCTTAAGCTTTTTATATTATAATATTGCTGCACTCATCTATTTGTAGTTTTTACATCACTTGTTCTTTCCATCTAGCTGAGCAGTCATTTCCCTTAAGAAATTACATTTTCTAGTAAAAAATAATTCTAGTTTACTAGTTTTTACTTTCTACTAGCTTCATAATTTGAGTCTTCACAAAGACCCAAATCCACAGCATGCACCCACATCAGACTTTTCTAACAATGCTAATCACATGATGCTACAGCGTTCATCACACTCTCCCAGCTTCTGATTGCTTTCACCTGGTCTGTGTAATATAAATACCCCTTTGTTTCCTAAGCTCCTCGTCGAGTATTGAATTTCCTAGCATTTCTTTTGATTGTTTTCTTTTGTTAAAACCCGATTTGTGTTTTGTTTTTTTGCATGCCTCATTTTCCGCACTTTTATGGCACACTTAAAATCCTTTCATTTTTCCCAAAAATCTTCAGTGCACCTTATAATACCTTATAATGCCTTATGTATGAATTTTACTGGTCAGGTTGTAAGGATCAGTAAAGCCACTCTGCTGAAGTACATACAGCGTTATACAGCAGTTTCAAGTTAGCTCTCCAGCACCGAGGCTAGCACCGTAGCGTTAGCATTAGCTGCTAACCACTATTGCTGCACTCATCTATTTGTAGTTTTTACATCACTTGATCCTCCCATTTAGCTGAGCACTCATTTCCCTTAAGTAAATACATTATTCTAGTTTAAAAAACACGTTCATAGCTGAAAGTTTCAATGGATTTAATCGATAACTACCAACTTGCAAAATGCAAATACCTTTGCCAGATAAACCTTTGGCTAAATGGGGGTATACCAGCCTTTTACCAATGCAGAGAAGGGGTGCCATGCATAAACTATTTCTATTCATTTCTATTCGTTTGTAATACAAAGAAATAATAAATCCCCAAAGATGAAGACCTACAGTGTAGAAGGAAGGAGCTCCAGCAGCAGAACTGTTGCACGGTGCAATCTCAAAAATGCTCAGAAATGAGGATAATTGCTGTGAAATTACTGAATTAATTGAGGTCAACCGCTAGGCAAACACAAGTCAGGTCCAGAAATATTGTTTTGACTTATTTGTTAAAAATCTTTCCCGCGATAACAAGGTCAAAGGGTCAATTTGCGAAAAATCATCATCTTCTAAGACCAAATATCTATTATACAGTAAATAAGAAATAAGGCAGTTCTGAAAAATAAAAACAAACAAACACTGCCCATAATTTTGTTTCAATTCCCAGCATGCACCCACACCAGACTCTCCTAACACTGCTGATTATGTGGCACTACAGTGTTCACGCTCTCCCAGCTTCTGATTACTCTTACCTGGACTGTTTAGTATAAATACCCCTCTGTTTCCTTAGCTCCTTGCCGAGTATTGAATCTAGTTTGCCAGCTATTCTACTACACATTTCTTTTGCTTGGGCCCCTGTGATTGCCTTTTGGCACACTGCCCATACTGCCAAAAGTACCAATTAGTCTTATGTAATATTCAAATTTTCTGAGACACAGATTTTTGGGTTTTCATTGGCTGTAAACCATAATCATAATCAACAATAAAAGAAAGAAACGCTTAAAATAGATCACTCTGTGTGTTTTAATACATCTATATAATAGATGAGTTTCACATTTTGAACTGAATTACTGAAATAAAGTTACTTTAGAATGGTACTTGATTCTAAGGAAAACTAAACCATACAATACAAAGGTTATGGCACATTAAAGGGAAAGTTTAGTCTAGGCTTGAGACTAGGCTTAAACCTCATCTAAGAAACCAGCCTATTGTGTAAAGAAAAGAAAATCCATTGTTTAGTTTAGAATATTTTTCATGCTGTTTGAATGGAGGTCATTATTAGAATACTGGGCTTTTTGGGGATTCTTCATGAATTACATTACGTATTGCCTACTCATGCTCTCCCAGCTTCTGATTGCTCTCACCTGGTCTGTTTAGTATAAATACCCCTCTATTTCCTTAGCTCCTTGTCGAGTATTGAATCTAGTTTGCTAGCTATTCTACAACGCATTTCTTTTGCTTGGGCCCCTGTGATTGCCTCTTGATATTTACTTTAAAATCTGTGGATTACCTCTAAAAAAAGTTACACAGTTCACACAAATCAATGTCTTCCATCAAATTCAGACAAAAGCTAAATGGAAACTCTCTGGATTTCTCTTGGTTGCCCACAGCGTTAATTTACACATATTAACCTTATGGGCCGACCGTTTGAAAGCCATCAAAGAAACAAATCTAAATGTAAAATGTAAAAATGAGGCCAGTGCCACCACTCACGAAAAAACGAGTCTCTACTTTCACATAACACATGAGGTCAGCAATCATGCCGCTTTCAGAATTTCACTTTATTCTCTCTGGTTTAGAAACCTGGCATGATAAAAAAAAAGGATATTTGGCAAGATGGTGGTTGTAATATTCAGCATGGCAACGTCTTAAAATTTCGTTTAGTGCACAATTATTCTTATTCTATACTAGTGCATTTAAAAAAAATCAGAATTTCATTAAAAAGCTACTTTTTTCAGCAATTATTTCGGTTTAAAATGTTTTTTTTTTATTGGTGATGATTATGGCTTACAGCCAATGAAAACCCAAAAATCAGTGTCTCAGAAAATTAGAATATTATATAAGACCAATTGGTACTTTTAGCAGTGTGGACAGTATGCCAAATCCTGCTGGAAAATGAAATCCGCATCTCCAAGTTTTCAGAACTTCATGCTTTCGTCTGATGACAAATTTTATGTAGATGCCGATTTCATTTTCCAGCAGGATTTGGCACACTGCCCACACTGCCAAAAAAGTACCAATTGGTCTTATATAATATTCTAATTTTCTGAGACTATAGAAATCCATTGTTTAGTTTATAATATTTGTCATGCTGTTTGAATGGAGGTCATTATCACAATACTGTGCTTTTTGCGACTCATATTAATACTAATTCTACAGCAATTACTGCACTTACTTATTACGTGTAATACTCCATATTGCCTACACACGCATGTGATGTCATCCACTGTCACGCCAAACCTTCTGTTATTTACTGCAGGAGAGCATTACGTGCACATGTTGTGTGAGGTATTAACAGCTTAATTAGAGCTGCTAATTACAAATGTACACCATAATAAGGATGAAGGGGTGACAGAAGGAGATACTGAAAGAAAGGAATAAAGAGAGAAAGAAGGAAGAGAGAGAGAAAGAGAGAGAGAGAGAGAGAGAGAGAGAGAGAGAGAGAGGGAGGTGGTGGAAGCTGGCAGGCTACAGGAAGTGAAGGCACACGGAAGAGTGAGTCAAAGTAATTCAATTGTATAACTATCACAGTTCTTTACACTCCAGTGTAAAAGTGTCCGGTCTCCTGCCTCTCAAACACACACACACACACACACACACCTACCACACACAAACACACACACACACACAAAGGCATGCACTCAGCCCAAGAACATAATCCTGACCCGGCCCTGTACCCGTCTACACTCTCACCGTCTCTCCAGCCTGAAAAAGGGGAGGATGAAAAGATGAAAAGAAGCACAAACGCAGACGAAGAAACGGAGGGATGAAAGAGTGGTAAAAGGACTGGTAGTGATGGTCGCTTTATTAATTTTAGAACGTTAGAATTTAATTTAATACATGAAAATCTAAATATAATAAGTTTTGTCCTTTTTCAATTCTCGCGTATAATCAATACTCAGGTGATTGGCTTCCTCCAAGTAGTGCCGTGCGCAGTGTCATGTGACCGTGAACAGTAGTGATGTCAGTGTGTGGTGCATTCTGGGCATTGTATGGTTTTATAATGCACTGATTTAATTGTAAATTAATTTACTTTAAGCTTTTAGGGACTAATATCCGTAAAGTTTGTAAATAAAATAATTATTTTCTAAAGAATCATGATCAATCAGAATTTTACATCCCAGACAGAATTAGTCCTACAAATTCTAATCAAGTCAAATAAAAGAAATGTACTGATTTGTTGATGTCAGTTTATTGATAGTTATTGATAGTAATAGTGCACCTTATGTATAAAAATAGATTAAAAAAATAGAGAAAAAAGAAAATAGACCAAAATATAGACGTTTATTGGTAGTGCGCCTAATAATCCGGTGCTCCTTATGTATGGAAATAGACCAAAAAATAGACCAATAAATAGACCAAAAAATAGACGTTTATTGATAGTGCACCTTATAATCCGGTCACCTTTATGTATGGAAATAGACCAAAAACGAGAAAAAAATAGACGTTTATTAATAGTGCACTGTATGTATGGAAATAGATAAAAAAAATAGAACAAAAAATGTATTGATACTGCGCCTTATAATCCGGTGCTCCTTATAAATAGATTTAAAAAATAGACCAAAAAATTGACCAAAAAATAGACGTTTATTGATATTGCACCTTATAATCCGGTGCTCCTTATATGTGGAAATAGATTAAAAAAAATAGACCAAAAAATAGACCAAAACAATAGACCAAAAAATAGACCAAAAAAATAGACCAAAAAAATAGACCAAAAAAAATAGACCAAAAAATAGACCAAAAAATAGACCAAAAAAAAATAGACCAAAAAAAAAAATAGACCAAAAAAAAATAGACCAAAAAAAATAGACCAAAAAATAGACCAAAAAAATAGACCAAAAAAAATAGACCAAAAAATAGACCAAAAAAAAGACCAAAAAATAGACCAAAACAATAGACCAAAAAATAGACCAAAAAATTGACCAAAAAAATAGACCAAAAAATAGACCAAAAAAATAGACCAAAAAATAGACCAAAAAAATAGACCAAAAAAAAATAGACCAAAAAAAATAGACCAAAAAAAAAATAGACCAAAAAAAATAGACCAAAAAATAGACCAAAAAAATAGACCAAAAAAATAGACCAAAAAATAGACAAAAAAAAGACCAAAAAATAGACCAAAAAAATAGACCAAAAAAAAGACCAAAAAATTGACCAAAAAAATAGACCAAAAAATAGACCAAAAAAATAGACCAAAAAATAGACCAAAAAAAATAGACCAAAAAAAAATAGACCAAAAAAAATAGACCAAAAAAAAATAGACCAAAAAAATAGACCAAAAAATAGACAAAAAAAAATAGACCAAAAAAAAGACAAAAAAATAGACAAAAAAATAGACCAAAAAATAGACCACAAAATATTAGATAAAAAAATAGACGTTTATTAATAGTGCACCTTATGTATGATAATAGATAAAAAAAAGAACAAAAAATGTATGGATTGTGCACCTTGTGATATGGTGAGCCTTATACTTCGTAAGATACGATAATTGTTTTTTATTTATTTATTTATTTATTTTGAATATATATATTTCCCACTTTTGGGTCCCGACCCACCAGTTGAGAATCGCTGCTGTAGATGCTGCTGTAATGCAGTCAATTATTAACTAATGATAATTGATTGGAAGTGAAATGTAAGACTTCATTAGGTATTGAACCATTTCCTGAAGAATGGTAATGAACTCAGATTGAATGATGTTGATCGCTGAGATTTATTGATGTGCTGAATCGTTCCTGAAGGAGGAATTTAATCAGAGATGTTGCCAGGTCACGCATTTACACTCGTAATGAGGGGAGGTACAGAAGTGGAGGAACAGAGGGAGCACACGCTGTACCCCTGAGAGAGAGAGGGGGGGGGGGGGCGGGGGGTCTGGATCAGTGTGTTCTATTCACAAGCACCTGGGCACAGCCTCTGGCACACAGCTGAGACTCGGGTCTTGTTTGTGTGTGTGTGTTTGTGTGTGTGTGTGTGTGTGTGTGGGAGGACAGCCAGACGGACAGATGTGTGTAAGAAGAGTAAGAGGGGGAAAAAAGTGACAGAGGCGACGGCGGCGGCGCTTAGGCTGACAGAGAGATTAGAGGACAAAAGAGACACGGCCCTCCGCCACAACCCTGCCGCGATAACACCTAAACAGATATAGCAGAGCAGCAGAACAGAAGTGTGGAGGGGAGGATAAAAGACTGAATAGCTACCGGCCAGGGACTGATAGAGAGAATCACGTCTCTGATAAAGAGAAGAACAGAGCTGTGGATGGAGAGAATGAGCGACTGACTCGCTGAGTGAAAGAAAAAATGAATGAATGAATGCAAAGAACTTCAGGGACGAGAAGATCAAACGGAATAGAAATAAGATAATATAATAATAATAATAGTAGTGAAAATGAATGCATTCTGTTACACATGCCTTCACAGATATAATAAGATAATATATTATACCGCAGTTAGTTCCGACCCTGCTATGTGATTGGCTGAGAGGCGTTTTATGAGTGACATTATCAGCCGGTAATGCACTGTAACCGAAGCTCTCCATGTATTACTCCGCCACATACAGGTAACCTAACAACAATGCAGCGCTTACAAGCCAAATACAAACCAAATGCGATGTCATTATTCACCACTGGAAGGCGCTGGATCTCATAGACACCAAAGACAAAGCAAAGCTGATCAATGTACGGTTGATGGCTCGCTTATAGATGTTTTTTTTTTTTTTTTGCAAATATGTGAGATTGACCATTTTAATATTATATGTTGCTTACACTATTTAAGGCAAGCAGAAAATGTTTCATATTGAAAAAATACTTTTAACTATTTTTCCTAGATCTTTAACCTTTAAGACGGGTCAATTTGACCTGTAACATAACAGGAGGGTTAAGAGAATTAGTACATGCTTTTTGCTTTACGCTTCGAGCTGCGCAAAGTGTACTTTTCCTGTGGTTTTGATAGCAAAGACATACTGACACCCCAAAAAAAATCAAGCTGAAACCTATAGAAAGCTAAAATATGATCCCTTGACTCTTTGAGAAATCTAAATCTGACCCAAATTAAACTAAATCATAGTAAAAGACATAAAAACGAGTTTTTTTTTATGATACAGTAAATACAATTACCAGCTATTTCCCGGCGGTCTCGGACCCAGCGCAGGGTGGCGGGGGGTTTGCTGCGGGGCGACAGGCAGGTGAGCTCCACCTCTCCGCCCTCCACCGCCTCCGTCTTCACCTCCACCGAGGGGATCTCCGGGGGCACCACCACTGACAGCGTCGCCACCTGGTGGTGCGTGTCGTCAGTGTACAGCTGACAGAAGTATCCGCCCTCGTCCGACACGCTCACGTTCGTCAGGGTGATGCGCACCAGGCGCGGCGTGAAGAGGACCATCTGAAAACGGTCGTCTTTGAGCGCTGGAGAGAGGGAAAGAGAAAGAGAGAGATAGAAAGAAAAAACAAAAAAACGAGAAACAGAGAGAGAGAGAGAGAGTCAGAGTCATATAGTGATTCGCTGTCAGAGATACAAATCTAGTACAAGTACTGGCTCAGTGACCACAGCCCAGCCACATGTATTGGCAGCTGTTGGCTGATCCAGAGGAAAGACGGCCTATTGTTCACTATCATTATTAGAAGCACTTCCACCCAGACTTCAACCCACTGGTGCTGTTGGTGCACCATTCATCACCGGTCAGTGTCTGACCACAGAACAGCTGCTGAACAGATATTATGTGATTACTGGACCATCCCCAGCACATCACTGACACTGAAAAGGAAAATGTGTTACTGCTACAAGAGTATCAAGGCCTTTTGCAACAGGACAGGAAAACCAAACAACGACTGGTTATGAGTTTAATTTAACAACAAACTGTTTGAGAGGCTGCTTTTCAATGTCTGTGATGGTCAATGGAAGAATGTACAACAACACCGTTATCAGAATCCCCCTTCGGGGGCCCCTTTTATTAGTTACTGACAGTAGAATACAACCAGACTGGAACACGTTCAGCAGTATCCAGGTTAAAGCACACCAGCTTTAACATCCCTGTCTTTAACACTAGAATGAATAAACAGACAAACCAAGTCTCACTTCATAGCCAGGTGTATCCAATCATGAGAAAAGGTATTTGAAGAGTGGCATCATGGGCTCATCAAAACAACTCTCAAATGATCTAAAAAACAAAGATTGTTCAACATAGTTGTTCAGGGGAAGGATACAAAAAGTCGTCTCAGAGATTTAACCTGTCAGTTTCCACTGTGAGGAACATAGTAAGGAAATGGAAGAGCACAGGGACAGTTCTTGTTAAGCCCAGAAGTGGCAGGCCAAGAAAAATATCAGAAAGGCAGAGAAGAAGAATGGTGAGAACAGTCAAGGGCAATCCACAGACCACCTCCAAAGAGCTGCAGCATCATCTTGCTGCAGATGGTGTCACTGTGCATCGCTCAACAATACAGCGCACTTTACACAAGGAGAAGCTGTATGGGAGAGTGAAGCGAAAGAAGCCATTTCTGCAAAAGCACGCCACAAACAGAGTCGACTGAGGTGTGCTTTTGTGCTTTTGCATACCTCAGACGACTCTGTTTGTGCAGAAATGGCTTCTTTTGCAAACTCTCCTTGTGCATTCTTCTACTTATGGCACTTAAGGTTTTCTATGACATTAAAACTTGTAGCACTAAGATAGCTATGGAATTTGTACTTGTAGGACGAAGGTAGCTACGGGATTTGTACTTAGAATTTGCCATTTGGTTACTAAAAAAAAAAAACTTTTACTGAAAATGTCAAAGTAAATTAGCCCTAAATCAGCATTGCACATGGCAACCCATCTGATCAGAGTATAGGAGAACATGCTGAGGAGCATGCTGGCAGCTCAGTAAGCACAGTATGACCACTGTAGACTGTAGACCCAGCTGCTCACAGAGGACATGTTGTGCTCTAACTGTACCAGAACCACTCAGATAAAGGGAACTCTGTAGGAAAATGAGTTTCTAGAAAGCAGAAATGCAGAAATACTGTCCAACTGTCTTGGAAAAGTGAACGGCAGCCTGTTCACACGAGCAGCAGCAGGACTCTTATAGACTCAGCCTCCCCGAGAGTTTTTTCTATTTATTTTCAGAAAGAGCTTTAAGCTCGTCTGACAGGAAAAGACAATGTCGCATTGCATTCAAAGCATGTCACCTGCAAGTTTTGTGGCACGTCACATTTTTAATGTGAGAGTCCTGCACAGGAAGTTTCCTTTCAGAAAGAGCTGAATAAATAATGTACACTGACAGGTTCTACTTTAATAAATAATATAACTTTATAGGTAGAAGTTCTATATGAATATAATATACAGCTCTGTAATATTTTAGTTTCTGAATCAGTTTCTCTGATTTTGCTATTTATATGCTTATGTTTGAGTAAAATTAACATTGTTGTTTTTTATTTTTGTTTTATTATCATTTAGAGCATTTATTTGCAGAAAATGAGAAATGGCTGAAATAACAAAAAAGAGATGCAGAGCTTTCAGACCTCAAATGATGCAAAGAAAACAAAAAGTTCATATTCATAAAGTTTTAAGAGTTCAGAAATAATCAATATTTGGCGGAATAACCCTGTTTTTTAATCCCAGTTTTTTTTCATGCATCTTGGCCACATGTTCTCCTCCACCAGTCTTACGCACTGCTTTTGGATAACTTTATGCTGCTTTACTCCTGGTGCAAAAATTCAAGCAGTTCGGTTTGATGGTTTGATGGTTTGTGATCATCCATCTTCCTCTTGATTATATTCCAGAGGTTTTCAAATTGGTAAAATCAGGGAAAAAATATTATTTCTCTTATTTGATTTTTTTCAGAGCTGTGTATGCACTTTTACGAGAGAAAAAAAAATAGGACACCTTTTAGATTTTTTGTTTTGGCATGATGCTGGATGATATGACTACAGAATAAAACATCTCAATATGCTTAAGAGAATCAAAGCATGCTGTATGATTAAACCAATAACATGTGGATCCGTAACTGTGGATCCAAGTAAAACATATTGTATAAGTATTGGCACTCCTGAAATGTTTCCAGATTAAATTAAGTCTTTCAAATATGAGAGACCTGGAGCAGTTTGCAGAAAAAGAGTGGTCCAGAATTCGAGCTGAAATGTGAAAGAAACTTGTTATAGGATACAAGAAGCGATTGATTTCAGTTATTTTTTCCAAAGGGTGTGCAATCTAATTTAAGAATACTGCTTACACTCTTGACCTGAGAAACAACTTGGTGGACAAGGTCATACGTTGGTTTCCAGACAGACAGATTCTACTCTGTACAGGTCTCAACGAAAGAAGTTGATGCCTAAATGTTTAGAGTCATACTTGCTTCAGTGCTCAAACCCCTACGCCCTACATACACTGCATCGACTCTGCCTTAATGGCACTGTCCTAGAAGAGGGAGCCTCTTCTGAAGCTGATGCACAAGAAAGTCATGCAGTCCAACAGCATGGGTTACTTGTCCTGTGGTCTGACAAGACCAAGATAACCTTGTTTGGCTTAGAAAGTACAGCATGTACCAAGACAACTGTCCCTGGCCTACAGTTAAGCATGGTGGTGGTATCGTCTTGGTTTGGGGCTACATGAGTGCTGCCAGAAACTGTTAGTTGAGGTGTTTCAGGCCTGAAATGTAGGAATGGAGGTTTATTGTGACAAAAGTAATGAGATGAAGATGAGCCGATAAAACATTAAATATATTGGGCTCATACTGCCTGTAATCAAACCCAAATAAAGGTTTATTGTGGAAACATAAAATGTTTTTAATTTGCAGTTTTTCTTATCGTACACAAAAATACATAAAACTGCAAAAGGTTCACAGTTTAAAAAAAAAAAGTGGCAGCAAATATAAAAACCCATATATTCACGATCCAAGACTCTGTCAAAACGTCTTAACGTCTCAATGCTGGTATTATTTGCGACCAACTTTTTTTGACTGACACTTTCATTACGCGATACGAAAAAAGCTTAGAATAAGTATCAGATGAATGTCTGATTTATATGTAATGAATGTTTGTGTTTTTGTGCTTTTGTTTGCTTTTTTTTGTTGTTTTTTTTTTCAGTCCGGAACAATAGGAAGAAGAAAAAAAAAAACATGTTTCTATCAGCGACAATATTCAAATCAATTCGAGACTCACGGCGTCTCGCTATGACCTCAGGGGGGAACAAAAAAAAAAACACATTTAGGCAAGACAACTTATTAAAAAATATGTTCCCTCAACCTTTTCTTCCTTTGTTTATGATTACGCTTGGAAAACAGCTCTTTTCTGTCGTTCTATTGTTTTATTTCTGCTCATTCTTTCCTTTCTTCCCTCCGATTTATTTATATGTTAATTGGTTTGGCACTAATGTAGCTTGGAACGTTCATGCCAGCAAAATACTGAGAGAGAGAGAGAGAGAGAGAGAGAGAGAGAGAGAGAGAGAGAGAGAGAGAGAGAGCAACAAAAGCAAATAAAGAGGGGGAAGGTACGAATAGAAGCTCTGAAAGGTCACAGGCTGTTTACACTAGATACTACACTGTGTATACATGTGTATCTTATCTGAATGTTGTCTGTGTTCACACTGATGATTAAATATGGATTTAACTACAGGTAAGTAAATGATGTGGGGTTGGTTGGTTGATGCTGCAGTTGGTCTGCAGGTTTAGGTTCAGCAGCAGTATGTGCTGAAAGAATGAGGTCAGCTGACTCCCTGAATATACTGAATATAGACCAGGTTATTCCCGGATCAATGGATTTGATTTTTTTCTTCCCTGATTTCACACATCCATATTCCAAGATAACAATGTCAGGATTCATGGGGCTGGAATTGTGAAGGGTTCAGGGAGCATGAGATCATCATTTTCCCACATGGATTGAGAGAGTGTTCACCACAGAGTCCAGATCTTAACCTCATTGAGAATCTTTGGGATAAAGTGCTGGATGGAGAAGAGCTGCTTTGTGCAGCGGTTGGTCAGACTCCACCATCATCAATGCTGCTGCAAGATCTTGGTGAAAAATTAATAAATTAATGCAACACTGGATTGAAAATAAATCTTGTGACATTGCAGAAGCTTATAGCATCAGAGTTAAGGAATAAATCTACACTGATGGTTTGGTGTGGTGGTCTGAAAGTGAGGTGTGTTCAGGTAAATTTCTGACGTATTTCTATATATTTTGGCGGTGAAAAACACTGAGGAGCGCCACTGACTGATTAAAACCCTATTTCACATTATGCCCAAAATTAACCACACCCATGATTAATTAAGAGAATTAGTACATGGCTTTTGTGTGTTTTGAGATGTGCAAGGCGTATTTTATTGTGCCTTCATGATACCAAATACACACCAACACGCCTTATATCCAGCCGCACAATCCGCAATTGACACGTGCACTATAGATCACTAAAATATGAAAATATTAAATGAAATGAAAGTATAAAAATTATATATATTTCTTGCATTGCTTTACAAAATGTTGCCAATCTACTATCTTATCCTCTCATTCTGAACATTTTTTTTAATTAAATTATATAAAATATATATTTTTTATATATTATTTGTTTTTTAATGGTTTTACCATTAAATTTCTATGTTTTGTTCAGGAAGTTCCTTATTTTAGCTTATCTGATTAAAAACCTGATATTAATTTTATTTGTAAATGCTCGACTGCATTGAAAATGATTTTTATCCTTAATGTATACAACAATAAAGGTTTAATGATTGATTGAGTGATTGATTGATTTAATAGTTGGAGTAGATCATAATTTTAAGGATAAATGAAACACTAATAAACAATTTTTCATTAATTGTATTGGAATTTATTTCTATAGGTAATACTCAGATGCTTTTCTTTCTTTTCTAGGTAAAATCTTTATAATAACAGACTTCACTTAATAAGCAAGTTCTGCATTATTTCACAGCTTGTTTAAAGGTTTGCTTCCATTTATTGATGATAATTTATTCATTGGTAAGAATAACTTTGACTTAACTAAATGCAAACAACTTTTTTTTTTTAAATGTCATTTGTTATTGTTATTAAAAATTGTTTTTAAAAAAGTTTGCAGACGTGTACACATGAGTCACATGATACATGATTGTGGAATGTGATTGGCTTTTAATCCAAGGTGCTGCACACATGCATTTGTTGACAAGCTGAGAATTGGCACATCCCCTCGGGGATCAATAAAGTATCTATAGACCTGCTGTTAATCAGAATAGACTAGGGTACCTACCTACCTACCTACCTACCTACCTATCTATCTATCCACCTACCTACCTACCTACCTACCTACCTACCTACCTACCTACCTACCTACCTATCTATCTATCCACCTACCTACCTACCTACCTACCTACCTACCTATCTATCTATCTATCTATCTATCTATCTATCTATCTATCTATCTATCTATCTATATATCTATCCACCTACCTACCTACCTACCCACCTATCTATCTATCCACCTACCTACCTACCTACCTACCTATCTATCTATCCACCTACCTACCTACCTACCTACCTACCTACCTACCTACCTACCTATCTATCTATCCACCTACCTACCTACCTACCTACCTATCTACCTATCTATCCACCTACCTACCTACCTACCTACCTATCTATCTATCCACCTACCTACCTACCTACCCACCTATCTATCTATCCACCTACCTACCTACCTACCTACCTATCTATCTATCCACCTACCTACCTACCTACCTACCTATCTATCTATCCACCTACCTACCTACCTACCTACCTATCTACCTATCTATCCACCTACCTACCTACCTACCTACCTACCTATCTATCTATCCACCTACCTACCTACCTACCTACCTACCTACCTATCTATCTATCCACCTACCTACCTACCTACCTACCTACCTACCTATCTATCTATCCACCTACCTACCTACCTACCTACCTACCTACCTACCCACCTATCTATCTATCCACCTACCTACCTACCTACCTACCTACCTATCTATCTATCCACCTACCTACATACCTACCTACCTACCTATCTATCTATCCACCTACCTACCTACCTACCTACCTACCTATCTATCTATCCACCTACCTACCTACCTACCTACCTACCTACCTACCTACCTACCTACCTACCTATCTATCTATCCACCTACCTACCTACCTACCTACCTACCTACCCACCTATCTATCTATCCACCTACCTACCTACCTACCTACCTACCTATCTATCTATCCACCTACCTACATACCTACCTACCTACCTATCTATCTGTCCACCTACCTACCTACCTACCTACCTATCTATCCACCTACCTACCTACCTACCTACCTACCTACCTACCTATCTATCTATCCACCTACCTACCTACCTACCTACCTACCTACCTACCTATCTATCTATCTATCTATGAAGTGGCAGAAGCATGTGGTGAGATGGTGTAGAATAATCCATACATTTATTATCATATCAATTGTGTTCAGTCACTAAACCCCCCCCCCCCCCCCCCACCTTCTGAAAGGTTCTGAATCTGATCTTTTATAGATTGAAGGTAACAATAAAAAAATACAATAAAATGCTATTTGGGCCAATCCTAGCTGAACGTAGGTATTTTTATGTAGGAAGGGTTAACCGCCCATTCCTAAAAAAGAAAAGCTGACAGGTGATTAGAGGAGGGTGGAGGGATGGAGAGAAGAAGGGAGCGGTGATGGAGGAGAGTAAAGAATAAAACGCCTCTTTTTTCCCTTTGTTGTTAAAGAAGGGGAACAGAATCGATTGCTTGAAAATGAGAATAATCGCAAATAATGAGCAGTACAGCAGCCGTTGTAGGAGTCATTACGTATCGACTGGAGGCTCACACACACACACACACACACACACACACACACTGGCTGTCATTGCCCCCTCATCTGGGTTCTACACACTGAATTTAAGAGAAGAGCAGAAGGGAGATGTGCTGAACACTTTTTTTTAAGAAATTCGAAGTGAATAAGTGACTCAGGGATAAGAAGGAAGAAGTAACAGCAACAGAGGATAAAAAGAGGGATGGAGAGAAGGAGGATAAGCAAGTGAAGAAAAAAGTAAAGGAGTAAGTGAGTAAGAGACTGAAACAAATTAGGTAAATGAGTCAGTGATGGAGAGATTAAGGGAAAGAGTGAGTGAGGAAAAGATTAAGTGGAGAAAGGAGTGATGGAGAAAATGAAGGAGTATGGGAAGAAGAATAATGGAGAGAGTGAGAAAGTGAGGTGTGGTATGAGTAGATATGGGAGTGACATCATAAATACATAAATGAATGAGTGATGAAAAGGGAGGAAGTGAGAAAGTAAGTGAAGTGAAAGAGAATAAAGGATAGAGTAAAAAGGGAGGAAGTGGCTGGGAAGTGGAAGGACGTGAGAGAGTGTAAGGGAGTGTGTAAGGAAAGGAAGAGAAGATTGAGTAGGAGAAGGAAGTGAGAATGAGTAAGGGAGAGAGTGAAGAGAGGACTGAGTAGAGGAAGAAAGTAAGAAAGAGACTGAGTAGGGAAAGAAGTAAAACAGAGTAAGGGATAGAGTGAGACCGCAAGAGAGCATAGAGGAGAGAGTAAGTGAGTAGGGTAGGAAGTGAGAGTGAGTAAGGGTTAGAATGAAGAAGTGAATAAGGGACTAAGTATTGGAAGGAAGTGTGAGAGTGTAAGGGAGAGAGTGAATAGAGGATTAACTAGGAGAAGGAAGTAAGAAAGAGTAAGAAATAGTGAAGAAATGAGGAAGGGATTGAGTATGGGGTGGAAGTGAAAAAGGGAGTAAGTAGGGAAAAGAAGTGAGAAAGAGTAAGAAATAGAGTGGGGAAGAGAGGAAGACATTGAGTACGGAAAGGAAGTGCAGGAGAGTATGTGAGAAAGAGATTGAGTATGGGGAGGAAATGAGAGGAAGTATGGGATAGAGTGAGAAAGTAAGGAAGGAATTAAGGAGGGGAAGGAAGTGAGGAAAGGTATGGGATAGACTGAGAAAATAAGGAAGAGATTAAGTATGGGGAGGACGTGAGAGGAAGTATAGGATAGAGTGAGAAAGTAAGGAAGGAATTAAGTAGGAGAAGGAAGTGAGGAAAGGTAAGGGATAGAGTGAGAAAATAAGGAAGAGATTAAGGATGGGGAGGAAGTCAGACGGAGTATGGGATACAGTACGAACATGAGGAAGTGTTTGAGAATGGGAAGGAAGTGATAGGGATTATGGGATAGAGTGAAAAAGTGAGGAAGGGTTTCAGTACGGGGAGAATGTGAGGAAAAGTAAAATGAGAAATAAGGAAGCGATTGAGTATAGGGAGGAATGAAAGGGATTATGGGATGGCTACATTTCCTATTCCACCTTAAATGGTGCAGGAGTTATATTCTGACACCTGAGGCTGCTGCTTGATTTAAGGTGGAATGGAAAACTTGAACAAGAAAACAGAAAATAACTAAGCTACGCTCCCTAGCTTTTAATTACTAATAAATAAATGATGTATCACTCGAGATAAAAAAAGGAAAATGTAACCACCAATGTGAAATGGGATTAAGTGAGTAATCACAAAAAAACGAAGAAGAAGAAGAAGAAGAGGAAGAGGAAGAAGAAGAAGAAACAACTGGGACAAGTGAGAGAGTTGAGTGAGGGATTGAGCAAGTCAGCAAGCGAGTAAGCAAACGACGAAGCGAGTGAGGAGAGTGGAGAGTGATTGAGGGCGCGAGTGAGTGAGTGGGAAAGCGAGAGAGTGTGTGAGTGTGAAAGAGAGAGAGAAAGAGAGAGAGAGAGAGAGAGAGGGATGGGCATGCGAGTAGCAGCTGGTATCAGTGTGAATCTATTCACTCCAGCCGTGTTTAACAGGGAGATTAACAGAGAGTCTTTTCTTTACTGAAATGTCAGAGCATTGTCCAGGCCTCTGTCACCTTTAGTCACGCCTCATTTGCATACCATTCAGGCCCAGCCAATCGGAAGGGGCTCGAGGGATGCGGGCCGCGCTGATAGGCCGCTGCGTTTACAGGCCCGGAGGGATATTTCTGCTCCGCCATCCACTAAAAGAGTGCTATCAGGAGCCATTAGTTAGCCCGGCGAGAAGCTCATTTGGTGTCTCTCGGAGCATTTAGAGTAGAGCACTCAGGCGGGCAGGCCGGCCTGGCAGCTGACAGAGCTCTTACAGTGGACCCGCCAATATTAATAGGTCGGAAACCCGTCGGAAAAAGAGCAGGGCTGGAGAACGTAGCGTGAATTAGAGGTGATTCAGCGCCGGCAAAGTGGCTGCATTACCGCTACACTCGCCAAACGCGTAGCCGCCGCAAGTTCGATTCAGGTTAGAGGACTGGACTGATTCTCTTGGACAGAAGCTTTCAATCAGTCAAGCTTTGAGATGACTTTGAGATTTAATTTCACTTCGGTCACTGAAGGAAGAGGTTGAGGCCAGTTTAATGCCTCTGCCATGAATCTGGAAAAAAAATTACCAAATTGAATACCTCTGGAATATAGAGGAAGATGGATGATCAAAAGCCGTCAAACCAACAAGCAGATCTGCTTGAATATTTGCACCAGGAGTAAAGCAGGATAAAGTTATCCAAAAGCAGTGTGTAAGACTGGTGGAGGAGAACAGGAAAACCAGGGTTATTCCACCAAATATTGATTTCTCAACTCTTAAAACTTTATGGATAATTCCTTATCACTGAAACCACCTTCACCAGACGTTGGTTTCCAACATTGTGAAAAACAATGGAAAAATGGAGAAAGTCAGCCAACAGTAAAGCTTTTGTCTTTGCGATTTTAACTCACTTCTCTTACTGAAGGAAGGCATTAAAAAGGCCAATTTAATGCATCTGCCATTAATCTACACTATTGGCTATGCATAGTCTATATGGAGCTTATACAGCTCTGGAAAAAAAAAATACCAAATTGAAAACCTCTGGAATATAGAGGAAGATGGATGATCACAAGCCATCAAACCACCAAACTGAACTGCTTGATTTTTTGCACCAGGAGTAAAGCAGCATAAAGTTCTCCAAAAGCAGTGTGTAAGACTGGTGGAGGAGAACATGATGCCAAGATGCTTAAAAAAAAACTGTGATTAAACTGTGGTTATTCCACCAAATATAACATGATTTCTCAACTTTTCTCACCCATTAAAACTTTAAGGATAATTCCTCATCACTAAAACCACCTTCACCAGATGAAACTGATTCAGAAACTGTTTCAGTCATCTGTTTATGAATAAAATAAGCTAGAGTGCTACAGAGAATAACTCTTTTCTTGATTAGGAGATCTGCGCAAGCACAGTTGCCAAACGAATCTGAAAAATCATATGTTGTTCTGGGTTCTTTTATGACCTCATGGATGAGATGTCCATGCCCTGGAGTAATTTCAGTAGGCCTGTCACTCCTGGGAAGGTTCACCACTGATTCTTGTTATCGTCATTTATGAATAACAGCTTTTACCGTGGTTCTCTGGAGTCCCAAAGCTTTAGAAATGACTCTGTAACCCTTTCCAGATTTATATATGTCAAAGACATTGTTTTATCATCTGTTGTAGTTGCAAGGAAATAACAATTGCATTGCTATTTATTGATTAACCACTGATACCACCATCACCAGATGCTTCAACGTGAGACTCTGAGAGACTCTGGTCTATTTTTCTGTACAAAAGTGTTTCAGTTAATCAATATTTCTAGAGTGCCTCATATGCACAGGCCCTCTTCAGGTCATACTGTGGTATCTCAGTAGGTTTAAGGTCAGGACTCTGCCTTGGCAAGTCTAAAATACAAATCCTCTTCTTTAGTTTGTTGTATTTTCTAATGTTAATTCAGTGTGTAGTCTGTAATAAGTGCAGGAATAGAACTAGTAATTCTAAAGGGTTCACTTACTTTTTCTAGCGTGCACTATTGGGTGCGCATCATTAGTGTAGTTAGATTATGTGTGTCTATTTTTTTTACTCAAATAATGAACAGAATTTCATATAAAGGAAAAAAAAAAGCTTTTTTTTTGTTTGTTAAATTTAAATTATGTTTGTTGTGTATGTTTAATTAAAGAACACAAACCACAGTTCATCTGCTTTTTAATGTAGGATCCCGTTAATTCCAAATAAACCTGTGCTGTATTGTTTATTCACATTATATGAGTTGTGTAGCTTGTTTATATCTGTGTATTTTTTGATGTCATGTTGAATCAAGAATCATCTCAATCCATTCTTCTTCCAGAGCCACACAATAAGTGAAGAGGATGAGGTGCCGTCGTTTCTCGCGATTCGTTTCTTGTAATAAGATGAAAGTTACTGTCAGGAATGAATGATAGTGACGGCGAGGAGGGAAAAAAAATGTCATTAGGGATTCGTTTCCAAAATGGTCTTTAAAAATAAATCCACGGTAATAAGCTAAAAGTGATTCAAAAGACAAATGGTGGCAGTTTAAATGCGTTTAAATGATGATAAAAGCTGGCTGTCGAGTGGAGAAACTGCGCAGATTGCTCAGATCTAACTTAAAAAAAAGGCTCTGCAGTGTAAAAACGAACGGGAAATACATAATAAATACGTAAAAAAAAAAAGATCAGTGTTTATGTTTTATGATTATGTTTTACAAGAGCAGTAGAGCAGTGGAGCTACGCTCATCTTCAAAACCTTAACCTTCACCTAAACTGCAAGCAATATAAACAGCTTACATGGTTAATATTTGCCCTTTACCTTTCTTATGTTACATTTCTTTTAAAAAGTGCTACTCTTTTTTTTATTAGTTTTTTAATAAAATGTAAAAGAAAATGAATTAAACTCAAGATATGAGTAGAAAATTCGTTTAGTTTCAAATTTACAAATGAAGCAATGTTTATTCGCCCTTGGCCAAACATACTGTATGTAATATAAATGGTTGGGGGGGGGGGGTGGCTGGTGTACAGTGTGTGTTTATCGAAAATGTGTTTTGATATATGTTTTTCACCAAAAATGAGCCAATGCCAATGAGTTTGAGTTAGAAAAAATATTTTTTTAGTATCATTAGATAAAAAATGAAAACGGGTCCCACAGACCCCGAACACCACACAAGAGTTAAAGGTCTCATTCCATCGTTTTTTCATTCATTTAAATTCTAGTCTAGTTGTGGTCTCTAGTATGAATGAATGTCATGTGAGCTGTTTTTGGTTAAAAAAAAAAAAAAAAAAAAAAAAAGGTTATCCGGTATAACACTGCTTTAATCCGGTGTAGGAGTGGGTGGGGAGACAATATAGGATCACGGCTCTTGCTTATGAATATTCATACATCCATACACTGAAATAAATGATGAGTAAAATTTACTTTAAAAAAGTTTCGCAACTTTCTGCATTTGCTTTTTTTTTAAGTACATTTAATTTTAGACAAATTTAAGTAGCTTCAACTCGGTTTCAAGACTTAAATGAGTAAATATAGAGTAAATAAGTGAACTGAACTTCATTCAATCCTTTCTTTTAGTAAACTTTACTTCATTTCTGCATACAATATTACCTAATTACAATTACTTCATATTTGAAAAAAGGAAATGCCAAAAGTTGCAAAAAATCCACCAGAGATCCTATTTAAATCTATAGTTACTTACACACAGAGGTGGGTAGTCCAGGTCCAGAAATTAAAAATCCACCCCTGGGCTTTGTTGGGTGAGCCGCAGTGGAACAAAACTTTTACAACAGGCAGTCGGAACCAACTTTTAACTAAGATTTTTACTTTTAACTAGTGTAAAAAGAACTGTTGAAAAAAAAAATAAATACAGCTAACTACCTATCTCAATTGTACTTGGCTGGTGGAGTTCCTCCATAGATAAATTTAAACCATTTGTTCTTTAGCTCTGAATTACTGGGTAAAGCATATAACACATAACAACACGGATGTGTTATTCGCACACATAACACAGGAATGAACTCCCATGCTGTTTCTACCGCTGTTATCTCCTATCTCTAATGCTTTTAGCGCTGCTTGTGGGCGGTCCTGAGCCGAGGTGGCCCTGGCCACGAATACTAATTCACGGGTTGACTTAGACACGATTTTTTACTAGCTACTGCAGACAATGGAGGTTGACGAAGAGTCTCATGTGCAGCATCCATATACAACTCAGATAGAACGTGGATTTTTAGCCAATTCAAGAACAAAAAATACTTATTTATTCCTTTATATATGTGATAATGTAGAAAATGTTTTGGTACACAGTGTTTGTATACACACACTCAAATCCTTATAGCAATGTTTCCACATCCAGTGCAAGCAAGGCCTCTTCCCTCAAGAGCAGAGGTGGTTTCTGAAGCGAATGAGCCACAAACCCCCCTGTTAGAACCTTGATTTCAGACGAAACCCTAAAGCAGCAGGTGTGTACAGACATTTAGAAATATACTGTAGTTCTAAACAGTTGCGGAAACTTCTCACAGTGTTATTCTGCTCAGTAGGAACAGAAATAAAAGCGTGTGTAATAAACTCTGCATTGTAAACTCGCTCTGTATTAAACAGTCTGAGCTCTTGTGAATTAAAAGGCCCATATCCTCTATTCTTCTTCCACTTTATACTGTTTTTCCCCAGAGGTCCACTTATAACGTTTGGGTGGGTTTATGCGCCAAAAACAGCCGTAATTCATCTTCACACCACCGTTTTTCCAGAAGCTCTTTATCCATTCGAATTACACAGTGTGTATATAGTGCCTTTCAGACTGATATACAGTGCTGTGCACAGGTTTTGGCCAGCGCTGCTCAAAATATGTGCTGCTGTTAATTGCTCAGCTAATAAAATTGAAAGTTTGAAGCCAAAGTTTGGGTACACTGCATGAAAAAGTATAGAAACAAAGTAGAACTACAGGGGAAGCTGAAACACCTGGTTTTAGAGCACAATAATGTATTGTGGTGACGGACAGTTCTGGTGGAAACAGGAGAGTTGAGGTGCACATTGAATTCTGCGTGATTTGATCAGCCGTGGTTTTATGTTTTTTTATTGGATACAATCCGGGTTAGCACCAGAACGAACATCACTTTCAGACAGCTTCCTCTCACAGCGTCCACAGTTAATCCTGTTGGATGTGGTTGGTCCTTCTTGGTGGTATCTCGCTGACATTACCCTGGAGACCGTGGCTCTTGATGCATCACAAAGACTTGCTGTCTTGGTCACAGATGCTCCAGCATGAGGTGCACCAATTTGCCATGAAACCTCCCACACTAAAATGACAGGTGTTTCAGTTTCATTGTCCAGCCCCTGTACTTCAGTACTGTACCTAAGTAAAGAGGGTTTTTTAAATGATTTTTTCTTATCTTTTTCTTTGTATTTGGTCTTTTTTTAAGTTTAACGTTTAATGTGCTTTAGCTCTACCTTCCCTTTATGATTTTTTTATTTTTAATTTTTGAAAATTGTTTTTAATTATTGCTTATTTATATTTTACTGTTTTATGTGTTAAGTTACCTTTAATTTTTCTTACCTATTTTTTTTTCTTACAACTATTAGTTTTATCTTATTTTTATCTTATTTGTTTCTATACGCTGGGTCTCTTTTTATTTGACAATCGCTACTCTATGTATTGGCTCTGTTGCTTGATTAATTGATTGATTGATTGATACTAAAATGCTGTATCTGTATTTACTGGAGTATTAATTATTATTTTTACTTCACTACTGAAGTACTTAAGTACTAAAATGCTGTATCTGTATCTACTGGATAATTATCAGTATTATTTTTTAGTTTAAAAGAGGATGCGTGGTGCTCATAAGCTTCAAGTTCTCTACTTGTTAGCTTCATTAGACTCGTAGCTAAGTGTTTGTGCTTGATCTTCATGTATTACTTTATATATTACTACAAAACTCAATCCAAAGTGTGGAAACTCATTATATTTGGGACACCATTGGGAAAATTCAATTAGCAGCAGCGTTAGCCTCATGGTTTTAGTGTCTTCTTGTTCTAAAGCAAAAAGCTAGTGATTTGAGAAGCTAATACATTGGTGGACCAGCACTTCTCAGCCTGAAGGGCTGGATTCCTCCACAGTTTGGTGTTTTTTTTTTTCTTGCTCAAGGAAATTGCCAGTCTATAACAGCTGGGAAATCATCAATCTGTGCTGGAATCCGTCCCTGAGCTAGCTGAAGCTCTAGCGTAGCTAGCATAGCGCGCTCACCTCGTGTTCCATTGAAGAACAGCGTTTGCCGGCGCGGGTTCTGGATGACCACGATGGATCCGTCGTAGTTCTGGAGGCGGCAGGAGATCTGCGCCGTCCCGCCCTCCAAAACCGTCACGTTCTCCGCCTGCACCGCCTGTCCCCGAGCTGAGAGAGAGAGAGAAGAGAAGAAGAAGAGAGCTTTTAATTACATGGTGCTTAGATCACCGCCTCGATCATTATCCTTATCCATTAGCACTTGCTGACAGTCTCCTCCTGTCCACCCAGCTCTGACTGACACGCCACTCACGAGCCGCGGCGGTAATGAGAGCCACAGCTCAGCGTGAATCACTAAACACACCCGGCACTCCCTACCAGCCACGCTGAGAACCACAAGGCCGGACTGCAGCTGCTAGCTATGTAGCATCACGCTAAGGAGTTTTTACTTAATTACTCTACTTAACCCTTTGAACTCTAGGCTGTTTTGATGTGGGTTTTTTTTTTATCTCTGTTTTTGTCAGTTCCTCTTTTTCAGGTGTTATAACACAGTAATTATATCAGAGAGTCACATGCCCTTATCTCTTTTACTCCAGAAGACATGCGGCTGCTCAAAAGTAAAAAAAAAATAATAATAATCATTTAAAATGTAAAAGGAAGCAGAATTGTTATATTTTCCTGGAACTGATCATGTTTTACTCAAAGTTTAACCAAGTGCCTGTTTTTTTTTTTTTTTTTTTTAACTTATTTTTGAATGTATAGACTTTAAATATATTCACACCTAAGATAAATTTTCAAAAATGGTTAGATTAGAGTGTTTATGAGTTAAAGAAAGCATAAGAATATTGATGATTAAAAGTTAATTTCATGGCTTATTAATTATTACTTTGACAAAATACATGGAGAAACAGCATCAGGCGGATTTATTTATTTTTCTTGATAATCAATAATCACACCTCTAGGATACTATATGTAGATTTCTAAAAAAAAAAAACCTGGCGCTCAGAGCAGCCTATGCCTTTCAGAATTGTGACACATTGATCAGGACACACAAAAAAAACATATATATATATACAAAAATAAATACAAATGTTTAGTGCCATACCTAGCTTTTGAGTCTGATATTTACTGATATTATTTGGTTTGAAACATCATATAAACATGTTTGAAGCACTAAAGGTAAATAATATTGGTTGGGGAAGGAGATCTTTTCACTTTTTTAGGTGTTTTTCTCTCAATGGGTTTCTTGTAGATTTAGCTTTACCGCACTGGGATGTTATTCATCACTATATTTAGATAGAGTAAGCTCCGCCCTTTCTAACCATATATGGAATATGTTTATGTGTGAAGGGATTCCTGAGTAATTAAGCTGAGAACACAAGGTGCGATTTTGGCCAGAAAATCCGCCCGTAGGGTTTTAAGGCTTAAGTAGTAAAATGCTGTATCTGTATCTACTAAAGTATTATTTATTATTTGAAGTTTTTTTTAGTCTGTGAAATCAGTAGAACCACAGGTCAGCGTGAATTAAAAAACACACCCAGCATTTCCTTCCAGCCGTGCTCCTCATCACAAGGCTAGCGTGGCCGGACTGCAGCTGCTAGCTATGTAGCATCAGGCTAAGTACCACGTCTCTCGTTTGACGCGTTCTCTCCTAATGTGCTCGCTGGCCCGTAGCGCTGGATGCCGCATTTGGCCGCCTCACATTCTGGGCTTTCTGCGCTAACTCCGCGCCGCTAATGTTTATTTGGGCAGCCAATGGCGGAGGCAGGCTGCTGCGAGCGAGCGGCGCATCATTAGCCTCGCTACAGACATGAAGACCCGGACGTCTGTCTCCGGTGAAGCGCAATTATCTGCAGCCCTGACAAGGAGGTCTCCTCATGAAGGGTGACTCATCGCTGCCGCGTCACCGGCGCGGATCACGGGGCTAAATTTGTCACTGCTCCTTCAGATGAGGCCCGGGAGCTCCATGCTGCAGCCTGATGCTTTAACCCGCGGGCTGAGAGCTTCTGACACCGGTTTCTTTAATACGCCTGAGGTACAAACTGCGTGTCGCATGATGGACGAAATGGAACAGAAAGATCATTTACCAAACACAATTTTATTCCCATTTGGATGCTTCTTAAAACTGGTGAAGATAAAATTAAAATCAATAATGCACGGCTAAAAAACTCTGATTTTGATTGTGTTTCTAATTCTATAAGCTAAATGCAGATACTTAATTGCAGATGTTATTTGCAAATTATACTTAATTACAAAGTTAGCTGTCGATTTTCATATATTTTTAATATATTATAAATATATTGCAAATATATGAGAGAAGCCAATTTCCTGAAGGAATCACTAAGTGGTTGCATAGCTAAAGTAGATTCAAATTCCAAGAAGTTGCTTTTGCTAAGTGGTTGCTAGGTGTTTTATATGGTGTTGAAAGGAGGTTGATACACAGTAGTATCCCAGTTGGTTGCTATGGTGTTGCTAAGTCATCGCTATGCTATCGCTAAGTGATTTCTAGGTAGTTGGTCAGGTGTTGCCAGGTGGTTTCTAAGGTGTTGTGCTTGATATAGTATAACAGTTGGTTGCTATGTAGTTCCTAGGTGGTTGAGCTACAGGTAATATTGTATGCAGAAATTAGAAAGTAAAGTTTACTAAAAGAAAGGATTGATTCAGCCAAAAATAATTAAGTAAAGGGTTTATTAATTAATTAATTTGCTAATTAAAGTACATATATCTGAAATTAAATTCACATTAAAAAGCAAATGCAGAAAGTTTATCGAAACTTTTTAAAAGTAAATTTTACGCATCATTTTTCAGTGTATATTTTGAAATAAGTATTTTAGAAATATATTGAATTAGGTTAAAAACTAAAAGTGTACTTCATTGTAGTCTATATATTTTTTTAAATACGCTATATTGTACTTTTTAAAAAGTATGATCAAAGTTTACTTTCAAACATTTGATGACAGAATAATGTTAATTAATGTACTTTTAATATATTTTAAGTAAGTGCATAAATCTATATTATAGTATATTTACAGCATACTTAGACAATTCTCAATATTATATGTTTTAAGTACAATAAAGTATTTATATATATATATATATATATATATATATATATATATATATACATTTTTTTTGTTTGTTTCTTTTTTTTTTTTCACCAGGGTAGTTAAGCAGCAAAGCTTTGATTAATTGCATGAAACAATGAAATATATAGGATATATATTTGACTACATAAAAAAAGCAAATGCAGAAAGATTTTGAAACTTTTTAAAAGTAAATTTTACGCATCATTTTTTCAGTATATATTTGGTAATAAGTATTTTAGAAATATACTGAATTACATTAAAAACTAAAAGTTTACTTCATAGTAATCTATATGTTTTTTTTTAAATACGCTATATTGTACTTTTTAAAAAGTATGATCAAAGTTTACTTTCAAACATTTGATGACATAAAATTAATTAATGTATTTTTTATATATTTTAAGTAAGTGCATAAATCTATATTATAGTATATTTACAGCATACTTAGACAATTCTCAATATTATATGTTTTAAGTACAATAAAGTATATATATATATATATATATATATATATATATATATATGTATATATGTATATATATACATATATATATTTATATACATATATGCATATATTTACATATATATTTTTTATATTTACATATATATTTTTTAGTTAAGCTGCAAAGCTTTGATTAATCGCTTGAAACAATAAAATATAGAGAATATATATTTGACTTTGGTCCTCTGCATCTTGTGTTGCAAACAGACATGACCTTTAACAAGGTTCCAGAAGGTGAGGGAAGGCGAGGGAGATGCTCATGCTGGATAAACTGTAATTAGAGAAATATAAACTGGACCTGAACTCCTGCTACGCTACGTCTTCTGTAGCTGCAGAAAACATCTCTCCTGCCCAAACGCTCCAGCTAATTAGCTTATGTCGGGAGTCGTAAGGCCCAATTAATCAGGTAACCACTGTGAAGTATAGGAGCGTAGTTGGGATAAGTTGAGCGGGGCATGCACGCACTCCAATACCCCCGGCAGGATGAGCATATTGTGGTGCACCTGTTATCTTCCACAGCAGTTGGTGTTTTCTTCTGCTGTGGTCTCCAGATATCTCCACACACTCGCACACACAGCAGAACCCGGAGTCCTGAACCAACACCTGCAGCGTCCTGCACTGTCCTGCAGTGTCCTGCAAGTGTCCTGAAAGTTCAACTCTTAACAAATAAATACTGTAAATACAGTGCAAGATAAGCACTGTGGTCCTGCCATGTCTGTATCATACAGGTATATTGCAATTGTATTGCACTGATGTGTATTGATTTCATTTTCCAGCAGGACTTGGCTCACTGCCTATATGCCACAATAACAACAATACATTATAAAAAATAAACACCTAAAACAGATTACTCTCTGTGTGTAATACATCTACACCGAAACGATAAAAATGATGAGTAAAATTTACTTTTAAAAAGTTTCGCAACTTTATGCATTTGCTTTTTTTTTTAAAGTAAATGTAATTTCAGATACATTAAAGTAACTTCAACTCGATTTTAAGACTTAAACGAGTAAAAATAGAGCAAATAAGTGAACTGAACTTCAGTCAATCCTTTCTTCATTTCGGCAAACAATATTATCTAATTACAATTACTTCATTTACACAATATTACTCAAATAATTCATGATGCATAATATATAACATTCCTGAAATTAAAATAGTTTTAGTTAAAACACACATTCAAATATTTACATAATTAAAAAAACATATTTTGTAAACAGACCAAGTCTCACTGTCTCAACACATGGATGACAGCAGCAGCACGTCTGGTCTTCAACCAGCCAAAACGGGCACATGTCACTCCGCTGCTCATTGAGCTCCACTGGCTACCAGTTGATGCTCGCATCAAATTCAAAGCTCTTACTATCGCCTACAAGGTGATGATAGAACAGGCTCCTTCCTACCTGCACTCGCTCCTGAAGGCTTACGCTACCTCCCGGCCGCTGCGCTCCTCCAATGAACGTCGCCTCGCTTTACCAAACAAACATTCACACAAAGCAATCCAGACTGTTCTCATACAGAGTTCCCCAATGGTGGAACAAACTACCTTCCACTACCAGATCAGGAGAATCTCTCACTATCTTTAATAAACTCCTGAAGACAGAGCTCTTCAAAGAGCACTTACTCTCCTAACACCTCTAACTACCTTCTACTACCAGATCAGGAGAATCTCTCGCTATCTTTAATAAACTCCTGAAGACAGAGCTCTTCAAAGAGCACTTACTCTCTTAACACCTCTAACTAACTTCCTTCTACTACCAGATCAGGAGAATCTCTCACTATCTTTAATAAACTCCTGAAGACAGAGCTCTTCAAACAGCACTTACTCTCCTAACACCTCTAACACACTAACTACTTCTAACCTCATCTCCTTCTTCCCCTCCTTCACTCCTCTATCCTATTATTCCCCTTTGTCCTCCTTTTATCCCTATCCAAAGATGTTTTTCCTTTAAACTTATTTTACATTGTACTTGACTATTGTAAGTCGCTTTGGACAAAAGCGTCTGCCAAATGTAATGTAATGTAATGTAATGTAATGACATGTGTGTTTTAACTAAAATATTTACATTTCAGGAATTATAATATATTATGTATCATAAATTATTTGAGTAATATTGTATAAAGTAAGTCACAGTAATTAGGTCATATTCTATGTAATATTTATGTCTTGAAACCGAGTTGAAGTTAACTTTTTTAAGTACATTTTACTCATAATTTTTTTCAGTGTACATAACATTTTGATGTGAACTGAATTACTGAAATGAAGTAACTTTTCAATTATATTCAATTATATTCCATTATATATGCACTAGTATCTCCATCGATGCCCAAGCAGAGGAAACCCGAGTTCTAAATGAATACCTGCAACGTCCTGCAAGCTCAACTCCACACAAATACATACTGTGTAAGATAATATCATACAGGTGTATAGCAATTGGAATATACTTCAACATACTTTGATTTTAACACTTAGTAAAACAGAAGATGCAATAAAGATTATATAATACTACACTTACAGTATATTGCAAACTAATGTTCATTGGCTTGAATGTTAAGGGCTCATACATCATACACCCTGCACAAAGCACATGTCACAATGCTCATTTCTATCTTACACCCCGCCAACAGTCTATTTTCACGCCTTGCATCTATACTGTTTATATACCAGAGTGTATAAGAGTTTAGGAATATATTAGGAATATGTGTTAAGGTAAATTTCTGGCGTATTGCTGATATTTTGTCGGTGAAAAAAAAACACAGGTGCGCCACTGACTGATTAAAACCCTGACAACAGTCAATCATCAGAGTTCATTCCTATAGGAGGTGCACAAAAATCAGTATCTCAGGAAATTAGAATATTATAAAAGACCAGTTGTTGCAACCAAGTGTTGGTGCACCACCCTGCCCTTTAAACAACCTGAATCCACTACTGTAGACCATCTAAACAGGCAAACTCAAGCTCAAACTGTTTTTAGGAGGTAAATTTACCAAGAAACATGTATTACATTTGATATTTTTCCGCCATACTCTATTCAAATGCTAATTCAAGTAGCGCTAGTGCTTTGGCTGCACTGACCTCTAAAAGAGTGATTTGTATAAAAGCACTGAAACAAAATCCAAAATCCAAAAATAAAGGAAATGCTAAATTTAGCAGTGTCTAATCACTACTCTCACGCAGTTCTTCTGTTCTTCTTTGCTTTCTGTAAATAAACACATGAGCGAGGCGCCGCACGCTGCACCCGTCAGTCTGGGGACTCTGTTATTATCTTTCATTCTGTGACTTTGCTGCGTCTGCTAGGTGAGTTAACAAACACGCTAACTGCTACTTTATGCTTTTTCAACTGAGCTGCACACTGAGAGGCACCCCACTGCTGCCAAGCACACCAGGTATTACACTCTTTCTACCGCAACCCAGCGAACGACAGAATCCTACCACCAGATTATAATTGGTGAACTTTGTGGTTTTACTGTTTCTGCTGTGTGTGTGGCTATAATTATAGCCACAGAGCTAAAATAGGCAAGCTAGCTAATTGCCTTATGTGTTTGTGGTAACAACAAGTGTCTACCGATGTACACAGCAGCCATACAAGTTGTCTACACTTGTTTTATCCAAAGGTGTTCTTTTCCCCCATTGGTTTGGTTTGTTTTCACACAGGCACTAACCTAAACGCAGCAAAATGAGCCCAAACAAACCCCAAGAAAGCAAAGTGTCTTCAGTGATTGGTCAGAGCTGTGTAGTGCGTGAGTAAGAAAGGACATATAATAATAGCTAAAGAGTAAAAAATATATCTGTGATTTTTTTTTTTTTTTCAAAAAATTCAATTTTCAATTATAATCCTTTTTTTTTTTCCCCCTACTAAAAATCAAAGTACAGATGACAAAGAAATGGTTCAAAACTAGGTTTACCTGTACAAAAATAAATATATATTAAAAAGTAATATTTTTTTTATTCTTTTCCACAATGAATCACGGATTCTCACCAGAGAGTGATGAGGCTGCAGTTTTTAGAAACGGTAAGATCTATTTCTAGTTAAATATATGCTTTTTTTTCCACCGGGTGTTTGTGTCAAAAGTACTGAAAAAGTGCTGAAACTTTTTTGAGCTGAATGTTTACAAAATATGCGCGGGTTAGTCAGCGGGAGGGGCCGGTAACCAAGGTACGACGGATAAATACTTCAGAAAAGAGGAGCTTTTTCAGATATTTTCGATTAAAAAGATAAAATATCTGTATTTAAAAATTGTGATTGCTCTATTTTGAAAATCATATTTAAACTGTAATTCGAATAAACCAAATTAATTGTGTAAATCGCCCATCCAGATATGGATACTTTGCAATACAGTGTAAACAGAGTGACACTAAACTATATATACTATATATATATATTTTTTATTAATAGCTGTAATGTGTTCCTTCGCTTTTATTGTGGTCATTTCTGCCTCTACAGTGCCCTCTCAGGTTTAACTGTGCTATAGGCGAGGACGATGTTTCTGTGTACTTTGATACACGATATGTATGTAACAATATGTATTTGTAAAAATCATTAATCATAAAGTCATACATCATTAATCATTAATACCACCCCCCCGGTGACGTCCAACCATTTCCATGCATCTCACTGCTTCTGCCACACCCCTAAACCCATACATCACTTAGTGCCATTTTTTTTTACCATTTTTTATACTTGGAGTGAGCTTAAGGTGGAGTCAGCTAAAAAAATAATTCCCTTTAAGTTTGAACACTTTTCAAAAATGTTATTTTTCTACATGCATCCAAGATTCTATCCAACTTTCCAAAACTGAAGCAGCACAGGGAAATAAAAAAAGTTTTTGGTACATAATGAGATTTTGCCTGTAAAAATTTTTTTTTTTTTTTAATTCACTGTTGTCTAAGAGTTAAGAGCTGTAGTTTAATACCAGCTTCTGAAGTTTGCGCAGCTTTCAATGAACATAGGCGTCCTTGTAGAAGACGTAGAGAAGAATTACAGCGGCAAAATAAGAGGGAATTGAGGAATATCGCCTGTAGCGAGGAGATATTTGGCTGGGCGAATCCGCCCGCCACTTATTGGCCTTCTCGTCCGACTTCATTTAAATTTAATTTAGTCCGACTTAATCAGGTTTAGAGCCTCCGTGCTCCATTCACCAGAGAAGGGTGTGCGGGTTAATAAAACATTGACAGGCGAGGTATTGAGCCGACATATAAAAAAAAAAAAAGAGGGAAGAAGAAAAAATGCGGGGATGAAAAGAGGTACTGTGACGGAATATATCCTCCGTTCTTTTTTTCTTCTTCTTCTTCTTCTTCTTCTTTTTCTTTTTTTTCCTTGACAAGCGCTATTGTAATCCAGCCGTTATTACTTTTCCTGTTCCTCACATCAATATTGTGATTCATATCTGAGCGATCGGCAATGGCGTCGCCATTCCAATTATTATTCTAATGACGGTTATTAGTCAGCACTTTGGTGCCTACACACTCAGCCGCTATTGTTTTAATGGGCCCTAATTGTCCTAGCGGTGCTATACATCAAGCGGAGGCTCGGGGAATGAAGGGACGGCAATGAAAGGCTTCGAAAAAACGAACAAGCGCCGCGGAATTAGCGACGGAAACCCGCTCCAAAACGCGCTCGAGTGAGAAGCGAAACAAAATGCCGCTAATTGAGAGCCCGCTGAATGGCGTCCAGCTGCCTACTCTTCGCGAAAAATGGCTGAAAATGGCTGGAACGAAGGGGCAGGAAAAACAAACGACTTGAAAAGGAGGAGTGGGTGAGCATTACGAAGAGAGAAAAGAGAAAAGAAGAGAAAATAAGAGGAAAGCTGCAAGACTCAGATAATCAATCCCTCTCCTCAGGAAATGTCTGGATGGGAACAGTTGGTGAGAATTGCATCAACACTGCTATCAACACCGAGATTTAGCCACCTGTGAACACAAGCATCGAGATGTGTTGGACGTGTTGATGGGCAAACATAAGCTGGGAAAAAAAGAAGAGGGAAATAATCCAGGGATCCAGCCACTAGGGGGCGACCAAGAGAATAAGCGTTATTGTGTCGTCAAACAATGTGATAATGATGATGATGATGATGATAAACATCAAAACTGATCAAACCTTTGCTGCTCAACACTGTTCATCAACCCATTCATCCTGAAAGATCACATGTACACCCCTGTCCTGAGTTCTAATCGAATGATTTTCACTGTATTATTCAGTGAGTTGTCCAAAAAAATCGAGCAAGAACCAATCAATATCTCTGCTTAAAAACGACACAAAAACACACTGGTAGAAATATTACAGCATGAACCACACTACTAGTGCATCTCAAAGAATTTGAATTTCATTAAAACGTTACTTTATTTCAGTAATTTAACCCTTTCAGACCTGAACTATGTTCCACTGATGGGAAAATATAAAAATATAACAGTGCTGTTTGGTCTGTGATGTACAGAAAACAGGACTTTAAAGTTTTAATATAAACTCTATATAAAATGAAATCCAAATAACACAAAAAAAGGTTTTTTTTGCATTTTAGCAATTTTATTTCTCCAACCAAAATAAAGATAATAAAAAGTGTTCTAAACCTCATAAAATTAGTTAAAATATAGCTCCTAACTATGCTTCATCGGCTCTATACTATAGTGCTTCCAAGCCCTATAGTCTGAGTTGCTTTATATTTCCCAGTGCAGTGGGCGGGGCTAAACTACTACTACTGTTTCATTGGCTGGTACATTTTTTTATAGGGTGGTCAATTTCATGGTGGACAACAGGCCTCAATACTGTTATGTTCAACTAAACATTAATTAAAAAAGAAAATATGGGATGTCCATTGTAATGGACACAGGGTCTGAATGGGTTAAAGTTTACAAAATGTGAAACTCGTATATGACATGTTTTAAACAGAGAGTGATCAATTTTAAGCGTTTATTACTTTACATTTATTGTTGGTGTTGATGATGATTATGGCTTACAGCCATAACAACCCAAACAACCCAAAAATCAGTGTCTCAGAAAATTAAAATATTATATTATAAGACCAACTTTTGGCCTTTTGTGCCAAGTCCTGCTGGAAAATGAAATCCACATCTTGATAAAAATGGTCAGCAGTGCTGTAAAATTTATGGGGGAAGCACTGCACTGACTTTGGACTTGATAAAACACAGTGGACCATAAAATAATTCTTAGTAAATAAAAAAATAAAATGATCATCTACCTACTATTATCTATCTCATTCATTATTATGGTTATACTATTATATACTTATTCCTAAAAATGATTCTGTGAGGATCTAAATGTTAATATATTGTAATAATAATAATAATAATAATAATAATAGTTTATTAGTCTAATCACTCCTGTTTGGAAGTATTGCCAACTACTCCTGCTGCACTATTTAATACTGTCTTTATGTTTATGGTTTCTGCTTAGTTTTTTAATACTTCTAATTTGGAGTTCCCCTTTATTTTCTTCACCTAGTTGTTGGTCTTCTGGTTGTCGGTACCTGTAGTTTTGCTTTCTATTGCCTGTGTTCGATTACAGTCGTTTACAATATCACCTTTTTTTATATTACAGGTAATTTTTTCCCTTTTTTTTGCTGTCTGAAACGTTTGACTCTGAACTGCCTCTAGTGGATATAATGCGTAATATCCATGCCAATGTAAAGCACTCAGAATCACGTGGCCTGTGACGGTCACATCATTTAAAACAGTATTTTTATTTCCGTTAATCAACCCTTAAACCTAAACCTAACCCGAACCTCAACCATGAATCAACCCTTAAACCTACTCCTAAGCCTAACCTTAACCATGAATCAACCCTAAAACCTAAACCTCACCATGAATCAACCCTTAAACCTAAACCTAACCCTAAAAAGCTAACCCTAATCCTAAAACCTAACCATAACCCTACAACCTAACCCTCACCATGAATCAAACCTTAAACCTAAATGTGACCCTTAGATCAACCATTAATCAACCCTTAAACCTAAACCTAACCCAAACCTCAACCATAAATCAACCCTAAAACCTAAACCTAACCCTTAAACCTAACCCTAACCCTAAAACCTAACCCTCACCATGAATCAACACTTAAACCTAAATGTAACCATCAGATCAACCATTAATCAACCCTTAAACCTAAACCTAACCCAAACCTCAACCATGAATCAACCCTTAAACCTACTCCTAAGCCTAACCTAAACTTTAAATCCAACCCTACTCCTAAGCCTAACCTTAACCATGAATCAACCCTAAAACCTAAACCTCACCATGAATCAACCCTTAAACCTAAACCTAACCCTAAAAAGCTAACCCTAATCCTAAAACCTAACCATAACCCTAAAACCTAACCCTCACCATGAGTCAAACCTTAAACCTAAATGTGACCCTTAGATCAACCATTAATCAACCCTTAAACCTAAACCTAACCCAAACCTCAACCATAAATCAACCCTAAAACCTAAACCTAACCCTTAAACCTAACCCTAACCCTAAAACCTAACCCTCACCATGAATCAACACTTAAACCTAAATGTAACCATCAGATCAACCATTAATCAACCCTTAAACCTAAACCTAACCCGAACCTCAACCATGAATCAACCCTTAAACCTACTCCTAAGCCTAACCTAAACTTTAAATCCAACCCTACTCCTAAGCCTAACCTTAACCATGAATCAACCCTAAAACCTAAACCTCACCATGAATCAACCCTTAAACCTAAACCTAACCCTAAAAAGCTAACCCTAATCCTAAAACCTAACCATAACCCTAAAACCTAACCCTCACCATGAGTCAAACCTTAAACCTAAATGTGACCCTTAGATCAACCATTAATCAACCCTTAAACCTAAACCTAACCCAAACCTCAACCATAAATCAACCCTAAAACCTAAACCTAACCCTTAAACCTAACCCTAACCCTAAAACCTAACCCTCACCATGAATCAACACTTAAACCTAAATGTAACCATCAGATCAACCATTAATCAACCCTTAAACCTAAACCTAACCCGAACCTCAACCATGAATCAATCCTTAAACCTACTCCTAAGCCTAACCTAAACTTTAAATCCAACCCTACTCCTAAGCCTAACCTTAACCATGAATCAACCCTAAAACCTAAACCTCACCATGAATCAACCCTTAAACCTAAACCTAACCCTAAAAAGCTAACCCTAATCCTAAAACCTAACCATAACCCTAAAACCTTACCCTCACCATGAGTCAAACCTTAAACCTAAATGTGACCCTTAGATCAACCATTAATCAACCCTTAAACCTAAACCTAACCCAAACCTCAACCATAAATCAACCCTAAAACCTAAACCTAACCCTTAAACCTAACCCTAACCCTAAAACCTAACCCTCACCATGAATCAACACTTAAACCTAAATGTAACCATCAGATCAACCATTAATCAACCCTTAAACCTAAACCTAACCCAAACCTCAACCATGAATCAACCCTTAAACCTACTCCTAAGCCTAACCTTAACCATGAATCAACCCTAAAACCTAAACCTCACCATGAATCAACCCTTAAACCTAAACCTAACCCTAAAAAGCTAACCCTAATCCTAAAACCTAACCATAACCCTAAAACCTAACCCTCACCATGAATCAAACCTTAAACCTAAATGTGACCCATAGATCAACCATTAATCAACCCTTAAACCTAAACCTAACCCAAACCTCAACCATAAATCAACCCTAAAACCTAAACCTAACCCTAAAACCTAACCCTAACCCTAAAACCTAACCCTCACCATTAATCAACCCTTAAACCTAAACCTAACCCGAACCTCAACCATAAATAAACCCTAAAACCTAAACCTAACCCTTAAACCTAACCCTAACCCTAAAACCTAACCCTCACCATGAATCAACACTTAAACCTAAATGTAACCATCAGATCAACCATTAATCAACCCTTAAACCTAAACCTAACCCAAACCTCAACCATGAATCAACTCTAAAACCAAAATCTAAACCCTAACCCTAACTTCAACCATGAAACATAAAATATTACAAAACAAAATATATTTGCAACATGCAGAAATGAAGTAAAGGTTACTAAAAGTAAGGATTGGCTGAAGTTCAGTTCACTTAGTTACTCTATATTTACTCTTTTAAGTCTTTTTTTTAATACAGGTACTTTTTTCCCAATTTGATGCTGTCTGAAACATTTGACTCTGAACTGCTCTCTAGTGGATATAATGCTTAATATCCATGCCAATGTAAAGCACTCAGAAGCATGTGGTCAGTGAGGGTCACATCATTTAAAACAGTATTCATTTTTGTATGTTAAGTGCATGCATAAATTAAATGCCGTTCGAACACACACACACAAAAAAAAAATATATATATATAAATATATTCCGCCTTCAGAAATATTATAAAACAATGTATTAGGCATCAGACAGAATGAAGAGCCAGTATCTTTCTGTGAGGTAGTCTAGTCTTCACATGTTCTTAAAAAAAAGAGTCTTCAGATGTCTGGTTTCATCTCATTTAATTCTGCAGAAGTGAAAAAGGTGTGGGATTCCCTTTCAGCTCCTGGACAGCTTAGCTTCTGGCCACACCTCCCACTTTCGAGTTTTACCACTTCATTTAAAACCAAAAGGATCCTAAAGAGGGGAAAAGAGAGCCGAGCAGACAGCAGTTCCGAAGCTGATAGACGCTGGAGGTGCTCAGAAGTTCTGTAGGAGGGTTTTCACACTAGTCTTTTTTCTGGACCTGGCAGAGCTTGCTTGTTTGGTTAAGTGTGAAAGTGTGGAGCTGGAGACTGGTCCATAGTACAGATCCTTCAGCCTCAGTCATGGATCAACCCTAAAACCTAAACTTAGGCCTAAAACCATGAATCAACCCTTAAACCTAAATGTGACCCTCAGATCAACCCTGAATCAACCCTTAAACCTAACCCTAAAATCTATCCCTAACCATGAATCAACACTTAAACCTAAACTTAACCCTAACCCTAAAACCTAAAGCTAACCCTAACCTCAACCATGAATCAACCCTAAAACCTAAACCTAACCCTAACCCTAAAACCTATACATCAACCATGAATCAACCCTTAAACCTAAACCTAACCCTAAGCCTAACCTAAACTTTAAATCTAACCCGTCTACTAAACCTAACCTGAACCATGAATCAACCCTAAAACTCAACCCTCACCATTAATCAACCCTTAAACCTAACCCTAACTCTACTCCTAAGCCTAACCTCAACCATGAATCAACTTTTAAACCTAAACCTAAACCCTAACTTCAACCATGAAACATAAAATATAACAAAAAAAAAATATTTTTGTAAAAAAATAAATAAATAATATATATATATATATATATATATATATATATATATATATATATATTGTATGCAGAAATGTCCTGAGTTCCTCCAAGTTAAAGAAGTTTTGCTTACTCCTACTGAGTCGTTACTACTCAGGACTTTTTACTGCGAGACTTTTACTTTTACACGACAGCTTCCGGCTGCTCCGTCCTCCTCTTGGCGAGCAGCGGGAGATCGGAGGGGGAAAGAAAGACCGAGAGGGAGATGGATTAATCTTGACCCCATTAAAATCAGGCCGTATAAAACGGGCCCACTCAACATACTCAGAACGAGATTAAACGAGAAGGTGAACGGATCGATACGGGTCTTTACCGAAGCAATGAAAAGAGGATAAATAATTGAAAATAAATAATAGGAAAAAAACAAAAAAAAAAACAGTCGTGTGGGGCTGCAGTAGTCGTCTGGGCCATGCGAGGGCAGTGCGACGGTGCAGTGAAGAGAGGAAAATAAAATAAAAAATCGGCCTGAAAATCAGATGTAATTTAGCACATTTAGAAAAAAAATAATGAGTAAAATTGACTTAGAAAAAGTTTAGCAACTTTCTGCATTTGCTTTTTTTTAAGTAAATTTTATTTCAGATAAATTTAAGTAACTTCAACTCAGTTTCAAACTTAAATGTTACACAGAGTAAATAAGTGAACTGAACTTCAGTCAATCCTTTCTTAAAAAGTACTGAAAAATTGTAATGAAGTAAAAGTACCTTTACTTTGCTAAAATTCTACTCCAGTAAAAGTAAAAGTACCCATCTAAAAATCTACTCGAGTAAAAGTAAAAGTACCCATCTAAAAATCTACTCAAGTAAAAGTAAAAGTACCCATCTAAAATTGTACTCGAGTAAAAGTAAAAGTACCCATCTAAAAATCTACTCAAGTAAAAGTAAAAGTACCCATCTAAAAATCTACTCAAGTAAAAGTAAAAGTACCCATCTAAAATTCTACTCGAGTAAAAGTAAAAGTACCCATCTAAAAATCTACTCGAGTAAAAGTAAAAGTACCCATCTAAAATTCTACTCAAGTAAAAGTACCCATCTAAAATTCTACTCAAGTAAAAGTAAAAGTACCCATCTAAAAATCTACTCGAGTAAAAGTAAAAGTACCCATCTAAAAATCTACTCGAGTAAAAGTAAAAGTACCCATCTAAAAATCTACTCGAGTAAAAGTAAAAGTACCCATCTAAAAATCTACTCAAGTAAAAGTACCCATCTAAAATTCTACTCAAGTAAAAGTAAAAGTACCCATCTAAAAATCTACTCGAGTAAAAGTAAAAGTACCCATCTAAAAATCTACTCGAGTAAAAGTAAAAGTACCCATCTAAAAATCTACTCGAGTAAAAGTAAAAGTACCCATCTAAAAATCTACTCGAGTAAAAGTAAAAGTACCCATCTAAAATTCTACTCAAGTAAAAGTACCCATCTAAAATTCTACTCAAGTAAAAGTAAAAGTACCCATCTAAAAATCTACTCGAGTAAAAGTAAAAGTACCCATCTAAAAATCTACTCGAGTAAAAGTAAAAGTACCCATCTAAAAATGTACTCAAGTAAAAATAAAAGTACCCATCTAAAAATCTACGCAAGTAAAAGTAAAAAGTACTCAATTTAAAATACTTTGAGTAAAATAACATAGTTATTTTTAATTATTTGATGTAAAAAAAGTAAAAACAAATCATAAATTAAATATTTTTAATCCACTATTATTCCACATAATAATTTGGACCTTTCAGCCAGTATTTGTTCAGACCACCCCGTAAAACAAGTGGCTTAGGTTTCTATGACCAGTTTTTTTTTCTTTAGTGTTAAAGGTAATATAGGGAACTATAAACTGTATTTTTATAATTTTACAGTTCATTATTATTTTTTAACTTGCCATTGCTGTGCTTTAACTGCTATTTACATGTTTTTTTTTTTACATTTTAACATTTAAGCAGATTGTTTAATGATAAAAAAATACTTACCACCACATGCATTTTATTTTTTACTCAGTAATTGGGAGTTTTCCAATGTAGCAAACTAAATTACTTACCTATTTTAAAAAATACTTAAAAATTACAAATTACTCATAAAATCTACTCAATTACAGTAACTTGAGTAAATGTAATTCTTTACTTTCCACCTCTGCCTAATTACAATTACTTAATTTATACAATGTTATTATATATAATTTTAGTTAAAACACACAGTCAAATATTTACATAATCTCAAAGATTTATTTTGTAAACAGACCAAATCTCACTGTCTCAACACATGGATGCATGTAATATATTATTTTTATTTTTTTAATAAACTAGTATAAAGAATGTATTACATTCCATCCATGTGTTGAGACAGTGTAATATGTGTGTTTTAACCCTTGTGTGGTGTTCATATTTTTGTTACTCGTTTACTTTGTTACTTGTATTTAATTCATCAAAATTAAGCAATTTTACATTAAAATGCTTTACCCATGCTCGCTTCACCTAAATTGCAAGCAATATAAACAGCTTACATGGTTAATATTTGCCCTTTACCTTTCTTATGTTACATTTCTTTTAAAAAGTGCTACTCTTTTTTTATTAGTTTTTTAATAAAATGTAAAAGAAAACGAATTAAACTCAAGATATGAGTAGAAAATTCGTTTAGTTTCAAATTTACAAATGAAGCAATGTTCATTAGCCCTTGGCCAAACAGACTGTATGTAATATAAATGTGTAGGGGGGGGGGGGGGTGTACAGTGTGTGTTTATCAAAAATGTGTTTTGATATATGTTTCTCACAAAAAATGAGCCAATGCCAATGAGTTTGAGTTAGAAAAAACATTGTTTTAGTATCATTTGATGAGAAATGACCACAAACACCACACAAGGGTTAACAAAAAAATATTTACATTTCAGAAATTATAGTATAATATTATGTATCATAAATTATTTGAGTAATATTGTATGAATTAAGTCATTATAATTAGGTAATTAGGTAAAATAATTAAAAGCAAATGCAGAAAGTTGTAAAAAAAAATTAAAAAGTCAATTTTACCCATCTTTTTTTTTTTTTTAGTGCATGGCTATAATTTCTGAACGAACGAACAAACAAACTGAGGAACAATAAACAATAAATAAACAGCGGCATATTGGGGTGAATAAATAAACCCGGCTGCGTGCGGCGCTTCCTGTAATGCTCTCTGGGATGCAGCGGTGAGTTATGGGAGATGTAGGCGAGCCGGATTTAGAGGGTTTGGGAGGAGGCCAGGTACAGAGCTGATATTGCTGGATGCACTAAATCCATAGCGCCGCTCCCCAGCTCGGGATTAGCCAGCTGAGTTACAGCCTCCGAGGTACAGGAGGGCCCACACAGCGCACACACACACACACACACCGCACACACACACACACAATGCTGGCAAATCCGCTTCACACACACACACAGACTAGCAGACACACCAGGAGGAAGAGGAACACACTGAGTGAGACCTCAAACTTTCCAGACGAATGAGATGAATGGGGGAGTGTGCGCATCCCTCCAATTCCTTTTTTAGTATGTGTTTCTGTTTGATGTGAGCTTTTGTTCCTCTAAACTAGAAAGCTCTTTATTCTTCCCTCTCATTTCAGCAGGAAGTGTCTACAGCGGGAGAAACACACAGAGCAAGAGAGAGAAAAAAAGAGAGAAAGAAAGAGAGAGAGAGAGAAGGAGGCACTGAGTCTGTATGAGTTTAAAAAAAATATATATATATTTTATAGTCAACATATACAGCTCTGAAAAAAAAGAGACCGCTTAAAAATGATTGAAATTATTGATTTTACCAAATTAAAAACCTCTGGAACATAATCAAGATGAAGATGGATCATCACAAGCCATCGAACCAAACCATCAAGCTGAACTGCTTGACTTTCTGCACCAGGAGTAAAGCAGCATAAAGTTATCCAAAAGCAGTGTGTAAGACTGGTGGAGGAGGAGAACATGATGCCAAGATGCTTAAAAACAGGACTGTATTGGACTGTAGTCTGCGTGTTTGCCGCATTAAAACAAGCTACGTGGGACGAACTAGTTCCCGCTAGTTGCGAGATCACTCAGAGTTCCTCGGCGTAGCGCTGTCAGGCGGCATTTACGAGCGCTAAGTGCTAATCGCTAACTGTGCTGTTCAAAATATTGGAAGTGTAAGCTTGCTATAAATAATTGGAAGTGCTTTACTCACAAAAATAAACCGTTTTCTGCTGAATTAGAAAGAAATCATGGCGACACCCTTGTTCCTTACTATTGTCGTATTTTTTGTTTATGTGTGCCTTATGATTCGATGTTTCTTATATATATATGAAAAAAGATCAGAAAATAGACATTCATTGATTATAAGTGCACCTTGTAATACAAGCACCTTATAATACTCTGTAAAATATGGTATATTTTTGGCATTTAGCTGATGCTTTTATCCAGAGCGACTTACATAGTTGTTCCTGTTACAGAGTTGGGCCAATGTAGTGTTAGGAGTAGGGGTGTGCCATTTTGCATCGCACGCAATAATATCGGCAAAATTTTTGCATATGGTGAATGATACTATACCCTGAAATATTGTGCCATATCACCCACCTCTAATTATCACATCAGGGTACAACCTTTTTTTTACTGTTCTCATTTCCCATTAAATATCTACTAGATACAGATTATAATATAATTCTGTCCAGTATCACTTATTTTATATGGAGATTTTTGGAGTGCATTATTATTAGTCTCATCACATTCTGGATCATTGACGTCTATTACAAATCTGATAAAATTATTGTATATATGTATATATTTTTTTTTTATCTCAGTTAGTGGTGTGCCATATCATATCGTATCACATCGTATGCAACAATACAATTTAATTTAATTTAAATTATTTTTTTTTAATATTTTCTTTTTATGTTTTGTCAGCAAATGCAGCAAAGCAGCCCCAGACCATCACACTACCACCACCATGTTTTATATTTAGTATGATGTTCTTCCAAAAAGTTCCATTTTTTTTTTTACATTTTTTACATCAGTCCAAAGAATATTTATCCGATGTTCCTGGAGATCGTCAAGATGTTTGTGGGTAAATGTGAAACAGTAGAGACCATTTTCGACCAGTCTCTTTTTTTATTATTTATTATTGAATCCTTAACAATGATCTTAGCTGAGGAAGAAGAGGCCTGCAGTTCTGCAGTTCTTTAAATGTTGTTCTGGGTTCTCTTGTGACCTCCTGTATGAGTTATCCAAGCCCTTCTGGAATAATTTTCTGTTAGGGGTGTGCCATGTTATATCGTATGCAATATGACATTTTGTTGCTGTAGTGTATTTTTGAAATATTTTTTGGTACCACTCTAAAATAAGACTACCTTTATAAAGGGGTTATAAATGGTTCACAACTAGTTTATTAATGGTAACCTATTAGGTTGTTAATGCCTTATAAATCATCATTAATCAGTTATAACACATACGTAGAAAGGGCAACAATATAGATGGCTGTGGGTTCACTATTTGACAAACAACAGGTCATTGTTGCCCTTTCTACGTATGTGTTATAACTGATTATTAATGATTTTTAAGGCATTTACAAACTAATTAGTAACCATTAATAAACTAATTGTAAACCATTTATAAACCCTTTATAAAGGTAGTCTTATTTTTAAAGGGGTACCTATTTTTTTTAATGTTTTGTCAGTAGTCAAGTGTATCGCTAGCCATGACATATCGTGATATTTTTTTAAGGGCCATATCGGCCACCCCTAGTTAGGAGTCTTGCCCAAGGATCTTATTGGTGTATCACAGCATGGTCACCCAGACTAGGAATTGAACCCCAGTCTCATGAACTCCACAATGTTTTTAAAGCTCATAAGCAGTCGATGGTGTTATCCACTGCGCCACACCACATTCTTTATTCCGTCTGTATTTACATCTATACATCTATTTGCACAGCGCCCCTTCCTTTTAGGAAGTGGGGGTTGAGGAAATGGAAGTGTTTGATGGTGTTAATTTGGTTCTGGATTAGCATCCACTGTGAAGAGCACATTACGCTCTCTTTCGGCTACTTCTGTCCACTCCACCTCCACTAACTCACTCATTACTCTCCCCCTCTCTCTCTCTCTCTCTCTCTCTCTCTCTCTGACTCGTCCAGCTGCCGAGTGAAGGACCACCTCTCCGCCTTAATTGATCCTCCTCTCTCTTCCTTCATCTTCCCAGACTCAATCAGGCCGCTCTCGCTCTCTCTCTCTCTCGCTTTTGCTGATTACACACGCATCTGTTCAGACCACCTGAAGTTCTGACGCGTCTCACACTTTCTCAGAGAGCGAGACATTAACCCTTAGAGTCCCGCGGACAGATTTTTTACATCCAAAACCGCACCTTGTGTTCTCAGCTTAATTACTCAGGAATCCCTTCACATATATACATAATCCATATATGGTTAGAAAGGGCGGAGCTTACTCTTTCTAAAAATAGTGATCACGTTCCAGTACGGTAAAGCTAAATCTACAAGAAACCCATTGAGAGAAAAACACCTAAAAAAGTGAGATCTCACCTCTCTTCCCCAAACAATATTATTTACCTTTAGTGCTTCAAACATATTTATATGATGTTTCAATGACTCTAGATATGCTAGGTATGGTGTGCGCACTACTTTATATAGTTTTTATTTTACTCTCACATTTTTACTAAAGTAGTTATTTTGCACTAAGCATTTTTTAGATTTATTTAGACTAACTACATTTGTGTGTCCTGATATATGTGCTTAAAATACTGAAAGGCATAGGCTGCTCTGAGTGTCAGGATTTTTTATAGTAATCTACATATAGTATCCTAGAGGTGTGATTATTAATTATCAAGAAAAATAGCTCCGCCTGATGCTGTTTCTCCATGTATTTTGTCAAAGTAATAATTAATAAACCATGTAATGAACTTATAATCATCATCAATATTCTTATGCTTTCTTTAACTCATAAACACGCTTGTCTAAACATTTTTGAATATTTATCTTAGGTGTGAATATATTTAAAGTCTATACATTCAAAAATAAGTAAAAAAAAAAAAACATCAGTTGCAGGAAAATATAACAATTCTGCTTCTTTTTACATTTTAAATGATTATATTTAAAATTTTTGAGCAGCCGTATGTCTTCTGGAGTAAAAGAGATCAGGGCATGTGTCTGTCTGATGTAATTACTGTGTTATAACACCTGAAAAAGAGGAAGTGAAACAGCGTAGGGTTCTCAAAGGGTTAAAAGCTTTGCCGTGTGTGTGTGTGTGTGTGTGTGTGTGTTCACATTTTCAGGCCTACTAACTCCAGATAATCAGTAAGTTGGATGGGGCGGCTTGTTCTTTGGTGAAAAAGCTCTTTCTCGCTCTCTTTCTCTCTCTCTCTCTCTTTCTCGCTCTCTCTCTCTCTCTCTCAATGTCTCTCTATCACTAGTCTAAAATTAAACCTCCATTTCTCAGCGGAATCTCATTCGCTGCCAATCAAACACAGTTATGAAAAAATATGCGGCGCCTATAAATAATACATAATCCTTTACAACTCTCCTCCTCATTACCCTGCTCTCTCTCTCTCTCTCTCTCTCTCTCTTCCTCCTTTCCTCTCTCTCACTCTTTTTCTCTCTCTCTCTCTCTTATTTCTCCTCTTCATGTCCCCATTCCTCATCGCTCCTTCTTTCCGATTCACTTCCTTTCCAAAAACTCCTAATTCGCTCCACCGCTGCCTGAGTTTCCCCCCCTCTAATCTCATTCTCTCTTTCTTCCACACCTACGCACTCCCTCCCCTGCTCTAATCCCTTCTTTTTTCCTCTTTCTCCCCCTATTCCTTCCCTATACCTCCCTCCACATCCTCAATCTCTCTCTCTCTTTCTCTTTTCTCCGGTTGATCTCTTTTCTGTTTTCTCTCTCTCTCTCTCTTTCTCTCTCTGTCCCTATATACTTTTTTTTTCTCATCCCCCTTCACTTCACTCTCTCTTTTCTTTATTTTCCCGTTTCCGTTAACCTCCTCTTTCACTTTTTTTATTCGTCTGCCTGTGCAGAACCCCCCCAACACACCCCCCTCCCTGCCTCCGCTATCTCTTCCAGCAAAAGAGCCCTGTTTGTTTTCTATCTCCAAAATGTGATTTGTTCTGCGGCTCAGGCTTAGAGTATAATCAGCCCGCTTTTGTGTGTGTGTGTGTGTGTGTGTGTGTGTGTGTGTGTGTGTGTGTGTGTGTGTGGTGAAGGATGAGAGAGGGAGAGAGAGAGGAATTGAGAGGTAGAGTGGACGAGAAAAAGATAGAGGCACCACGAGAGAGAAAGAGAGGTAATAGAGAGAAAAAAGAGAGAACTGAGACTTTGGGGTTTAAAAGAAAAAAAAAACGGTACAGAGAGACTGTTCAAGAGAGATTCACTGCAAAAGAGAGACAGTGAGAATAACTGTAAGAGAAAGAGAGACAGATTGTTATAGACAAAAAAGTGTAGAGTATATGTATAGACAAGGAAGAGCAAGAGAGACCAGAAGAGAGACTATTAGACAGGTATACTTTGATAAAAAAGAGAGAGAGACTGTGAGAGAAAGAGAGAAACTGTGGGGAAAAAAACTGAGAGAGAAAGAGAGACAGTGGGAGAAAGAGAGAGACTGCAAGAGAACGAAAGACAGACTGTGAGAGAAAGAAAGAGAGACTGTGAGAGAAGGAGACTGTGATAAAAAAGAGAGAGACTGTGAGAGAGAGAGTAAAGAAAAAAGAGACTGTGAGATAAAGAGAGATACTGAGAGCAAAACTGTGATAAAAAGTGAGAGAATGTGAGATAGAGAGAGAGTGAAGAAAAAAGAGACTGAGAAAAAGAGAGACTGTGAAAGAGACTGTGAGAGCAATACTGTGATAAAAAGAGAGACTGTGAGAGAATGAGAGTCTGTGAGAGAAAGACAGAGACTGTAAGAGAAAGAGAGAGACTGTGAAAGAATGAGAGAGTTTGAGAGAAAAATATAGACTGTGAGAAAAAGAGTGACTGAGAGAGAAATAGTGATAAAAAGAGAGAGACTGTGAGAAAGAAAGAAACTGTGAGAAAAAAGCGAGAGAAAGAGAGACTGTAAGAGAAAGAGAGAGACTGTGAAAGAGATAGATTGTAAGAGAAAGAGAGAGACTATGAGAGAGCAAAAAGAGAGACTCTTAGAGAATTAGGGAGACTGTGAGACAAACAGAGACGTTCAGAGAGACTGTAAGGGAGAGAGACTGTGAGGGAAAGTTTGGAGAAAAAGATTCAAAGAAATAGAAGGAAAAAAAAGAGAATGACTGTGAGAGTTTTAACAGGGAGAGTGAGAATAACTGTGAGAGATAAAGAGAGACTGTGCAGACTCTCCTGAGAAGGAGAGAAAGACTGGTAAAGTCAGACAAATGTTGAGACAATGTAGAGACAAGATAGAGCAAGAGAGACCAAACGAGAGAGTATTATAGTGAGATTATTATACTGTGAGAGAAAATAAGAGACTGTTAAAAACAAAGAAGGAAAGAAAGAAAGAAAGAAAGAAAGAAAGAAAGAAAGAGACTGAGAAAGTGTGACACTATTGGAGAAAGGGTTAGACTAAGAGAAAGAAATACTGAGATTATACTGAGAAATACTGAGAAAGAGACTGCGAGAGAAAATGAGCCACTGTGAAAGAGAGTGAGAAAGACTGTGAGAAAGAGAAAGACTCTTAGAGAAGGAGAGAGACCAAGAGATAGGCTGTTAAAGAGAAACCGTGAGAGAAAGAGAGAAATAGTGTGAAGGTATACGTTGTAAAAAGAGTGTGAAAAAGAGTGTATTGACTTTTGTATTTGGCAGCTTCTCATTTTTTGAGATCTCTTCTGGATTCTTGCCTCTTTAAACAGGGTTTGGTAAATGTATTTTTTTGCAACACTGTAAAGCACTTCTCTGTAAGTCGCTCTGGATAAGAGTGTTTGCTAAATGCTGGAAATATAAATATAAATATAAATATAAATGCGTGTAAAGAGAAGAGAAGAGAGAGAGATGCAGTAAAAACCAAAAAAAAAGTGATGAGGTGAAAAGAAATGACAGAATCTTCCTCCATCCCTGACTCCAGTAATTACACATCCCCACTTGATGTTCCTGATCCTTTTCTCCGTCACTATTTCCCTCTGTTCTTCCCCCTGCTCCTCTCTGGAGCACTCTCCCGCGGTGACAAACGCTCCTTCCTCTCGCGTTTGATCTTCTATTTATGCCGCTTGCTGCTTACACTTACGCTTCCATCCGTCTATCTGCGCATCTGTGCCTGGTCTGTTCATCCTGCGCTCTTTATCATCGCTTCCCCGTGAAAATGCACTGTTCCTCTCTCTCTATGTCTCTCTCTCTTTTTCTCGCTCTTTCTCTTTTTTTTTTGACCTTCACGTTCATAACACCACCTCGGAGCCACCGCCATATTTCACCCATATCGTTCCCTCAAGCCCCCTCGCTCCATTTCATCCTCTCTTCGCTTTCCATTACTCAGGATTGCCTTCCTTCCCCCATCCCCCATCCCATTTTTCTCCACCTTTATCGCAGTGGTCCGTCGGCGTGACGTTTTTATTCGGTCACAACCTCAATCTCGTGCGGCGCGCTCATCATTTACTGATATTATCTTTAATCAGCATTATAGAGGAGTAGTTTTGGTTAACGCTGTATACACTGTATATATTGCAATGCACACAACATTATGGGTGACATACCAGAGTTCAAAAGAGGACAAATTGTTGGTGCACGTCTTGCTGGAGCATCTGTGACCAAGACAGCAAGTCTTTGTGACGTATCAAGAGCCACGGTATCCAGGGTAATGTCAGCGAGATACCACCAAGAAGGACCAACCACATCCAACAGGATTAACTGTGGACGCTGTGAGAGGAAGCTGTCTGAAAGGGATGTTCGGGTGCTAACCCGGATCGTATCCAAAAAACATAAAATCAATGTGCACCTCAACTCTCCTGTTTCCACCAGAACTGTCCGTCACCACAATAAATTATTGTGGTAAAAAAAAACAGGTGTTTCAGTTTCATTGTCCATTGTTACATGTCCTCTGTACATGTAATTCCATTAAAGGACAGCCATTTTAGAATTTGGAATACTTTTCTATCAAAGACAAAAAGAGAAGCCAAGGTTAAGAGACTTCGCTTTCATCCAGAACTGCTCTCCTTGACGAGTTTTGCAGTGTTCGCAAAACTCACAAATTCACAGACTTCCAATTTAGCAACAAAAGGTGTAAAGATCTTTTTTGGATAAGAGCAATGTGCAATTTAAACTACAGAAGGGCAAAAACAATTCTAACTGGCATGTCTATTTGGCACTGTTCTCATGGAATAGCTGATGATTTATATGGAGAAGAATGTGTGAAACAATGAAAGTTTAATCGCCAGTAATGATGTAGCCATGCCTGGTCAAGAGTCCAAGGAAATATAATTGGGTCTCAACCAATTAAGGATTCAATTTTGGGAAATCACTGATCCTTCATCAATCCTTCATCAATCCTTCATAATGCTCGTTGTCTCAAAAGCAACTGTCTAAGTTCAATCCCTAGCAATTTTTTGGATGGTAGGACGGTGGTAGAACAGCTTGGTGGAGCAACTAAGGAGCAATTTTAGCCTCTTAGTTTTGGGTGATTGAGAATTCATTTCGCAGCAAGGCTACAGTCATGCATGGCCAGAAGTTCCAGAAATCATAACTGGTCTAGAGAACTTGAGGTGTGTGGGTTTAATACCTGGATGAAGCAACCGTCTAAGTGTAGTCCATTACGTTTGGGTGATCGTAAGTTTATTCTCCAGCAATGCTACAGCCAGAAAGCATAACTAGTTTTGCCTTCTTGGGGTGGGTAGGTTTAATACCCGAGTGGAGCAATCGTCTAAGTCTTGACCTTTAGTTTTGGGCAATTGCAAGTTTACTCTTCAGTCATTGCAAGAGCCATACATGGCAAGAAGTCCCAGAAAGCATAACTGGTCTTGCCCTTTCTGGATGAGTAGGATCAACACCTGGGTGGAGCAACTGTCTAAGTGTTGACCTTAGTTTTGGGTGATTGCATGTTTATTCTTCAACAGTGCAAGAGCCATGCATGGCTAGGAGTCCCAGAAAGCATAACTTGTCCTGCCTTCTTCAGTTGGGTAGACTCAACGCCTGGGTGGAGCAACCCTCTAAGTCTTGACCTTTAGTTGTGGGTAAATGCAAGTTCATTCTTTAGTAAATTCAGGAGCTACACTTGGCCAGAAGTCCCAAAAAGCATAACTGATCTTGCCTTCTTGGGGCTGGTCGGTTTATTACCTGGCTGGAGCAATTGGCTCTCTTAGTATTGATCTTGGGTTATTGCATGGTTATTCCTCAACAATGCAAGAGCCAAACATGCCCAGAAAGCATAACCTGGCTCATACTTTGGGTGGAGCAACTGTCTAAGTGTTGACCTTAGTTTTGGATAATTGTGAATTAATTCCCTATCAATGCTACAACCATACATGGCCAGAAGTCCTAGAAAGCATAACTGAACTTGCCCTTTCTGACTGGGTAGAATCAACACCTGGGCAAAGCAACTGTCTTAGTATTGCTTCTGATGTCTGGAAATCATTCATGAGCTCATGAGATCATTCTGCAGCCATGCTACAACCATGCATAGTGAAGAGTGTTAGAAAATATAACTGGCCTTGAGTGGGAAGGATTAAATCACAGGTGGAGCAACTGTCTAAGTTCCACCTGTGCTAAGTTCCATTAATGCTTCAGCCATGCATGGTGAGGGAATCCCAGAGAGCACAATTCAGTCTTGGCCTCAGGCGATGCAACTGCTCAAGAATTGACCCAAGTGTCAGAAGTTCTTGAGTTGTAAAGTGGACAATAATTGTTCTTCTCCATGTCTGAAGACGCTGTACGACTGCAGAAGACCTAGCGCTATCATTCCAGCTCTTAAAAAAAAGGATTGATTTTAGCCCTTATTTTTGTTACTGCTCTGTTTCTGCTGTGCATTCGAACAGCGCTGGAAAATTTCACACCGCTGGGCATCGCAGGAGAAGGCTTATGAGGAAATTTACAGGCCTATTACAACACGTTGGCCTGTTGGACATAGCCTGGGGCCAGCTCTGAAAACACAGGCCCTCAAAATCCTTTCAACACACACACTAACACACACACACTAACACTAACACACACATAGAAAATCACCCTCGCATCCCACCAACCTGGCTCCTATCCATGCTAGCATCTCACATTCAATGGCAAAAATGCTTTATTGGCAAGAATTATATAACGCTCACGCTGCCAAGGCTAAAGACCCAGACACACTCTCTCTCTCTCTCTCTCTCTCTCTCTCTCTCTCTCTCTTTTCTCTCCCTCTCTTCCCTCCCTCTCTCTCTCTCATCCACTGAATGATCTTTTGTGGATCTAATATTCTGAATATATGTTCAGCTTCTCTCCAGCTGGCAGAAGAAACCCAGCGCTGCTGAGACAATGGTTATTCGGAGCTGTAGGGGGATGAAAAAAAAAAAAAAAAAAAAAATGAGGGGTAGCGAGCGAGGGAGACGGAAAAGGAGGAGGAAAAAAAAATACCAGGCAAGGAGTTTGGAGCTTTCACGTTGAGCCGATACCGAAAGAGAGCAGCCGCGTCCTTTTTACGAAGCAACCGGCTCAAAACTCAAAGGGAAAAAACAGATCAATAGTAGGTGCGCACAGCATTAAAAAAAAGAGTACTTTGAACAGATGTTTCTCCTTTAATGCCCGCCCCTTTCTCTCTCTCTCTCTCTCTCTCTCTCCCGGGGGCCGTATTTATCAAGCTTCACAGGAATACTGCTGATCCACCTCTTTCGCCGTTTTTTTTTTTTCAGATCCGTATGATTACCGTCATAAGGACATGAGGAACGAGGGAGGACGGGCCTTAGATAGATAGAGAGAGAGAGAGAGAGAGAGAGAGAGAGAGAGAGTCAGCAGTCTTATAGATAGAGAGCGTTGCGTTTGGATGGACCTCAGTAATCCAGGTGCCATAGGGACATTATTGAATATATTCAATATATATCTTTAGAGCAGTGACATATTTTATTGCATAAGACCAAACTGGTCTTATATAATACTCTACCATTTGGAGACACTGATTTGTGGGTTTTCATTGGCTGTAAGACGTAATCATCAACAATAAAAGAAATATATAGTGAATATATAAAAAGAAAATATATATATATATATATAGCTCTGGAAAAAAAATCAAGAGAACACGTCAGTTTCTTAATCATTCTAGAAATATTGTCATTTAGAGCATTTAATTGCAGAAAATAATGAGAAATGGCTGAAATAATAAATAAATAAATCCCTAACGAACTCTGTAGTGGTTCAATTGTTCAATCTGACCAAGCTATTGAATATACTCCTTTTATTTGAGTTAAACTGCTGTTCAGGTGCAGTTTAATCTGATATATTTTAGCCAGATAACACTAATTACCACAGCTTTAAACAAGCACAGTCTCTGCTGCTCCATGCTGTTTAAATCAGCTTCACACTGCAAGGGTTTATAAATGGTTTATAATTAGTTTATTAATGGTTACTAGTTAGGTTGTAAATGCCTTAAAAATCATTAATAATCAGTTATAACACATACGTAGAAAGGGCAACAATGACCTGTTGTTTGCCAACTAGTGAACCCACAGCCTTCTATATTGTTGCCCTTTCTACGTATGTGTTATAACTGATTATTAATGCTTTTTTTAAGGCATTTAAAACCTATTTAGTAACCATTAATAAACGAATTGTAAACCATTTATAAACCCTTTATAAAGGTAGTCTTATTTTAAAGTGGTACTGGAATATCTTCTCGCTATATTTACCTACTTGCTTTCTGCGTCAGATACAGATTTGAAATATTGGTCAAACAATGTTTTGACTTCAGTCTTTCACACAAGCTATTGTGTAGCACATCACTGAATTCAAGATAAAAGATAAAATATTAATTTATATTGTTCATCAGTGTTCTCTCACTACAAGACCCAGCATGTACAACACAAACACACCCTACAACCGCTGAGAATCCCTGCAGTGCACCTAATCCTGATTGCTAGCCTAGCCACTAGAGGCTAATAAATACTGTATAACCATGTTACAATTAGCATTTCAAAGAGTCCACCCCCACAAACCCACTCTATAGTGGTTTAAATCTCTTATACCTTTAAGATTGCTCCTCGAAAAGGGCTTTTCTTGTTCTAAAAATGGGAAAATCTCGGAAAATCTCACTCTAGAGACAACCGTAGAAGGCAAGTAGGCATGTTTACAGCAGATGGTTGGATGGTAGTCATGGTCATTTTGGCCAGGCTCTCCGTTAAACACTTTCCTTCTTTTTTTCCTACACTCTTTCTCTGATCTGTTCTCATCCTCACTACCACCCACCACTCTTCCTCACCCACACTCGTTTCTTTTTCGACTGATTCTAAATGTAAAAGGAGCCGAAAGTGGCAATTTTAGTGCCTAAGCACAGTTGGCACAAAGCTTGCGAGCTTATGGGCCAGCAAATGGATAATGATGGAACTGAAATTGGACTATAATTTGCGGTGGACTCTTTGAAATCCTGCTGGAAAATGAAATCTGCATCTCCATAAAAGTAAGATTTTGTGGGAAAACAAAACTGCACTGACTTTAGACGTGATAATAATAAAACACAGTGGATCAACACCAGCAGATGTCAGACATGTCTCTTTATCCAAACCATCACTGATTGGTGGAAACTTCACACTAGACCTCGAGCAGTTTGGACTGTGTGTCTCTCCACTCTTCCTCCAGACTCTGCTCCCTTGATTTTACAAATTAAATGTAAAAATTAATGATGATCAGTGATGGTTTGTTTGGAGAGACATGTCATTGACTGACAACTCTTGTGGAGATGTCCTGGAGATTTCATTTTCCAGCAGGACTTGGCACACTGCCCACACTGTACCAAAAGTACCAAATGGTCTTAATATTCGAGTATATAATATTCTACTATTTTGAGACACTGTTTTTTTTTTTTTTTTTTTTTTTTTGGCTTTAAGCCATAATCATCTTTAACAATAAATATAATAAAAGCTTAAAATAGATAATATATAGAGAGAGTTTCATATATATATGCTTATACAGCTCTGGAAAAAAAATAAGAGAGCACTTTTCTTCACAGTTTCTGAATCAGTTTCTCTGATTTTGCTATTTATAGGTATATATTTGAGTAAAATGAACATTGTGGTTTTATTTTATAAACTATTTACAGCATTTGTTTGAGGAAATGAGAAATAAAAAATATCAAAAAAAGATGGAGAGCTTTGCAGAGATATTTATAAAGTTTTAAGGCTTCAGAATCAATATTTGGTGGAATAACTATGGTTTTTAATCATTTAAGTTTTAATTCATGCATCTTGGCATCATGTTCTCCTCCACCAGTCTTACACACTGCTTTTGGATAACTTTATGCTGCTTTACTCCTGGTGCAAAAATTCAAGCAGTTCAGTTTGATGGTTTGGTTTGATGGCTTGTGATCATCCATCTTCCTCTTGATTATATTCCAGAGTTTTTTTAGTTTTTAGTTTGGTAAAATCAAAGAAACTCATTATTTTTAAGTGGTTTCTTGTATTTTCTCTATTAGTTACTTATCTGTACTTTACAGAAAGCAAGAAATACTTGATTAGACCCGTTTAAAAGATGCATTTAACAGTCTGCGCCGCTCTAAATCCAGTTAACCGCGACTGTGATTATGCTGACCAATCTATTGCACTCCGGAAATTTCACGATGCATTTCATCACAGCAACAACAATCCACTTCTACACACTGCCTTCCCCACACACAGCGTCCATCCTGACTGCACACACTTACTTCAGATCGCTTCAGAGGTGACCCCACAAAGCTGCTTTCATATCTTTTCCTGCCATACCGCTTCTCCTGCCTCCCTATAGAATCTTTCTCTCCCTCTTTGCCCTCTGTATTCCCTCTCCGTCTCTCCCTTTCCTCCGCCACCAAACAACTGTTCGCTTTCTCCACGCCACTCGCTTCGTTTTAACGCTTATTTTAACAAGTCCTTCGCAGCCGCAGCCGCTCTCTCGCGTCCTCTACGCTTTGCGTTTCTTACGTTTAACGGCCTGAGATTGGAAGCAAGGTCATTTCCTGCCGTCGCTCCGCAGCTCCAGCAGTGCCCTTCCTCCACATCTCCGTAATTGACTCCGTAATTGTTTCAGGTTGGAAACGGCAATAATTTGCCACCATGTCTATGTTAATGTAATTGTTTTGTTATGTAATAGGCTGTAGCACAGCACTGCTATCCCTCTGCATTACTGGCTCGACAGAAAATCAGCTTAGTATACAGCACAGGCCAAACGTTTGGACACACCTTCTCTTTTTCAATGCATTTTCTTTATTATTTTCATGACTATTTACATTGTAGATTCTCTCTGAAGCATCAAAACTATGAATGAACACATGTGGAGTTTTATGTACTTAACAAAAAAGGTAAAATAACTAAAAACATATGTATATATATATATTCTAGTTTCTTCAAAATAAAAGCCACCCTTTGCTCTGATTACTGCTTTACACACTCTTTAGGCATCACTCTCTCAATGAGCTTCTTTAAGAGGTGGCCACCTGAAATGAAAAGTTTTCCAACAGTCTTGAAGGAAGGAAGGAGTTCCCAGAGGTGTTTATTAGCACTTGTTGCTCCTTTGCCTTCTTCACTCTGCGCTCCAGCTCACCCCAAACCTTAAATCTGGATTGGGTTCAGGTCCGGTGACTGTGGAGGTTCAGCTCATTTTTTTTTGTTGAGTACATAAAACTCCACATGTGTCCATTCATAGTTTTGATGCTTCAGTTAGAATCTACAATGTAAATAGTCATGAAAATAATAAAGAAAACGCATTGAAAAAAAGAGAAGGTGTGTCCAAACTTTTGACCTGTACTGTATGCATTAGGAAAAATTTCATATTCCTATTGCTCTAAATCCCAGACTCCCAGACTTTGGCTGTTGATTAGCTTAAATAAAGTGACTGACATCAAAAACGTAATTGTGATTGGATGTGATTGGCTTAATGGAGTGTTTCTATCTTGGTGTATGGAAGTACAGGTGCGCCACTGACTGATTAAAACCCTGACAACTATCAACAGTCAAGCAGCCCAATCATATCTTAGCCATGAAGGAGCATCATGCACACTACGCCCTGACTTGATACTCAACAAGAGGTCAGTATACTCTGCCCAGATGCACAAAAGCGCTGAGCTGTTAAGATACAAACATGCCAAAGTCAGAGCTCACCCGACTCTTAAAGGGAATGAGAACTGTCACACTGATTCATTTTTTTAGCCATGCAAAGTATATAATATGTTTTGCACTTTCACGATACCATAGACACACCCCGACACGCTCTAAATCCAGCTGCACGATATGCAATTGACCACAGTGCACTATAGATCACTAAAATAGAGTCCTGGATTCGATAAGTAGGTCTGTGTAAAGTTTTTCCGTTTTGCTGGACACTCCCTTCAGTAACACTTTATTAACACCACAGCACTTTTGCACTTTTGTTCTCTACTCTTGCGACCTTGTCTGCTCTTTCTACCGTCCACCAAACTTTTCTCATCCTCTTCCACTCCCCTCCCAAACCCCCCCACACTTGTTCATTTAACCACCAATCATAAATTTGTCATATGGCTCTGCGTCTGTCCATCCGCCGACTGCCCCCCCACCCTCCTTCTCCCTGTCCCTATATCACCACCCCACCCACCCCCCCACCCACTAGTGCTCACTCTCCCCAGCCCATAAATTACCTTGCAGCGAGCGCGAGTGTTGGGAGGATAAGAAGGGCAGTGAGGAATTGGCCGGAGAACCGGCACCGGCAGGGGGAAAGGGAGTGGCGGCTGCAGATGAAAAGAAAAAGTGGCAGCGGGTGGAGGACACAGATAGCAGACACGGAGATGAGTACGGCCTTGCAGAGAGATAAAGAAAATGCCGTCTGAAGGCGTAGCGTGGTGTAAGTATAGCAGCCCACATTAGCGCCGTCAAACTGGGATTCAAACACAACCACAAGTAGCTCCTAAACACGAGATAAAAAACGTGCCAACCAGCTCCGAGAGAACTTTTAAAAAAATGATCCAACTCCAAAAAGCACTGGAACTGAAGCTTGCTGAGCTCTGTTGTTCTCTTTTATGGATCTGTTCGGTCTTTAAACAAAAGGCCACAGATAAAGTAAGGTCTGTAGGTGCTGTGAAAGAAGCAGCCTAGCTGTTTATTCAACAAAGAAACAGTGAAATCAAACACAAGAAGGAGAACTTAGACTTGAGGTGAAAGACTAAAAGAGGAATTTACAGTTTTACACTGGTTACGTACTGGTTTACTAGTGTACCAACGTTCATAATCCAATATATGGTTGCTTACATTGGATTATTGTTGGTTGACTGGCGCGCCAGTGTTTAAAATCTAACGTATTGTGGTTTACCATGGTTTAGCGGTGGTTGACTGGCGTGCCAGTGTTTAAAATCCAACATATAATGGTTAACATTGCTTTAGTGGTGGTTGACTGGCGTGCCAGTGATTAAAATCCAACATATGATGGTTTACATTGGTTTTTCACTGGCATGTCAGTGGTTAAAACTCCAAGATATGATGGTTAACATTGGATTATTGTTGGTTGACTGGCGCGCCAGTGTTTAAAATCTAACATATTGTGGTTTACCAGGGTTTAGCGGTGGTTGACTGGCGTGCCAGTGTTTAAAATCCAACATATAATGGTTAACATTGCTTTAGTGGTGGTTGACTGGCGTGCCAGTGATTAAAATCCAACATATGATGGTTTACATTGGTTTTTCACTGGCATGTCAGTGGTTAAAACTCCAAGATATGATGGTTAACATTGTTGGTTGACTGGCGTGCCAGTGTTTAAAATCTAACATATGGTGGTTTACATTGGTTTATTGTTGGTTGACCAGCGTTTCAGTGTTTAAAATCCAACATATGATGGTTTACATTGGTTTATTGTTGGTTGACTGGCGAGCCAGTATTTAAAATCTAACATATTGTGGTTTACCATGGTTTAGTGGTGGTTGACTGGCGTTTCAGTGTTTAAAATCCAACATATGATGGTTTACATTGGTTTTTCACTGGCATGTCAGTGTTTAAAAATCCAAGATATGATGGTTAACATTGGTTTTGTGCTGGTTGAATTACGTCCAGTGTTTAAAATTCAACATATGATGGTTTACACTGGTTCCATGCTGGTTGACTAGCTTGCCAATGTTTATAATCCAATTTATGATGGTTTACATTGGTTTTGTGCTAGTTGACTGGCATGCCAGTGTTTGAAATCCAACATATGGTGGTTCAGATTGGTTTTGTGCTGGTTGACTTACTTGCCAGTGTTAAAAACCCAACAAATTATAGTTTACATTGGTTTTGCACTGGCATGTCAGTGTTTAAACTCCAACATAAAATGGTTTACACTGCTTCCATGCTGGTTGACTAGCGTACCAATGTTTATTATCCAGCATATGATGGTTTACATTGGTTTTGTTCTGGTTGAATAACATTTCAGTGTTTACAATTCAACATATTACAGTTTACAGTGGTTTTGTACTGTTTAAATATCATTCCGGTGTTTATAATCCAACATATGATAGTTTATGCTGGTCTTGTGCTTGTTGATCACCAACATACCATCTTTTAAAACGTAACATCTGCTGGTTTATGCCGGTTCTGAGCCCAATCGCCCAGTCTACCAACATTCCAAATACAACATTTGTTTTTTATGCTTGTCTGGTGCTTGTTGACCAGAATTTCAAACAATTAATTTCTTCACAACAGATACATAAAAAAAATAAGAACAAATCATGTAGTGATACTTTTTAGTGATACTTCAGTCACAATTTGCCCATCCCTGTGAGACAGAGAATGAATAGGCACATAGATAGAACAAAACAGAGAGAGATGGAGAAAGAGAAAGAGAGAGGAAGAAAGAGACTTTGACTTACAGCAGAGGGAGAGAAGAATGGCGGACTGGAAAACGAGGGCAGTGAGAGTTGAAGGAGTGAAGCGGAGAGATCCCTGGCCTGGTCTCATTGTGTATTGAGTCTCAGAGGCTGATCAATGACGCTTCTGTAGCTGCGGCCGGCTCATTCCAGAAAGCACATACACATTAACACTCTCAAACACACACACACACTCTCACAAACACACACTCTCAAACACACACACACACACACACACACTTCGCTGTCACACAGCTGAGCCTCAGCTAAATTATATCCACCAGAAAAAAGCGCTACGCTAACACAGCGGCTAATTATAACACTTCAGCAACAGTACCCAACCATTCAAATACTCATCAGTGCACTCGCGCACTCTCGCGCATAACCCGTGGCTGATCTCCGCAAATTAAAGTGCTCCAACCTTCATGTTTAAGGACGAACCCCCTTCCGCTTAATGCTGCGTAATTCCACACTGACTTTAAACCAGGCTATTAAGCAGGCCTACAGTTAACACTTAAAGACTGTGTTAATTTGTTCTGGGCTTTGATAATGAATAGCACACATGAGGGATTGTAGTGTAGTTATCTGGCCACCATCCTAGCTTCAAGTTCCTAGCTTCTAGCTTTTAGTTCCTAGCCCCTAGCTTCTAGTTCCTAGCTCCTAGCTTCTAATTCCTAGCTCCTAGCTTCTAGTTCCTAGCTCCTAGCATTTAGTTTCTAGTTCCTAGCTCCTAGCTTCTAATTCCTAGTTCCTAGCTCCTAGCTTCTACTTCCTAGCTCCTAGCTTCGAGTTCCTAGCCCCTAGCTTCTAGTTCCTAGCCCCTAGCTTCTAGTTCCTAGCCCCTAGCTTCTACTTCCTAGCTTCTAGCTTCTAGTTCCTAGTTCCTAGCATTTAGTTTCTAGTTCCTAGCTCCTAGCTTCTAATTCCTAGTTCCTAGCTCCTAGCTTCTACTTCCTAGCTCCTAGCTTCTAGTTCCTAGCCCCTAGCTTCTAGTTCCTAGCCCCTAGCTTCTAGTTCCTAGCCCCTAGCTTCTACTTCCTAGCTTCTAGCTTCTAGTTCCTAGCTCCTAGCTTCTAGTTCCTAGCTCCTAGTGCCTATCTTCTAGTTCCTAGTTCCTAGCTCCTAGTGCCTATCTTCTAGTTCCTAGCTCCTAGTTCCTATCTCCTAGCTCCTAGTTCCTAGCTTTTAGTTCCTAGCTCCTAGTTCCTATCTCCTAGTTCCTAGCTTTTAGTTCCTAGCTCCTAGCTTCTAGTTCCTAGCTCCTAGCTTCTAATTCCTAGCTCCTAGATTCTAGTTCCTAGCTCCTAGATTCTAGTTCCTAGCTCCTAGTTCTATGCACCTTTAGCTGTGATGCTAGCTACCAAACCTCTGCATCTCTATGTAAAAAGACAAGGCAATGTTTCATTGAGTTCTTTTGCTTCTTAAAATCTAAGATATATCAAGTCCTGCTCCGACACAGAACAGTTTGTTTTCCTTCTCTAAAACAAAACCAGGGCTCGACTGGTTCTGACTGTCATGCCTCGCGGCTGAACGCGAAAGCTCGTATCTCCACAATGCTGAGCCTGGCAACAATGCTACATCAAACTTCAGATCAATACTCAGGCTTGCGGTGGGGTGAAACCCAGCGCCGTGGAACTACTTCGTCAGAAGTTTGCTGGAAGAAAAAAGAAGAAAAAAAAAGATGCGCCTCAAGCTCTGTAAGAAGAGGGGAAGACACATAAAACACGTATAGCCTATAGCTAGGTTTTCTTTGAGGGGAGAATCTGTCAATGCTATCTATCTATCTATCTATCTATCTATCTATCTATCTATCTATCTATCTATCTATCTATCTATCTACCTAATATTTCCTAGATTTTACATTTCAGAACAATGGCACCATAATTTAAATCTCTAAAGTCAAATCTAATATTTTCTAGATTAGATTACAGAACAATGGCACTGCAATTTGCTTTTCTATCTATCTATCTATCTATCTATCTATCTATCTATCTATCTATCTATCTATCTATCTATCTATCTATCTATCTATCTATCTATCTATCTATATGTCTGTCTGTCTGTCTGTCTGTCTCTAAAGTCAAATCTAATATTTTCTAGATTTTTAGATTTCAGAATCTATTTTTTTATATAATTGGATTAAATCAGTATTGGATTAAATCATCTATCTCAAGTCAAATCTTATATTTTCTAGATTAGATTACAGAACAATGGCACTGCAATTTGTTTTTTTTTTTACCAGCTTTTCTTGTTGTTACTGATCAATTAGGTCATAAGATCGATGCTTAACAAGCTATTATATGGCTTCACCCTTTTTTTTATCTATCTATCTATCTATCTATCTATCTATCTATCTATCTATCTATCTATCTATCTATCTATCTATCTCTAAAGTCAAATCTAATATTTTCTAGATTAGATTACAGAACAATGGCACTGCAATTTGCTTTTTTCTTTCGTTTACTGATGCAGAAAATAATCGTATATTTTTTTGTCGCACTTTTGTTATACGTGGATTAAATCAGTAGAGTAACCAATAGGAACAAATAGGTGGCGAGCAGAGGCCTGAATGCGAGAGCTTTTAAACTGAATGTGCAACAGCGGCACCTTCGCTCCAACCCATCAGTGGGCGCGATATGTCTCATCACACGGTGCTGAACCCAGCCTAGCAAAGCGCCTCGTGCCTCGCGCCAGTGCGCACAGTTCCACCAGTCACACGCTTTCTCTCTCTCTCAAGCAATAACACACACACACACATATACACACACACACAGAGCGGCACAGTGGTAGTCCTGAGGTCCAACGTGCCTCTCTCTGACTGGCAGGGCTAATATTCCCTCTTGAAAAAAAAAAAAGCAGAGTGAAAGAGCGAGCGAGCGAGAGAGAGAGTGGTGTGTAGGTGAATTGTGCAGCACGCCGCTGCTATCTGATTGAAGTCAGCGGCTGTATCATCAGCAGATGGTAATAAAACAGCGAGCCAGCCACTAGCTTCTAGTAAATATATAGAGCCGAGCCGGCCGCGGCCTCCAGTCAGGCAGCTCTGGACTCTCGCGCCACGCTGCTGTAAATGAATACAATGTAGAGAGAGTGTCCCTGTGGGGGCTGCAGAAACCGTGCTTCCAATCAATTTTCTCCAAACCACTGAGTTCTTCTACAGTCACCAAGGTTTAGAGACACTCCAACACTGCCTCCGATACTGCCTCCTTCTCTTTCCTCTTCTTAGTCTTTGTGTTTTCCGTCTTCTCCTTTCTTTTTCCTCGTTTGGTTTAGTTCAGTTCAGTCCAACCAGGTCCTTCAAGGTTTGTTCCAGAGCACTGCCTCCAACACTGCCTCCTTCTCTCTGTTTTCCGTCTTTTCCTTTCTTTTTCCTCGTTTAGTTTAGTTCAGTTCAGTCCAACCAGGTTCATCAAGGTTTGTTCCAGAACACTGCCTCCAACACTGCCTCCTTCTCTTTCCTTCTCTTTGTTTTCTGTCTTCTCCTTTCTTTTTGCTCGTTTAGTTTAGTTCAGTTCAGTCCAACCAGGTCCATCAAGGTTTGTTCCAGAACCCTGCCTCCAACACTGCCTCCTTCTCTTTCTCTTTCTTCCTCTTAATCTTTGTCTTTTCCGTCTTTTCCTTTCTTTTTCCTCGTTTAGATCAATTCAGTCCAACAAGGTCCATTAAGGTTTGTTTCAGAACTCTGCCTCCAACACTGCCTCTTTCTTTTTCTTCTTCTCTGTGTTTTCCGTCTTCTCCTTTCTTATTCCTCGTTTAGATCAGTTCAGTCCAACCAGGTTCATCAAGGTTTGTTCCAGAACACTGCCTCCAACCCTGCCTCCTTCTCTTTCTCTTTCTTCCTCTTAGTCTTTGTCTTTTCCGTCTTTTTCTCAATTTTTCTTCGCTCAGTTCACTTCAGTCCAACAAGGTCCGTCAAGGTTTGTTCCAGTTCATCCAGGTCCGTCTGGCCTTTTTCCCCCCAGACTCAGCCTGTCCTACTTTTCCTCATCGACTCCGACCAGCCGCCGACCCTCCAGTAATCCCAAATTTAAGCCCGGCTGGTCTTCGCTCTCCAGCATTTATAGCCCGGCGTCGCCCGCCCTCACATTGTTCGCCAAGGGAGTACGTGAGCGTGCGCCCGACCCCGCAGATGCACATCCCAAATATCAGTGATTTTTCTGAAGGCCAACGAGACAATGGCCTCCATTCAGCGACTCAACAGAAGGTCAGTCAGTGGCTCATCCCTTTTCACTCGCCACTCGTTCCCTCGTTCCACAGTTGACCAACGTTTTGCTTGCTTTCTTTCTTTTCTTTCTCTTCTCTTTTCTTTTCACTGACAGTTCGCCGCCTGTCTCCCGCAACACTGAGGCTTCACATGATCATGAGCTGCTGCTGCTGCTTTCACTGGAAAATGAAACGCACTTGATGGTCTCCATTTTTCTGCCCATTCAAAGCCACAATAATACACGGCCTATATCTACATCTGTGAAGGCACTCTTTTGTATTCCAACAAAAAATAAAAAAAGAGGGATGCGCACATGCTTGGGATTGTTTGTTCACGCGTGAGCGTGCAAAGCCTCAGTGAACAGCAGTAGCAGCAGCAGGTAACAGAAGAACGGCCTCAGATTCAATTTAAGGCGACATAAATATAACATTTAGAATATTTTATTGTAAATCTGGTCTGTGGATTCAAGGAGATTTTATAAACAAAGACGACAAAAAACACAGCATTTACTTGGTTTTATGGGCATTGAGAGTGATCTACAGTATATTAATCATGCATTTCTTGTTATTGTTGATGATTATGGCTCACAGCCAATGAAAACTCAGAAACAATCAGTGTCTCAGAAAGTTAGAATATTATATAAGATCAATTGGTTCTTCTAGGATTGTGAACAGTGTGCCAAATCCTGCTGGAAAATGAAATCCGCATCCACAGCAGATGACACAGATCTCCAAACCATCACTGATTGGTGGAAACTTCACACTAGACCTCAAGCATTTTGGACTGTTTGTCTCTCCACTCTTCCTCCAGACTCTGATCCATTGATTTACCAATGAAATGTAAAATTTACTGATAATCAGTGATGGTTTGGTTTGCTTGCCTCTGCTAACCAATTTGATGGAGATGCAGATTTCATTTTCCAGCAGGCACAGACTTGGCACACTGCCCACACTGCCAAAAGTACCAATTGGTCTTATATAGTACTCTAATTTTCTGAGACACTGACTTGAAAACTAGGGTTTTCATTGGCTGTTTTCAAACGCAGTAGAACACTCTGTGTGTAATACATCTATATAATATATGAGTTTCACATTTTGAATTAAATTACTGGAATAAAGTAACTTTTCAATGATACTCTATATTTTTTGAGATGTATCTGTATGTTGCCAGTGATAGCCAATGCCAATGATAGCATACAGAAAACTTCACTTTCAAATAACAGGCTTATTTTATTGATATAAATAAATAAAATAAAAAAAGACACAGGCTCTGATGTTCAAATTATTGAACAGCAGATCTGGTACAAATTAGATTTTTTTTAATGGGATCTGATTAACTCTTATATGTGGTGCTAGATCTGATACAAGTCTGATGGTAAAACAGTAGCAAAATTGGCTGAGCCAAGAATCTAAAGCCAGAAAAGCTAGCGGTTGCTAGGCTAAAAGCTATTATTAGATCACAGTTGGACAGTTGACAGCCATGAAAAGCGGTATCTCTTGGGAAAGTGATAATGGTATCAGCTAAAAGCTAACCCATATATAATCAACTCATCTCTTCATGGCAAATGTGCGCCATCAAAGTAATGAAATCAACCAATAAAAGCAGAGATAATCTTTCTATCCGCCTTAAAGCCCACCCTAAAAGAAAAAATCTGAGTGTTGCATTCTAAAGGTAAAATAACAGGGTTGTAAATAGGGTTGTAAAACTGCATCTAAGCACCCCAACCAATGCACTCAACACTCTTCTTATTCATTTATTTATCAGGTAACAGCTTAAAAAACCCCAACAAATGCATTTTCAGCACCGTGAATGTGAACATTTAGAACTGTTGAATTTCTTTCCCAGCGTATTTCGCTACAGCGAGTCTATCTTGCAGTAATAATGAATAGCTGTGTGCTGTTTGGAGAAAATTACAGCTGTCCTGATGGCTTTCGCTGCTTCTATCATGATAATAGAGGCTTCTGTACAAAATAACAGCGTAGCATAAATCTAACAAAGAGCTGTTCTGTGATTTAGCCTGTATACGCCGAAGCCCGCTGGACGTATAGTGCACTATTCCAGTGCGGAATCTATAGTTCCATGATTGACTGAGTGCATTATGGAGGATGGAGCCATTTGGGATTCAGCCAAAGATTGATGTTAATGACATGTGTGCTTCCCTCAAGAGATGTTTACTGATTTCGTTTACACCAAAGAAAAATACTAATATCCAATGGCTTAGGAATCAGGGGTGATGGGTGCGATGTGTCACCCAATATCAGAAATAGGTAAATTTGCCCCCCCCCTCCAAAAATTATGCTGCAGAAAAAGAAAAAAGTGGTTTAAAAAAATGTATTTTGAAATGCCAAAATCTGCACCCCAACCAGGAAAAGAACCCCCTCTTGGCAGAGGCTGCAGGTGACGTTCCTTTTTCCTTGTTTCTTACAAGTCAGCTTAGAAAAGTATCATTAACAACAGTTAATGTAATGAAGGGGAACATGTTTAGGTTGTAAAGTTATCTTTGGTTGGATTTAACTTATAATAAACAGAAGTACATTATTTGTTTTTTTATTTTTTTTGTTGTTCTAAGTCACTGTAGGGTGGGCTTTGATTCATTTTAGTAAATCTGTCTCACCCCCCCCAAATGTCAAACCCGCTCCTACGCCTTTGCTAATATCTTACCAGCTGATATGCGGAGCTTTAATTTAGGAAAAAGCATAAAATCAATGTTTTTTTTTAAGTTTTAAATTAGTGGACTATTTAAAAAAAAGTAAGTACATTCCTACTTTTGGCAATCGTGAGCATCACTCAGAGTGATTTGGTGGGAAATAATCATTGTACAGAATCTCTACAGACTTAGATAAAACCCTGATGCTAGCCTTTAAGGCCTTTAAGCAGCTCTTTACAGAAAAAGTCCCGCCCTTCCACGAAAAAAAAAAAAAGCCAATCAGTAGGAGGTCATCATGCTCATGGGCTGAGATCTGCAGTATTTTTTCCCCCAGTATTTTGGTCTCCTCTTATTCCAAGAGTTAGAAAGCATAAAGCATCTGGCATAACTGAAAATAACTGCCTAGCCGTGTTACAAATATACTAGTGTATCTCAAAAAATTGAAATATCATTGAAAAGCTACTTTATTTCGGTAATTCTGTTGAAAATGTGAAACTCATATTTTATATAGATGTATTAAACACACAGAGTGATCTATTTAAGTGTTTATTTCTTTTATTGTTGATGATTATGAAGCTTACAGCCAATGAAAACCCAAGAACAAAAATCAGTGTCTCAGAAAATTAGAATATTATCACTCAAAACAGCCTATGCCTTTCAGTATTTTAATCAGGACACACAAAGTAAACATATATATATAAATTTGCAAGTAAAATAAAAACTATATAACGTAGTGCGCACACCATACCTTATATAGCTTTAGTTTGAGTAAAGCAGGTAGTTTCACACTTTTTCACACTGTGGACACTTTTGAGTCTGATATTTACTGATATTATTTGGTTTAAATCATCATATAAATATGTTTGAAGCACTAAAGGTGAATAATATTGGTTGAGAAAGGAGATTTTCTCTTTTTTTCACTTTTTTAGGTCTTTTTCTCTCAGTGGGTTTCTTGTAGATTTCTTGTGCTTTACCGCACTGGGATGTTATTCATTACTATTTTTAGAAAGAGTAAGCTCCGCCCTTTCTAACCATATATGGATTATGTTTATGTGTGAAGGGATTTCTGAGTAATTAAGCTGAGAACACGAGGTGTGATTTTGGACGGAAAATAAATCCGTCTGTAGGGTTCTAAGGGTTAATATTTAAGAATTCGTCGACCTTTTACGATCGTCATTTGAGTATATATTTTTTTACGTGAATAAAGGTGATTAAAGGTTTAAATGGCTGTGCTTTATGTCTGTTGTGTTTTTGCTCATGAATAACCACGTCCAGCTGTTACTTAACACTTCAGTGTGGGTTAAAACCCTTTATAACTGGTTAATAAGCTGTGTTTAGTGTTTAGTGTGTGAGGGTGTCTGCAGCTGGGCGCACGCTGCTGCAAAATGAACAGAGGTCCCTAAATGAATGTGTTTCCCACAGCATTTCAATTCATATTGTCTTTCTAAATTAGCTGGAATTGAACACACGCGGCCAGGTCCACCTGTCATAAGCAATTGTCATTCCGGTGGAAGCGCAGATGTCAGTTCATTTACGCCCCTCGCATTCATTACTCTGAACCTGTGTGTGTGCGCGCGAGAGGACGAGCGCGAGAGATAGAGCGAGAGAGAGAGAGAGAGAGAGAGAAAGAGAAACAGAGAATGCTGGGTATGTGTGCGTAAGAGATTGCACTCCCATTCCTCTTCCTGTCTCCCCCTTCCAATTCTCATCCAAATCAAATTGTTAATGGGCTTCATTGGCGTTACAATGGAATAAGAGTTGCCAAAGCACTTAAGGGGCTTAAGACAGCTGCGTGAGGCTCATGTTAAACAGTGCAGCTCCGCACTCGCCTCCCAATCCTGCTTATCCATTCCAAACCTGCTCCAGTTTTCGCATCCAAATCTGCGGATGTTGCCGCTCCAGGCTCCAGATTGGAAGATCTCAAAAAACATATCCTCCTACAATACAACCCACAGGTATGATTTCACGCTTTAAAAATATCAACAGTGTACCGCCACGCTCCGGAATGGTGCACTAGTTAATATATATGTCCACTGTTAAAAAATATATATATAATTTACTATATATACCATATTTTTCCCACAATTAATCGCAATATCAGTGAACGTCTCTTTTCTGGTCTATTTTCCGGTCTATTTTTATACATTAGCATTAGCGGCCAACCCTTAGCGCAATAATGCTGGTAACGCCAATGCTGCTCCAGCAGTGCTAGCCAGGGTTAGAAACAGGCTGCAGGCCAATAATACTCATCTCTGAACGGCGAAACAGCTAGCACGGTTAGCGAGTAAAGCTAATGCTACTCCAGTCTCGATGCTGGAAAACTAATCTAAAACTCCTGTATAACTCTGTACTTCTCCAGATTGGAAGATCTCAAAAACACATCCTCCTGCACATTGAATTCTGCGTGATTTGATCAGCCGTGGTTTTATGTTTTTTGGATACAATCCGGGTTAGCACCCGAACATCCCTTTCAGACAGCTTCCTCTTACAGCGTCCACAGTTAATCCTTCTGGATGTGGTTGGTCCTTCTTGGTGGTATTTTGCTGACATTACCCTGGATACCGTGGCTCTTGATGCATCACAAAGACTTGCTGTCTTGGTCACAGATGCTCCAGCAAGACGTGCACCAACAATTTGTCCTCTTTTGAACTCTGGTATGTCTCCCATAATGTTATAGTGTGCATTGCAATATTTTGAGCAAAACTCAAAATGATCTTACCCTGTTAATTGAACCAACCTTCACACTCTGCTCTTACTGGTGCAATGTGCAATTTATGATTAAAGATTAGGTATGAAACCACTACACTCCCACACTAAAATGACAGGTGTTTCAGTGACATTGACCAACCCCTGTACATATATACAAAAAACTATATATATATATATATATATATATATATATATATATATATATTCATGTGCCAAACTGCAGAAACTTAACTGCACTGCTTAAAGAGGTCCTGTAGGATTTTTTTCTATTATTGCAGAACAACATAAGCTCCAGGCTCAGCATTGGCAGGATGAAAACATATCCTTGACTTCCAGTAATAGCATCGCCCGGGCTCCATTCACCTCATCAGTGGAATCAGGGCGGCTATATTTAAGTGCTGAGGGAAATTGTTTGAAACAGAGGGTTATTTACTCCTGATGAATCATGAAACTGCCTCGCAGCGAGCCAGCATGGCGGGGAGTGGAGGGAAGTGTTTGTGTGTGGTCTCGGAGACCAATCACGCTCCCATCCAGACGATTCAGCGCTGGAGTTGCATCATGTGGACTGAGCTGGCTGCTGAGAAAACAGACAAAAAGAAGCCCATGCGGAAAGGAAGGAAACCTCCGCAGAAAGTAGGGTGGCGAGGAAGGCCCGGGGCAGTGGGTGGGCAGCCGGGAAAGAAGATGCATGCTGGGATTGGCGGGGTGCATCGGCGGGGAAGGTGGAGGAGATTTTGCACTGATCCTGTGTTCTGCCTATGGTAGATTAAATTCTCCATTCTGTCCTTCTGGCTATTTCTTAGTGTGGGAGATGCTCGAATGCTACGTTGCTAAGTGCGACATGAGCTGGAGTGTGTGTGTGTAAGAGAGAGTGTGTGTGTGTGTGTGTGTGTGTAAAAGAATCTGAGAGCTGGAGAAACTGGGGAACGGTACGTAGGAGTGGGCACGTGGGTCTGCCTGCCTGCCTCTGTGTGTGTGTGTGTGTTAGTGTGTGTGTGTGTCAGATGACTGACTTGGCGCTCCGCCTCTCTCCCTCTGTGTCTTGTTGTTTGTTTGTGCAGGGCTTTTATGCCAGGCCGGCAGCCATTACTCAATCAGACAGCTTCCTGTGAGCTTGACTCATTAAAGCAGCTCTCTAACTTTCAGCCTATGAACACTTAACACACTCTATAATAACCCAACCCCCCCCCAGCACACACACACACACACACACACTCAAAAAATGTCACCCCCCTATAGGACCCTTTAGGACGGTTGAGTTGTAACATAAACACACTGTGGTTAATAGTATTCCAGAGATGAAGATCTATCATATCAATTAGACACTCCAACTTAAAGATGCTCCATCATGCAGATATAATAAGATATAAAACATAGAGGCTCTCAATCTGTTGTGGCACAGTTTGTGATCATCATACTCTAGTTATTCATTAGTGGTCACTGTATGATACACACAGGATGCTGCTCATACTGTAGAATGTTGAACGTAGGATGCTGCACATACTGTAGAATGTTGAACGTAGGATGCTGCTCATACTGTAGAATGTTGAACGTAGGATGCTGCACATACTGTAGAATGTTGAACGTAGGATGCTGCTCATACTGTAGAATGTTGAACGTAGGATGCTGCTCATACTGTAGGATGCTGCTCATACTATAGGATGCTGCTCATACTGTAGGATGCTGCACATACTGTAGAATGTTGAACGTAGGATGCTGCTCATACTGTAGGATGCTGCTCATACTATAGGATGCTGCTCATACTGTAGGATGCTGCACATACTGTAGAATGTTGAACGTAGGATGCTGCTCATACTGTAGGATGCTGCTCATACTATAGGATGCTGCTCATACTATAGGATGCTGCTCATACTGTAGGATATTGAACATAGGATGTTGCTCATATTGTAGGATGCTGCTCATACTGTAGGATGTTGCTCATACTGGAGGATATTGAACATAGGATGTTGCTTATACTGTAGAATGCTGCTCATACTGTAGAATGCTGCTCATACTGTAGGATGCTGCTCATACTGTAGAATGCTGCTCATACTGTAGGATGTTGCTCATAGGATGATGCTCATCATACTGTGGGATGCTGCTCATACTGTAGGATGTTGCCCATAGGATGCTGCTCATATTGTAGGCTGTTGAACATAGGATGCTCCTCATAGGATGCTGCCCATACTGTAGGATGTTGCTCATAGGATGCTGCTCATACTGTAGGATGCTACACTGTACCCATAGGATGCTGCTCATGGGATGCAGCTCATAAGATATCATACTTTCAGTAGTTTAGAAACCAGTACTTTTACACTTTTACCTAAAGAGTAAAAAGCTTGAGATGATACTGCAATTATCTTCTACAGAAGTATTTTATTAAACACTAGTATCTATACTTTTGCAAAAAATAAGATTGAGGAACTGCTTTAAAAACCCACTTTGAAATTGTAACCATTTGCCAGAACTGTACGGAAAGGAAGTCCCACCGTTCCTAAGTGAATATCTATTCTGGAGAGTGGAGAGTGCTGTTCAGAATGCTATAACCTTAGTTTAAAAGCTCTTGGAGATGTTGAGCTGTTTTGAGATCTGATGACCGTGAAGGCCACTGATGATTGATATAATTTTCATACTCATCAAACCACCCAGTGATCCCTTGTGTCCTGTGGACGAGTGGGAGGTCAATGAATGGTTTGATGAGTATTCAGTGATCCTTTGTGGCCTGTGGATGGAAGCGTTGTGCTTCTGGAAAGAGTAGAAATAGTTGGTCCTTGGATGAAGATGTTCTGTCAGACTGAGTGTGTATTGATGTTTAGTGACCCTTAAATCTAAGGGGAAAATTGGACCCACAACATTCCAGGAAAATGCCGCTCAAAACAGAGCAGAACTGAGTCGATGGCCTCAGGATTTATCTCTAATTTATAAATTCAGACACTTCTTAACTTATGGAAACGTAAGGTTAACTAGAAGTCCAAAATCGTTGCATATTTATGGGTACCACAACACAGGGCTCCGGCAGCTGATGGCAAGCTGCATGACCGGGATTCGAACCAGCGTATGAATCCTATTTTTGAATCTTAGTGTATGAATCTTATGAATCTCACTTTTGTGTGCATTTAACATTTCGGTACCACTTTAAAATAAGACTACCTTTATAAAGGGTTTATAAATGGTTTACAACTAGTTAATTAATGGTTAATAACTAGATTGTAAATGCCTTAAAAATCATTAATAATCAGTTATAACACATACAGAGAAAGTACAACAATATAGAAGGCTGTGGGTTCACTATTTGGCAAACAACAGGTCATTGTTGCCCTTTTATGTATGTGTTATAACTGATTATTAATGATTTTAAGGCATTTACAACCTAATCAGTAGCCATTAATAAACTAATTGTAAACCATTTATAAGCCCTTTATGAAGGTAGTCTTATTTTAAAGTGGTACCGAAATGTTAAATGCACACAAAAGTGAGATTCATGAGATTCATACACTGAGATTGAAAAATAAGATTTAAACGCTGGTTCAAATCCCAGTCATGCAGCTTGCTATCAGCTGCCGGAGCCCTGAGAGAGTATAACTGGCCTTGCTCTCTCTCTCTCTCTCTCTCTCTCTCTCTCTCTCTCTCTCTCTCTCTCTGGGTGGGTACAGTAGATGGCGCTCCTCTCTTTCCCCTCATCACTCCTAGGGTGATGTCGATCAGCACAAGGCATCTGTGAGCTGATGTATCAGAACTGACTTGCTTCGCTTTCCTCCAAATGCTCTGTGATGCTCAAAAAGAGGCGGGGTCTGACTTCACATGTGTCGGAGAAGACATCTAGTGCTAGTCTTTATTTTCTTCTTGTGTTGTGGCATCATCACTAGTCAGGGGAGATATACAGCTAAGTATAAAGCCGCTAAATGGGTTTTTAGGACTAGTATTAGCATTTTATGGAGTTCCACATGGTTCAGTGGTAAGCCCTATGAAGTTGTCAGAGGTTTTCTGGTGTACAATCTTGCATATGTTGCATTCCACCAGTGATTCAATGGCCTAAAACTGCCCCCCATACATCGCTACACTCTTCTTAGCGTCTTTGCTAAAGGCATTAGCATGATGGACGCCCATTGTTTGGCTACTGTTGGGTCTTTTAGCAACAATAGCTATTCTATAAAGCCTATAAACGTATTACGTAAATACATAAAATATACACCTTCCAGGATGGGCTACTATAAGCTTTTAAACACGTAACTCACACACTCACACACACACACACACACATACACAGTCCTGCTATCTCCCAGCTTATGCGTACAATTATCACCATTACAAACAAGCATTGTGCCAGTTCTCCTATTTACACCCTCTTATGTGTGAATGAAGGGTGTGTGTGATTATACACACACACACACACACACACTCACACACACACACAGACGCAGAGCTAATAGCAGATGGTCAATGCGCTCAGTATAATCATCATATCTAGCTACGTCAGGATTAGCTACGTTTATGCTAACCCCAGCGCGGTGCCAATATGCCCCTTTTTTGTTGTTTATCAGCTCTCCCTCGCTTTTCTCATCCCTGCACTGGGATCAAAGCTGCCAGAGATAATGACCCCCTCCACCCCTCCATCCATCCCCCTATCCATCCCCCCTTCCACTCATTTAACACCAGCCAACAATGAGGAAATACTTCCTCAAGGATGACATAATCACATAGTTTTCTGCCTCGCCTTCATTAGCTGACTCTCTCTCTCTCTCTTTTTCTCTCTTTCTCTCTCACTCTTTCCATTCTTTCTCTACCTTCATCTGCTTCCCTTTTTTCCCTTCTCTCTCTTTCTCTCTTTTTCTCTTTGTTTTTTTCCTTTAAGTGACCTTTCCTTGAGGCTATGAACCTTGCTCCTTTCTTCCTCTCCCTCTATCATTCTCTGTCTCTTGCTCTCTTCCTGCACTCATCACTTCTTTTTGTCTTGTTTTTTTTTCCTTTATTTTTCCTTTCTTTTCCTCTTATCTATTCTTTTACATTTCCCTTTCTCTTCACTTTCTCTCTCTTGCTCTTTGTTTTCCATATCCCTCTTTCTCTCTCTCTTAGGCCCCCTTTCTCCTTTTCCCCCTTTTTCATTTTCTTTCTTTTTTAGTATCTCATATTCATCAGTTTGCTCTATTTCTTCCTCCCATTTTCCTGTTCCTCTTTTTCTCTTTCTTTGTGTCACTCTCACACACTCTTGTTCTTTCTATTTACTCCCATTATCACCTCTTCCTTTTTTCGTTTTGCCCTCTTTTTTCTTATCTATTTATTTTTACACTTTCTCTTTCTCTACCTTCATCTCCTTATCTCTTTTCCTGCTTTCTTTTGCTCTTTCTCTTCCATCTTTCTCCTTCTCTCTCTCTCACTCTTTTTCTTTCACTTGCTTTATGAGACTCTCACACCCTCTTGTTCTTTTCATTTACTCTTATTATCACTTCTTCCCTTCTTGCTTTCTCTCTCTCTTTTTTCTTTAATTTCCTCTTATCTTTTTTTTTACACTTTCCTTTTCTCTACCTTCCTCTCCTTACCTCTTTCTCTTCTCTCACGTATTTTTTCTTTTCTTTTTTTCTTAATCTTCCTCCATCCTTCTCTCTCTTTCTCTGCACTTCTTTTTTCTTTCTTTTCTTCTCATCATTTATTTTTACACTTTCCCTTTCTCTACCTTCATCTTCTTCTTCAGTCACCCTCTCTTTCCTGTGCTTTCTCTTCTCTCTCTCTATTTCTCTCTCTCATTCGCTCTTTTCTGTGACTCTCAAACCATCTTTCTCTTTCTTTCTCACATTTTTTTCCCCTCATATTCATCAATTTGCTCTTCGTTTCTTCCACCTTTTTTGATCCTTCCTTCACTTCTTTTTTTTTTCAAATTTTCCCTTATTTTGATTTATACACTATCCCTCTCTCTACACTCATCCCTTTCCCCCGTTTCTCTCTCTCTCTCTCTCTCGCTCTCTTACACACACACTTGTTCTTTTTATTCATTCCCTCTTTACCTTATTCATTCATCACTTTCTCTTCCATCTCTCTCTCTCTCTCTCTCTCACATACTCTTGCTTTTTATTCATTCCTTCTTTACCTTATTCTTTTAGCACTTTCTCTCTCTCTCTCTCTCTCGCTCTTTCTCTCTCTCTCTCTTTGTCTATTCTTGCTTTTTACTCTTTAAGTGACCTTACAGCAGGGCTTTGAACCCTGCCCCCCCCTCTCTCTCTCTCTCTCTCTCTCTCACATACTCTTGCTTTTTATTCATTCCTTCTTTACCTTATTCTTTTAGCACTTTCTCTCTCTCTCTCTCTCTCTCGCTCTTTCTCTCTCTCTCTCTTTGTCTATTCTTGCTTTTTACTCTTTAAGTGACCTTACAGCAGGGCTTTGAACCCTGCCACCCCCTCTCTCTCTCTCTCTCCCTCTATCTTTAACTCAGGAGGGAAAAATCACACACTCATCACTTTCTCGCCTCACTTTACTGATGAGCAGCAGCGTGAGCGGAATATTAACGGCCCTCAGAGTCCAATTAACACCTAACGCACATCACACCTTTTATACACACCAACGTGAACCGGGCAGAGAGAGAGAAAGAGAGAGAGAAAGAGAGAGAGAGAATGAGGTATTTAACATACATTTATTCACATTTAGGCGAAAAATTACCACGCTAATCACTACAGGCAGAGTGAGAAATATTTACGATTAGCGATTACTTTTTTTTTTTTCTGAAACGAGCTTGAAGTAGTACGTCAGCGTTTTTGCCCCTCACTCCTTTAAACTGCAAATCAGTTCATTTTTACATTAAATGTTTTTTTTTATAATTTATATATTTAAATTTATCCTGTTTTCTCCTCAATTTGAAACTTTATTAGGGCCCCCCTCGTAAACTCACTTGTAATGCACTAGTAATGCTCTCAAGAGGCTGAAGACTAGCACATGCCTTCTTGGATATATGTAAAGACTCACATATATCCAGACTCCACCTCTTTTTTCAAACTGTCTGTCTTGAAATGAATAGGATGCATCAAGGCTAGTAGAACCGTATTACTGTAAAACAATTCTAGCATATACTCTCTAAAGATGATCCAGAACGCAGCAGCACGTCTGGTCTTCAACCAGCCAAAACGGGCACATGTCACCCCGCTGCTCATTGAGCTCCATTGGCTACCAGTTGATGCTCGCATCAAATTCAAAACTCTTACAATCGCCTACAAGGTGATGACAGAACAGGCTCCTTCCTACCTGCACTCGCTCCTGAAGGCTTACGCTACCTCCCGGCCGCTGCGCTCCTCCAATGAACGTCGCCTCGCTTTGCCAAACAAACATCCACACAAAGCAATCCAGACTGTTCTCATACAGAGTTCCCCAATGGTGGAACAAACTACCTTCCACTACCAGATCAGGAGAATCTCTCACTATCTTTAAGAGACTCCTGAAGACAGAGCTCTTCAAAGAGCACTTACTCTCCTAACACCTCTAACTAACTACCTTCTACTACCAGATCAGGAGAATCTCTCACTATCTTTAATAAACTCCTGAAGACAGAGCTCTTCAAACAGCACTTACTCTCCTAACACCTCTAACTAACTACCTTCTACTACCTGATCAGGAGAATCTCTCACTATCTTTAATAAACTCCTGAAGACAGAGCTCTTCAAAGAGCACCTACTCTCCTAACACCTCTAACACACTAACTACTTCTAACCTCATCTCCTTCTTCCCCTCCTTCACTCCTCTATCCCATTATTCCCCTTTGTCCTCCTTTTATCCCTATCCAAAGATGTTTTACCTTTAAACTTATTTTACATTGTACTTGACTATTGTAAGTCGCTTTGGACAAAAGCGTCTGCCAAATGTAATGTAATGTAATGTAATGTAATACAGTTCAATCAGACCAACAAAATATGCTCCACAACACCAAAATTAGAAGGACTAGATGCCCCTTTAGGTTTTTTCTAACTCAAACTCATTGGCATTGGCTCATTTCTTGTGAAAACATATATCAAAACACTTTTTTGATAAACACACACTGTACACCCCCCCCCCTCCCCTCCTACACATTTATATTACATACAGTATGTTTGGCCAAGGGCGAATAAACATTGCTTCATTTGTAAATTTGAAACTAAACAAATTTTCTACTCATATCTTGAGTTTAATTCATTTTCTTTTACATTTTATTAAAAAACTAATACAAAAAAGAGTAGCGCTTTTTGAAAGAAATGTAACATAAGAAAGGTAAAGAGCAAATATTAACCATGTAAGCTGTTTATATTGCTTGCAATTTAGGTGAAGCGAGCATGTGTAAAGCATTTTAATGTAGAATTGCTTAATTTTGCCGAATTAAATACAAGTAACAAAGTAAACGAGTAACAAAAATATGAACACCACACAAGGGTTAAAACAAGTTATCGCTAGTGTGATAACACCCATGGTTTATTTTTACTATATACTGTATGTCCAGACCCAAATAATAGAAGATTGAGACGATAAACATGTGATTGCATTCAGCATTTAGCACAGACAGCATTAGATAATCTACATACTGCTGTTAGATTATTAGCTCTGACACTTTAACTCATCCCAGCTACAGAATAAAGTGTTATACATTCTTTCCTTCCCAGGCATTTGGAAAGTTTGTAGTTTCTGTCTCAGGATGCCACTCAGGTGCTTGTGCAGTCTCTTGTCATCTCAAGACTTGACTACTGCAACTCTCTACTGGCTGGTCTTCCACTGCGAGCCACCAAACCACTACAATTAATTCAGAACGCGGCAGCACGACTCGTCTTCAATCTCCCGAAGTTCAGTCATGTGACTCCTTTGCTGCATTCCCTCCACTGGCTTCCTGTTGCCGCCCGCATCCGATTCAAAACCCTGACGCTGGCCTACAAGGCAAAAAACGGACCAGCACCTTCATACCTGATGGCGATGGTCAAAACCAGATCTGCACCAAGAGCTCTTAGAGCTTCTAGTATGGCTCGGCTCGAACCTCCATCACTCAAAACACACAGAAAACAGACATCCAGACTCTTCTCTGTGCTGCAGCACCAAGGTGGTGGAATGAACTTCCACTGGATGTCAGAACAGCAGAGTCACTCACGGTCTTCAAACGTCGACTGAAGACACATCTTTTTAAAGAGTTCCTAAACTAATAATAATAAAAAAAAAAAAAAAAAAAAAAGGTTCCTAGGGTTCTTAACATGATTAAGCTCTATGTATCTCTTGATCCTAGTCTACAGACTAGCTTTGGATATCTTAAGTAACTTTGAAGCACTGTTGTAAGTCGCTCTGGATAAGGGCATCTGCTAAATACCGAAAATGTAAATGTAAATGTAGCAGACCTGTCTTGATTCCAAAAATTAATATTATAGTATTATTAAGTAATCAATATTATTGTCATTTTATGACACTGCAATAACGATAATGTAACATCATAATAATAGCTTTGTCATGATAAAGCAGATAGTCTTAGATAGTGTTAGTTAGGATTTCATTTTATATAATATTCTTATTTTCTGAGATACTGATTTCTGGGTTTTCATTGGCTGGAACCAGTGATGTCAGTAACGCGTTACTTAGTAACGTCTTACTCTAATCTGACCCTTTTTTTTTCAGTAACGAGTAAAATCTAACGCGTTACTATTTCCAATCCAGTAATCAGATTAAAGTTACTTATCCAAGTCACTGTGCGTTACTCTCTCTCTCCACCTCACACTCGCGCGCAGACAGTGCGCTCCCTTCCCCAACCCCTCTGCTCCGCCCCCGCCAATCACACGCGTGCAACCATTGGTTTACTCACCCCACTCCACTGTTTCGTTCTTAATATGTGATTATAAAATAAATCGAGGCCAAAATATCAAAAATAGACATAATGTCAGCCGAGACCATACACACGGTTTTGTTTTGTAAAACCCCTCCTTGCTGCCCTGCTGAGAACAACAGCTTCAATGATAAGATTTAAAGTGTTTAAATATTTCAGGTCAAGAAAGACTTTCTTCATTTTATATATTTTTTTTTATAAAAACAACTATTTATGTTAAGTGAAAACAAGAAAGACCATCTTTTATTTTTTTATAAAAAACAATTATTTATGTTAAATTCATTCAAGAGATTTTTTTTTCAGGAAATAGTTCAACTTTAAATGTCTAGAGATACATTGTTGCTGTTAAAAATGCATTTTTCAATAAAGGGAGTATTGGCAAAACTGGTTAGAATGTTTATGTTAAGGCGGAGGGAGGTGGTGTGTCTGCAGCTGCTGAAAGTAACTAATAAAGTAACTTGTAAAGTAACTTAGTTACTTTTAAGATCAAGTAATCCATAAAGTACTGAGTAATCAGTATTCAGTAATCGGATTACTTTTTCAAAGTAACTATACCATCGCTGGCTGTAAGCCATAATCATAATTAAGAAATAATTAAGAAACGCGCCAGTTTTGACACTGTCGGGACATTCGCATGGTTGTCTCTCACATAAATAAACCTTAAGAGAAAAAATACTACCTTAAGTTTCAAAGCAATACTCTATTTAAAATGTTCTGATTGTCACTGCGTGCAGGGAGAGGACATGTAGAGCGGAATAAAAGAAAATAAAAGAAAAACTTAACTTAAGATACTTGGATACGGGGTTAATTTCTCAGGGGGACGTCTGTGAAAAAAAAATATTTCACATTTTTTACTGTGATAAAAATAGTGATAAAACGTTTACATTCGGACTGCAATTGAAAAAAAAAAAACATTAACAGGAGGACCAGTGAGTTTTTTCTCAGCTTTTTTTGGCCAAATGACATTCAGAGTTCAGTAGCTCCTCCATTTCCACTCACTGTCATGTTTCTGTGTGTTGGATCTCCGTGGCATTGGACAAATAGCTACAGTATTTTATTAAAAATGACTGTTTAGCGGAAAACTGTAGATAATTTAGCAAGTAATTTGTTTTTTACTCAGAGGACGTCTGAGAAAAACAGGTACATGGCCGTTCTGGACGGGAATTAAATCACAGAGGACCCTCCCACATTAAAAAAGAAAATGTAAAGTAACTTAGTTACTTTTAAGATCAAGTAAAAGCAAAGAAAAAAGCTTAAAAGAAAGAAAAGCTTAAAATAGATCAATCTTATCACATTTGGAGCCGAATTATTGAAATAAAGTAACGTTTTTTTCAACGACATTAAATTGTTTTGCGATGTACTTCTATGTAATAGTGATGCTACATGTCAGTAGAGGCACACTAGCCTAGCATTACTAGGTATAAGGAAGATACAAGAAGAAAAGATGAGCGAGAACAGAGCGAGAAAATAAAATACAGAGAAAGAAAGAGAGAGAGAGAGAAAGAGAGAGAGAGAGAGAGAGATAAGAGATCGTTCAGCACGCCGGGCACGTTAATAAGCCTCGGAGTGAGATGTAAATAAGCAGTAGAGGAGGAAATAAACTCCAGAGAGGAGGAAAATGGCCTATATTAACACACGGGGAGTAGACGCAGGGCCGCGTGGTAATGTGGGGAAAAGAGAGAGAGAGAGAGAAAGAGAGAGAGAGATTGATAAAGAGAGAGAGAGAGATAAAGAGAAAGAGAGAGAGAGAGATAAAGAGAAAGAGAGAGAGAGTGCGGTGCTAAACACACATCTTTAGAAGGCAAACAGCCTGGCAGCCGACAGAGGAAAGAAAGGAGGGAAGGGGAAGGGGAAGGGGAGAAGAAGAGGAAGAGGAGGAGGAGGAAGAGGAGGAGGACGGCAGGGAGGGGTGAAGGAGAAGTGAGATGAAATAATTAGAAGGCCTACTCGCTGCGTTCATTGAAATATGCAAATCCGTTTAATTTCGCTTTGATTTGCTTGGCTGCTCTCGCTCCCAGTCTCCCTCTCTCGCCCTCTGTTTCTCCCTCTCTCTCTCTCTTTCTCTCTCTCTCTCTCTCTCTCTCTCTCTCTCTCTCGTCTCCATTCTCTCACTCTCTCAATCCATATTAAAACTGTATTAATACACTGTATGTCAGCTCCGTTGCTACCCTCAGGCTAAGACTGCACAATACGAGTGCGCGAGAGTGTGTAGGTGTGTGCGAGAGAGTGTGTGTGTGTGTGTGTGTGTGTGTGTGTGCGAGAGTCTGTGTTTTTGTGCGCGAGAGTGCACTTCGCTGCTGTGTGTACACCTGAACGTTGACCTTCCAACCTTCTCAAGAAGCTCTCTCTCCTCTCGCTCTCTCTCTCTCGCTCTCGCGCAGCTGTCTACTTAATCGTGAAATCGCACGTTATATGTAAATCAGCACCTTGCACGATGAAGTGTGTGGGCGCGTACTTGTATGTTTCAGCCATCGGGAGTGTGTGTAAGTGTGTGTGTTAGTGTGTGTGTACTAGTGTGTGTGTATATATGTATATATGTGTAAATGTGAGATGTCTGGCATCTCAGTGCCAATTATAATGAGAAAAAAGAAAGAAAAGGAAGAAATCAGGCATTGTGGGTATTTTAGGATATCGTAATGAGTCGCAGAGAGTTCAGTGTGACGGGGACTAAAGCATGGGGGACTAAATGTCTCCAGGGTGACAGGAAACGCGCCAGTTTTGACACTGTCGGGACATTCGCATGGTTGTCTCTCTCATGAATAAACCTTAAGAGAAAAAATACTACCTTAAGTTTCAAAGCAATACTCTATTTAAAATGTTCTGATTGTCACTGCGTGCAGGGAGAGGACATGTAGAGCGGAATAAAAAAAAATAAAAGAAAAACCTAACTTAAGATACTTGGATACGGGGTTAATTTCTCAGGGGGACGTCTGTGAAAAAAAAATATTTCACATTTTTTACTCAGTGATAAAACGTTTACATTCGGACTGCAATTGAAAAAAAAAAAAAAAAAACATTAACAGGAGGACCAGTGAGTTTTTTCTCAGCTTTTTTTGGCCAAATGACATTCAGAGTTCAGTAGCTCCTCCACTTCCACTCACTGTCATGTTTCTGTGTGTTGGATCTCCGTGGCATTGGACAAATAGCTACAGTATTTTATTAAAAATGACTGTTTAGCGAAAAACTGTAGATAATTTAGCAAGTAATTTGTTTTTTACTCAGAGGACGTCTGAGAAAAACAGGTACATGGCCGTTCTGGACGGGAATTAAATCACAGAGGACCCTCCCACATTAAAAAAGAAAATGATCCCAGGACCCCCTGAGAAACTAGTTCCATCAACTGACATGATAAACGCATAAAAACCGACAACTGAACAAAGATCCAAAAGGTCAATATATACACAAGAAAGGAGCCAGGAAACAGGAAACACCTGGGAACAAGTAACGAGGGGGCGGAGTTACAGATGGGAATCCAGGGCTGGGATGTAGACACAGAGGAAGACACAGGGCCATGTGCAGGGAAGCATCCTACATTACTTTTACTTTTATACTTTAAGTACTTTTAAAACCAGTACTTTTACACTTTTACTTAAAGAGTAAAAAGCCTAAGTTGATACTTCTTCAACTTCAGAAGTATTTCACAAAGTAGCTCCAATGAAAATAAGGGTAGTTATTTTTACGAAATGCCAAGTTTTAGTTTTAAGTTTAAATTTGAATGAAAAGAAGGTTAGAGAAAAATAGAATGAAGAATGTCATCAAAAAGAAAACCTCTTCAACTGTTAAACATGGGGGTGGATGAATCATGCTTTGTGTTTGGTTGGTGATTTCACTGGTAAAGGAAACAGTGGATTCAGCCAAATACTAGCAAGTATATCACAATATATGTACTAAAAAAAAAAAAGTTGAAGATAAAAGGAAGATGAGCTTTTACAGCGACATAATGATCTTTAACACACCTCAATATTCCCAACAGTTTTTTTTTTATTTTATTATTATTTCCTTAACATCATCAAAAATATAAAAAATCTGAGTACAGGCCTCGGATGAGTAGAGCAGCAAGCCGACCCAAAACTTTTAGAAAGAACTATAAGAGTTTTGCGAAAGGAATTGATGAAAATCCCCAAAACGAGAACTGAAACTCTTTTTCCTGCTACAAAAAGTGTTTACAAAGTGAGAGACTCACCAAAGAGGATCTACTTTTATTTTAAAACTAAAAAAGACTTATTTTATCAGGTAATCCTGATAAAATATTAAAGACGTTTCATCTTTCTGTTCACGGTAACAGATACTTTGACCAGAGGTGTCCATACTTTGCTATTGCTTTGCTCCAATCTCCAAACACGCCTCAGTTATTAGGAAAAGTAAAGACAGCGTGCATCGTCTTCTGGCGCCTGAGGTTAAAGGTAGGGTCGTTGGTTTTGAGTCAGAACAGTTCTGGTAAGATCTGCCCTCTGAGTTCTCTGCAGATTCTGGCGGTTGTCAATAAAATATCTGCTCAGAGGAATGAACCCCCTTCTCTGAAGCTCCTGCATGATCTATAAATAGACAGAGACAAAGGAAACTGCTAACATCCAGCCAATCAGGACAGGGAGGTGTCAATCATACTGTGGGTATGATGTATACCAGTCTGAAGCCGGCCCCCTTCAGATTTCAGCCTGATTTTTAACGGCATTGAAAATAATACAACGTATAAAGCCATCATGTGCATCGTAAATATCGATTTTATCCACCTTTATGCACTTTTTCTGCCTTTAAATGAGAATTATCGACAAATTAAGACAATTTCCCAACATTTGTCCTCAAAAAATGTGGGTTTGGAGGAATGTTTCAGTCAGAATTGTTTATAATGGAGCGGAAGACTTCATTTAGGGTGTTTTAAAGCAAAATAGTTGCCAAAGAAAACTTTTTGTTTCAGATTTAGCCCCATTTTACTAGCCTCAACATTATTTAATAACCTGTGTAGATAATTGTATGTCAATTTTGTAAATTTGTATAATAAAAAAATAGCTAAATTTACCACGATTGTAACAAAATTAGGGCTGTTAATTGATTACAAATGAATCGCGTGCATTAATAATAATAACACAATAATATATATTTTTTTTTCGTGAGAAGAAGACAAATAAATATAATAGACAAAAAAAAAAATATATATATAAAGTATAATAGGAAAAAAGTGAAGAAATAGTGAAGAGAAAAAAAGGGGGAAAATAAAAAAATATATAGAAAAAAATGTAATAATAATAATAATAATAATAATAATAATAATAATTGAAGCAAACAAAACAATTTGTAAACATCGAGAGAAAAATAGAAAAATAGAAAGAATAGTAATAGAATAGAAAATAGAAATAGAAATAGAAAAAGAAAAAATGTAATAATAATAATAATAATAATAATAATAATAATAATAATAATTGAAGCAAACAAAACAATTTGTAAACAACGAGAGAAAAAGGGGGAAGTAAAAAAAAACAGATTTAAACAAACAGGGGACAAATGTTAGGAAACAACAACAAATAGATCTGAACATTTACAGAAAAATAATGGAGAAATAAATAAGCAAGTTTTTTTTTTATGAATACAAGAGGAAGTAATTTATTTAGAGCTATTTTTAATTTTATTTTTATTTAATTAAATATTTTTTTTTTTTTTTTTTTTTTTTGTTAAATTAACCAAAGGAGTTGGTCACCCAATGTGTGGGACAAGAGAAAACGGCCGTTTTTGAATAATATCTGAGGAGATTATTTTTCCACCATATTTTACAGTTTGTCTTATAACAAGTACATTTTTCACAAAAAAAATAGTCATTTAGATATTTTGGATACGTACATTTGAAATTGGTGAAAGTGGTGGGACAGGAAATGTACCAAAATTCTGGAATGTCGCACATACTGTTGCTGAACCTAAACCTGCAGACCAACTGCAGCATCATCAACCAACCCCACATCATTTACTTACTTATCTTTTGCTTAGTTAAATCCAGATGGAGACTTTTTTTTTTTTGGCCAGGCAGTGAATATGAGACACTGTCAGGCTAATAAACACCAGATAAACTGTACTGTAGGGTTAAGAGAAATGAGAATAATAGTACTGAACTGTCAGTACCCAGCCCTAATAATACCACTTCACCACTTATACAAGACAGCGCTGATTCCCTGCCAGCATGCCTCTCACTTTCCCTCAGTACCACCACTTCTACTGACACCGCAAGGTGAACCGAGTTTACTGCCCTTTGATAAATAATACACTGCCCTCTTAACTACAGCTCTCTATATCACAGTCCAGGTGCTGGTGGGAATATAAAGAGCGCACTGGCAGAGCTTCACTTCTCGTCATCTTCCCTCTGCCTGCGGTCCAAAGAGGTTTCCTGTGTGCTTTTCTTTCAGTATAAACCAATCACAGCGCTCATTACCAACTTCCCAAACACATGCATGCTATTACATCATCACACGCCTTTCATACAATGGGATGAAGAACGTCATCAAAAAGAATACCTCTTCAACTGGTAAACATGGGGGTGGTTGAATCATGCTTTGTGTTTGGTTTGTTTTGATTTCATTGGTAAAAAAAAAAAAAAGAATGGATTCAGCCAAATACTAGCAAATACATCACAATATCTATAATTAAAAGAAAAAAGTTGAAGATAAAAGAGAATTAGCTTTTATAGCAAAATAATCTTTAACAAACCTTAACATTCACAATAGTTTTTTTTTTTTTTATTGCTTTAACATCATCAAAAATATAAAAAATCTGAGAAGAGGCCTCAGATGAGAAGAGCAGCAAGCCGACCCAAAACTTTTAGAAAGAACTAGAAGACTTTTGCGAAAGGAATTGATGAAAATCCCCAAAACGAGATCTGAAACTCTTTTTCCTGCTACAAAAAGTGTTTACAAAGTGAGAGACTCACCAAAGAGGATCTAGTTTTATTTTAAAACTAAAAAAGATGGCGGTTGTCAATAAAATATATTACATTACCAACTTCCCAAACACACGCATGCTATTACATCATCACACGCCTTTCATACAGCTTGCTTTAATAATAAAGAAAAAATAAAGCAAAGAAACATAGAAAAATTTCACATGAAAGAAAGCAGCGTCCTTCATCGCAGCAATGCTGAGCAATGCTTTTAAACCTTTCAGACCAAATTCTGCTATGTTTTACCTTCATTTCTGGCTTTTTGACTATGGGCTATAGCTAAATGAACTCGTATTAGATGTATGAAAAGCTTTTTAATAAAGTAGCTACGTTAAATGGTATGTAAATTGTACACAAAAAAGTAATATGTGGTACACGTTTAAAGGTCTCATTTAAAGGTCTTCATTTTAAAATGTCTAGTTGGCTAAATGACTATCCTTAAATGACTAACTCTTACCTCAGACTTGGTGATTCGGCACCTGGGTAGTTTCACCACGGCGAAGCCCCAGAGTTCGCTCTATATCATAAAATCTGATGCCGACGACAACGCTTTGACTGGTGTTCTGTCCAGATTGAGGTGCCTTGTCAAACTGTGCTTCCCTAGTGTTTATTAAAGGGCTCGGTAAAACGCAGAATCAACCGGAGATCCGATTTAAACCTATAGTCACTTACTTACACAAGATAGCTAATGCTAACTAGCTCTAAAGCTATAAACAGAGTACACAGAGCTATAAGCTCCTCCTTAGCTTTAGCTTCTAATTCACTGGTTGACGTCGATTCCTAACATCTCTCTGATCGACTTGTATTTCTGAGGATTTTTTTTTTTACTTGCTACTGCAAACAATGGTGGTTGAGGAAGGGTTTCATATGCAGCAGCATCATATAGATAGAAGTTTATGTGACTGTTCACTTACTGCCTCATATGTCTGCCTCATTTGACCGCTTAACAGCCAGATAACCAATGATATTCAGCACAGCTGTGGGTGGTTTTAATGTTCTGGCTCATCAGTGAAAGATTTTTGTCTTTTTTTAAGAACTTACAAATGTTGTAGTAGATTATAATATGAAATCCATATTTGGAAAGGTCTTACACTACGAGCTGGATGCTGCCTCTTCTGTTGATCTGTTGCTTAAGAACGGCCTATATAATCTAATGTCGGGTGAAAGATCGATGAGACTTCTCGCAGTAGGATGGAACTCGCCCAAGACTGAACTGGAAAAAAAAAATATTTAGAAACTTAACTGCTTGATTTTTTATCAGTTCTTCATTTCTAACAGTAAAAAAGGCAAACAGGCTTAAAAATAGAAGTGATTCCAATGGTTTCTTAAGGGACTCCACAGAAAAAAACACATTTTGATTGAAATGTGAGGTCATATGGTGTGTTCCTGGTATGTAACGTTCAGGACCTACCAAAAGTTCTCCAAGAAAGGATGCCCCAAGGCTCATTGGGAAGATCCATAGAGGCTAAGGTCTTGACACCAGATACCCCAGAACACTGTCTCTACCTTCCAAGAAAGACATTCTACTAGATAATTGGTTGCATTCAACGATTAGTGCATTAGTGAGGTCAGAATGTTGGTTGATCATTGGTTGATCATAATCCCTCCTCAACTCAACTCATCAAAAGTGTGGAATGGACCTTCATCATTGCAGAGAACATATTTCCACTGTTCCATAACTCAATGATTGGGCTTTAAACCCCTCTGGATCACACCTGGTATTGGACATGGTTGCATCCATTGGACATGGTTGCATCCATTGGATGTGGTTGCATCCATTGGACATGGCTTTACCCTTTACTTCAACGCTCCAGGTGTTCCAGTGAACTAATGACCAATGATCCAAGGATCGGCAGTTTGAATGCTAGATTATGTTGCTTGCCCTCAGAGTCTGAGAGAGCAAAATTGATATCTCTCTGTGGGTGGGTAGATGGCGCTCTCTCTCCTCATCAATCCACATTGAAGTCCAAATAAGTGGGTGGGGAAATGGGGAAACTGGCTCTCTAAAATGGGATAAAATTACAATTAAATAATATAAATTTGGCTTGAAGAACTTAATCTGTACAAGAGATGTTTAATTCTGAAGAAGGCTCTTCACAAAAGGTTCTTCACGAGTTGGAAGGTTCCTTACAGTGTCACTCCTATATTACAGGTATGGTTCTTTATGGAACCAAACCTGGTACCTGGTTCACAGTTCTTTTCCAGCAAAAGAACTCTGGTTCTTGAACCAGTTCCTTTTGAGCTTATATATATAAGAACCGGAGTGGTTTCCACCAGTTTTAGTTGAACCAACAGAGAGCGTTGCACAGCAACGGTGCTTCTGTACATACTGACACGCCCACAGATGTATTTTTTTTTTTTACAGTTTGTGCTGAAGAACCTAGTAAACGTTTCTGGTTCTGGAACCTACTTTTAGTGGTGGAAATGTGGCGAACCAGTTCAAAACTAGATTCACGAACCAGAATGGCGCCAGTTCTACATCAGTTTTAAGATTTAAATTCAGGACTCAAGCAGTCTTAAAAGTTGCCACTATGGTCGGTGAGATTGCTTGAATCAGTTCGAATCCTAGTCATGTAGCTTGCCATCAGCTGCCGGAGTCCTGAGAGATCACAATTGGCTTTCACCTTGCTCTCTCTGGGTGGGTATTGTAGATGGTGCTCTTTCTTCTTATCACTACTAGGGTGATGTGGATCAGCACAAGGTTTGCTGCATCTGTGAGCTGATGTATTGAAACCAACAATGATGCATCAGCAGCAAAGAAAAAAAAAGATATGCTTCACATATCTTCACCCTCCTTGTGTTGTGGCACCACTTGTGTGATGAGTAGCAACCCATGGGTGCAACAACTGGTCTGGATGAATTGTGAGAAATTTTCACTAAGATTTGAACAAAACCTTTGTGTTGGTGTTTGAAGGCACTACCAGGCTTCTTTTTGCCTCCATCTATTTCTGTTTCTCGCGTGCAGTTGGGCACTGACCACATCAATCACAGTGCCCATAACTCCGTAATATCATTTGCTACCTGGCGGCCCTGTCGCTGAGCAACGGCCAATCAGCAGGCCTCCTGCCTGGGGCTCCGGCCAATCAGGTGAGCCGCTCCCAGGAGACCTTCCACAATGATGGGAAAATACAGCAGCCCAGGCAGAGTGTCAAACCTATTTCTCTCTCTATACTTCACACTCTCTCCGTCGCTCTCTCTCTCTCTCGCTCTCTCTCTCTCGCGCTCGCCCTCTACCTCGCTGTCATTAGTATGGCTGAGGTGTTGGGTGGTGGCGATGTCGTGGGTTCAGGCAGAGGACAGAGAGAGAGAAAGAGAGAGAGAGAGAGACAGAGAAAGAGAGAGAGATAGAAAGAGAAAGATAGAGCGAGCAGCTGGTAAAGGGTGACATACTCGCCAAACAGGAAACTCATTACGAATTCCAGTGACACAATTCCTCCTAAACCACCAAACCCAGTCATCAACCTGAGATACCAGAGCTCCTAAACCATCAGGATCAGCCATATCATTAAAACCACCTGCCTAATAAAGGCCGAAGGAGCTTCTGATGGTCAAGGTGTGGCTTGTCTAGAATTTTCCTATTTCCTTGAAAGTCTTCGGCCCAATCCCATTTCTCTTTTGTACCCTACCACTTGTTTTCAAGTGTTCCCTTCCCCTTAGAAAAGAAATACAAAACCCTAAGAATTGGGACAATCCTTTAAGCACCCGATACAGATATAGAGTTAAAGTAGCGGAGCACTAAAGTTCAGCAACCTAGCTGCTGCTTATTAAATATAGGACTTTATCGCAAGTCTTCAAAAAGTTGGAAGGTGGGGAAATTAATTTATTATTGTCTATTCCCTAAATTCCTCTGAGATGGGGAAGCTGAAATGAGCTAAAATTAGCTTTTATTAGCTTTTATTTAATTTAATTTTTCTATTCCACCTTAAATGCTATAGTAGTGGAGCGCTAAAGCTTAGCAACCTAGCTAAGTTAACTTTAAGCTTTATAGTATGCCTTCAGAAAGGCATAAGAAAGGTGGTGCAAAATTATTTATTAATGTATATACCTTAATTCCTCTGGGATGGGGAAGCTGAAATGAGGTTTTATTAGCTTTTATTTAATTATTTTTTTCCTATTCCACCTTAAATGCTATAGTAGAGGAGCGCTAAAGCTTAGCAAGCTGCTGCTTAATTTCTCTGTTATAAGGAGCTTAAATGAGGTTTTATTAGCTGTTATTTAATTTAATTTATCCTATTCCACCTTAAATGCTATAGTAGTGGAGTGCTACTATAGTTCAGCAACCAAGCTGCTGCTGATCAAATTCAGGGCTTTATCGTATGTCTTCAGAAAGGAGGAAGGGGGTGCAAAATTAATTTTTATTTGTCTATCCCTAATTCCTAATTCCTCTGTGATGGGGAGCTAAAATTAGCTAAAATGAGCTTTTATTAGCTTTTATTTCATTTTATTTTTCTGTTCCACCTTAAATTCTGCACCCTCTGCCATCCGTTGCATCATTTAAGGTGGAACAGGGAAGTTGTAGTTGTAAATGTAGATAAAATGCTAATGCTGCTGCACCCAGCCTTAGTGCTGGAGAAATTTCATTAAAAAAACTCACCTTTATAACGCTGTATTTTTTGGTGGAGTGGCTTTACTGCTCCTTAATACCTGACTCATAGAATTCATACATAAGGCGCACCAGATTATAAGCCGCACTCGATTTTTGATTTTAAGGGGAAAAAATGGTAATCCTAATGGTTAACTAAGGTTGGAAAAGGGTGTAATAAAGAATTACGATTAATTTTGGATTTTCTTTTTGGTACAACTTTTTGGATGAACCGCTAGCTGATAGCGCTCTGGCTTACTGGAACACTTAGGGTTCCTCAGTGTAGCGCTGTTGGGGAGTGTTTATATTACTAGCGCTAAGCACTGATGCTAACCATGCTAACCACAAACAGAAGTGCTTTACATGGTGGCACCCTTGTTCCTTACTATTAACGCGTAAAATGCGCCTTATAATCCGGTGATACTTAAAGTCTAAAAAAATATGGTATGTATGGTAACAAAGTATTTGGTAAAATTGTCTCTGATATACAGTGGCTTGCATAAGTAATCATACCCCTTGAACTTTTTTTTTTTTTCATTTTTTTCACCTTACTACTACAGCCAGAGCTACAATGGAATGGTTTAGATTAAAGAATATTCTATATGTGTTAGAATGACCCAATAAAAGTCCAAACTGACCTAAATCCCATTGAGCTTCTGTGGCAAAACGAAATGAAAAGAAATATTATTGTTTACAGACGCTTTCCATCCAACCTGGCTGAGCTTGAACTGTTTTATAAAGAAGAATGAGCATAAATCTCAGTCTCTAGATGTGCAAAGCTGGTAGAAATATGTATGATTTATCATTATCGTTCCACTTCACAATTATGTGCTACTTTGCGTTGGTCTATCGCGTAAAATCTCAATACAATACATTTAAGTTTGTGGTTGTAAGGCGACAAAATGTGAAAAAGTTCAAGACGTATGAATATCTTTGCAAGCAAGCCACTGTATCCTCTATGACACGTTGCAAAAGTCATTGGACCCAATACTAGTCCTTGTCCCTCGACTTTTGGAAAGTCAGAATGTGTCTCAAGGCACAAATAGTGATACAAACCTATTTTTATTTATTTATTTATTTATTTATTTTTCACACCACCCACAGCTCCGGTGACATTATCTCCAGAAAGTAATAAGCAAGACTGAGATACGGAGATGCCGACTTCTCCGAAGTTCATCTCCTTCCGGAGTGGAGATATCTGAGGTGGATTTACGCCGGCGCTGTCCATGGTCCTCGTCAGCATCACAATGCAGCAGGTTTCTGAGACCATGCTGTTAAATCCCCCCGGGCTAAATCTGACCGCTGATTCTCCATAATGACACTGCAGTCACGCAGAGAGAGAGCCAGCGAGAGAGAGAGAGAGGAGGCGGAGAGAGAGCGAGAGAGAGGGACACGAGGCAGGATCCTCAGGGAGGAAGAGAGGAAACCGGCAAAGTGCAGAGAAAGAGAGGTAAATTGAGGCTATTTGAGCAAAGCCCATTCTGAATTCCCCAATTCCCTTATTCCAGTCTTTGAAGAGCTGCAGCGCCGCATGTTTTCATCAAGCCATTGCCACCGCTCTCAAATGACTGCGTGTGTGTATGTATATATATGTGTGTGTGAATATATATGTGTGTGTGTGTTAGCGTTAGCGGAAAAAAAGTCTCAGGGACCCGAAAGAGGAGAAAGAGGAGATCCGTTTTGAATGGAAGTCTATGGGGAAGCACATTACATGTCTTTTTTTGCGGCTCACGCTTGAGTTACTGTCTATAACTAACAACTAACACTGTTATTACACTATTATTACACTATTATTACACTATTATCACATTGAAATACTTTTATATGGTAATTTTTACACTTATCTGAACTTGTTGGCTTGTTTGACCCTTGATTAGGCCTTATGTTATCATGACGTATCAGTCAATATAAGGACATTCCCTCATCTAAAAATGTTTTTACATGTCTTTTTTTGCGGCTTACACTTGAGTTACTGTCCATAACTAACAACTAACACTATTATTACACTATTATTACATTGAAATACCTTTTATATGGTCATTTTTACACTTATTTGAACTTGTTGGCTTGTTTGACTCTTGATTAGGCTTGTTATGAACTTGATAATCATGTTATTCACTATTGATTAATCAATATAAGGAAAGTACCTCAATATTTTTCCCATACCTCAATATTTTATTTACATTTTATGTATATTTGCACATATAAAAATGCACATAGCAATTGGAATGTCTGAAATCATATTAATATATATGTATCTCATAATAATAGATATGTGTGTGTGTTTGTTAGCTATAAAAAAGTATCAGAGAGCCGGAAGAGGCTCACACTTGAGTTACTGTGCGTAATTCAACTAATACTATTATTACACTATTATTACACTATTATTACATTGAAATACCTTTTATATGGTCATTTTTACACTTATTTGAACTTGTTGGCTTGTTTGACTCTTGATTAGTCCTGTCATGAACTTGATAATTATGTTACCATGACTTATCAGTCAATATAAGGAAATTATCTCAGTACTTCCAAACTATTTAATTACATTTTATCTATATTTGCACATATATTTGTGTGTGCGTTAGAGTGTGTGTGTGTGTGTGTGTGTGCGTTAGCCAAAAAAAGGTCTCAGAGACCCGGAAGCACATTACATGTCTTTTTTTGTGGCTTACACTTGAGTTATTGTCCGTAACTCAACTAACACTACTATTACACTATTATTACACTATTATTACACTATTATTACACTATTACTACATTGAAATACCTTTTATATGGTCATTTTTAAATTTATTTGAACTTGTTGGCTTGTTTGACCGTTGATTAGGCCTGTCATGAACTTGGTAATTATGTTATTATGACTTATCAGTCAAAATTATTTACATTTATTTACATTTTATCTATATTTGCACATCTAAAAATGCACATAGCAATTGGAATGTCTGAAATCATATTAATATATATGTGTCATATTAATATATATATATGTGTGTGTGTTAGCATGTGTGTAAATGTGTGTTAGCGAAAAAAAAATGTCTCAGAGACGCAGAAGAGGAGAAAGAGGAGATGGGTTTTGAATAGAAGTCTATGGGGAAGCACATTACATGTCTTTTTTGCGGCTTACACTTGAGTTACTGTCCGTTGACAGACAAAGGAAGATGATAACAGAGTGTTTGCGTGTGTGTGTGTGTGTGTGTGTGTGTGTGTGTGTGTGTGTGTGTGTGTGTGTGCATTTTTTATTCAATTCACTCCGCTGACAAGCAGCATGCTCATAATGTCACTGCAGTGCTGTCAAAATTGCTCTTATTGTTGTATAGCCTCCTAGCGCACACACACACACACACACACACACACACACACATATACACACTCACATACACACATATACACACACAGAGAGTTAAAAAAAGTTGCTTCATATATATATACACACAAACAAAAAAAAAACATACACACTTCTGTGCACACATTTCCATACCCTTCCATTCCATTCTTGTCAGCATAGCTTTAAGCCTACTCTTTTTTCTTTCTTTCCCTCTCTCAGTCTCTCCATTTCTCTCTCTCTCTCTCTCTCTGCCGGTTGTGTTTGGATGAATGACCGCTGTAATAGCTGTTCCGGTGGTCACTCTGTCGCCAGCCCGCCCGCCGCTGCCTCCTCTGTCGCTCAAAACACACACTGACGACATTGTGCTCAAACAACTGCCACTGGACTCTCCTCCTTCCCATACCCCCCGCCCCCCCTCCCACATACACACATTATCGAGCTATGCCCCGCCCCCAGTAGTGTCTCTGGGGACAAAACTGACATTTTGGCTCAAAAAGTAGTATAAAAAGTACAGAACTGTGTACAAAATCAAAGGCCATCGAATCAAGGATACTCAAACTTTATGACACAAGAGATGAGGTATGGTGTCCCATGACTTTTGCTGTTTTGTTCCATTGTTGTCCCATTGTTTTTAGTCACCCTTATCTTCATCAGAACTTCATAAAAAAATGAAACACGTCATGTTGCAATGTTTTGAATGTTGACACGAGAAGTAGATACACAGCGCTGTCTCTGTGTCTGTGTGAGTGACAGGCTGCTGCTGCCTGAGAAGCACAAAAGGGAAGTGGGAGCACGAGGAGGGGGGCATGGCCTCCATCCACATGGTTGGGCACATGCTTGTGGAAAGCTGTGCTCCTCAGTCCAGCACAGTTTTTTAATCACAGAAAAACAAACACTCTTATTTACCTTTTAAAAAGCCATTTAAATGGCTGATTAAAGTGCTGATTACTGTTGTTTTGTTGTTTTACTGTTGTTTTGAGTTGAGCTCGGCGCTGACTGAGCTCTTGATTGGTCCGGATTCGAGACAGCGTGTTGGTGGGGGCGGGGCTGGTGACGTCATGTGCCCTGCATTATTTAATATTGCGATATATATCGGCAAAAAAATAAATATTTGCAATGCAATTTTTTTTTTATATATATCATGCAGCCCTAGTCAGGACCATCAGTAACCATGGCCAGGGGCTGTTTTAAGACATTTGGGGGCCCCAAGCTAAATGGAGCCCACTACATACAAACTAAACACCACCCAACCACACAAATATCAACAAATATCACCCCCCTCCCCCGCCCCCCACACGCACACGTTTGTTTCTCATTTTTAAGAAAGTATAAAAAATACATGAATTCATTACTATTTATAGTTTTGGAAATGCATGAGCATGGCGGAGCACGAGGAGCGCACAGCATTGATTTGGATTTCTGCAGCTCCTCCAGAGTGACCATGGGCATCTTGGCTGCTACTCTGATCAGTGCTCTCTTTAATGAATTTATCAGTTTACCAAATAGGTTTTAGGTTGTTGTAGGTTTTTGTAGGTTTGGAGTTTTAGGTTTGGTTTTTGTAGGTTGTTGTAGGTTTTTGTAGGTTTGGAGTTTTAGGTTTGGTTTTTGTAGGTTGTTGTAGGTTTTTGTTGGTTTGGAGTTGTAGGTTTGGTTTTTGTAGGTTTTGTAGGTTTTTGTTGGTTTGGTTTTTGTAGGTTTTAGGTTGTTGTAGGTTTTTGTTGGGTTGGAGTTAGGTTTGGTTTTTGTAGGTTTTAGGTTGTTGTAGGTTTTTGTAGGTTTAGAGTTGTAGGTTTGGTTTTTGTAGGTTTTGTAGGTTTTTGTTGGTTTGGTTTTTGTATGTTTTAGGTTGTTGTAGGTTTTTGTTGGTTTAGAGTTGTAGGTTTGGTTTTTGTAGGTTTTGTAGGTTTTTGTTGGTTTGGTTTTTGTAGGTTTTAGGTTGTTGTAGGTTTTTGTTGGGTTGGAGTTAGGTTTGGTTTTTGTAGGTTTTAGGTTGTTGTAGGTTTTTGTAGGTTTGGAGTTTTAGGTTTGTTTTTTGTAGGTTGTTGTAGGTTTTTGTTGGTTTGGTTTTTGTATGTTTTAGGTTGTTGTAGGTTTTTGTTGGTTTAGAGTTGTAGGTTTGGTTTTTGTAGGTTTTGTAGGTTTTTGTTGGTTTGGTTTTTGTATGTTTTAGGTTGTTGTAGGTTTTTGTTGGTTTGGAGTTTTAGGTTTGGTTTTGTAGGTTTTTGTTGGTTTGGGTTTTGTAGGTTTTAGGTTGTTGTAGGTTTGGTTTTTGTAGGTTTTAGGTTGTTGTAGGTTTTTGTTAGTTTGTAGTTGTAGGTTTGGTTTTTGTAGGTTTTAGGTTGTTGTAGCTTTTGTAGGTTTGGAGTTTTTTTAGTTTTAGATGATGAATTGTGGAACAGTGCTCCTTGGGATTCTGAAAAACTTGGGATACGTTTTTGTAATGTAACCCTGCTTTTAACTTCTTTTCCACCACGTTCCACTATCTCTGAGCTGTCTGGTGAGTTCCTTCTTGGTCTTCATGATGCTGTTTTTTCACTAGTGTTCTCTAAAAAACTTTCACTGAGGCCTTCACAGAACAGCCTACACTAGTCACATCAAAACACTCTGTAAGCTCAACTTGTCGTGTATCAGCTTCAGCTCCAGCTTTGCTCCACTCTTTAACCCCGTCTGGTTTAATGAGGTAGGTGTGTCCAGACTTTTGAACGCTTACTGTAGCTGTAGAAGCTGTAGCAGCTGAAGCTAATTAGCAGACTAGCCGGGCTAAGCCGGAGGAATGGAGCTGCAGTGAACCCAGCTAAATTATCGAGCACCAACAAACAACAACAAACACCAACTACCGGCCAGCCTACCAGAGGGAAGCTCTTAGGAACTGGAGAGGAAGAGACAGAGTGAGAGAGAGAAGGAAATGGAGAGAGAGAAAGAGAAAAAGAGAGATAGAAGGGCTGCCTGATTAGGCCTCTAATCTAACAGCCAGCCGAGGGTCCGTTCCATTTCTCCAGCAGCAGAGTGGAACCGCAGAAGAATGAAGACAAGAGTGGAATCGAAGGAGCAAAGGAGGTGAAGGAAAAAGGACTGAAAGAGGAAGAATTGAGACAATAAGCAATAACACTCTTATTACATGATTATTACACTCTTATTACACTATTATTACACAATTATTACATTATTATTACACTATTATTACATTATTATTACATTGAAATACCTTTTATATGGTCATTTTTACACTTATTTGAACTTATTGGCTTGTTTGACTCTTGATTAGTCCTGTCATGAACTTGATAATTATGTTATTGACTATTGATCAATCAATATAAGGAAATTACCTCAATATTTTTGCTGAGCTCAATATTGCCAAGCTATTTTATTTACATTTTATCCATATCTATATCTATATTTGCACATCTAAAAATGCACATACCAATTGGAATGTCTAAATTCATGTTAATTAAAAGTTTTTACAGGTTTTAAAAAAAATAAGTGCATTATCATGGCCGTAAATGAGTCACCTAATAAATAAAGACTGATCTTGACAAGCTCCATAAATGTCTTCAACATTATCTATTATTATAATAAATATTATAGTTATAGTTGTTGCATGAACCCCAACATTTGACCTTGCTTTGAACCATATTGAAAGATAAAGGTAGAAAGGTGAATTTAATTAATAAAAGTGCATTTTTTTCATTTCTTGAAGGACCTTTTAAAGAAAGTTACACTTTATAAACCTGTCTAATAGTACCTCTTCCCTACTCCTCCATGCAGAACACAGATTCTTTCATCTGTGTGATAACTAAGATCCAGTCTTTGACTTGACCATACTTGTTCTTCAGAATTATTGTAATGGTCTGAGTCATTGTCCTGTTGCATGGTCCACCTCCACGTAAGCTTCCATGATTGATATTTCCACTTTTCCAGTGATATTCCACAGTACGTATGGGTTCTTGTGGGTTCTTAAATGCTGTGTTCGCATATGTATTGCATTGAATATATGTTTTTTTGTTACTGTGTGCAAATAATTTAACTTTTTAGTTCATTTATCCAGCGCATTGCTTCAGACGTCCTTGATTTTATCCTTAAGAATGATTGAAAGTTTGAAGGTTTAAAAACCAAACTTTTAACTACACGTCTCTGTTTGTTTCAGTGAGCTATGAATAAGGGCTAATTGATATTGAACGCTGGCATTAATAAGCCATTAAGCTATGCTACATTACCTACAGTCTTTGCAGGTTTGCCAGATTGCGATAAAACTCCAGTGCAGCTCATTGCAGCTCATATATATAGAGTTAAAATAGTGAGTTTTTTTAAGAACAAAGTTAACCAAAGGCTGCATTAGTGTTGAACTCTGCTGGAATTTTACTTTTTAGAGTTTAACCCTTTCCTAAAGAACAAAACCACTAGGCTAATTGGTAACCCAGTGCTCTAATGGTGGCACTGAAAACTGGATGTCTTAGCATGAGTCCCAACTCAACAGAACATCAGCCTTTTGAGAAAATTACAGGCTGAATTAATTACTGTTTTTGATCTCAGCCATAGTCTGATGATTTCAGTTCTGTCCCATTTCACATTCATGTTTTTTTTTTTACCCAAGCAGATGTCTCTGCGTGTTGGAAAAAGAAGGTTTTTGACTCACAACATGCTGCGTTTAGTCTCAGAGCAAACACAGAACATCAGAATATCAGAATTCTTACATATTAAACACTTTTTTAAATGGATTAAGATGGAAAATGTTTTATTTTTGACTAGGATTTTGACTAAAGCTCTTCACCCTGTCTGCTCCTGAGACATTGCATTGCTCCATAGCATTGAAGCGACGATTGACCCTGAACTCAGAACCCACATTTCCAATCTGGGATATGAGAAGAGAACTATTTTAGATGCTTTCTTTTTATTTTTCTATCCCATTTTCACCCAAATTTACAAGGCCCAACCCAACCCAACCCACTCATTAGGACTCCCCCTATCACTAGTTCTATCAGTAGTACTTCTACACAAGGAGGGTGAAGACTAACACATGCCTCCTCTGATACATGTGAAGTCAGACTGCGCCTCTTTTTTTGAACATTGCCGAGTATCACAGCGATAATGCTCGGAGGAAAGTGCAGCGACTGGGTTCTGATACATCAGCTCACAGATGCAACCTTGTGCTGATCGACATCACCCTAGGAGTGATGAATAGGGGAGAGAGTGCCATCTACTGTACTGTACTCACCCAGAGAGAGCAAGACCAATTGTGCTACATGAACAGGATTCGATCCGGTTCATCTCCTGATCATAGTGGCAGCGCTTTAGACCGCTGGACCACATTTAGAGCCCCATCAAACCATTCTATGTTTGCCATTCAGATTTGCCACTTTTTTTTTTTTTTACCATCAAATACACATTTACATTCACCACTGATTTTGGAGAGTGAATGTACTGTAACAGATATATTTGAGTTGTATTGTAGGCATTGTAGTGCACCTTTATTCCTCTCTGATCACATCACAACCCCTGAATCACACAGAAATATTTTTCCCCAAAAATATTTTTTCAAGATTCAAGATTCAAGGAGATTTTACTGTCATTCGCATCACATGTGGTACATGAGGTGGAACGAAATTGTATTTTCACGATCCAGTTTACACCCAAGAGCTGTTGTTAAAATAGATAAAATAAGATAACAAAATAAAAGAATACAATAAAAATAGAATTTACAAAATAGATAAGATAAATACTCCAAAAAAAAAATAAATAGAGAGAGTAGAAGAAGAAGAAGGTAGCAGTAGGAGATAAAGTGTCTCAGTGCGGTTTAAAGTGACTTTTAAAGTGTTTTGTAAACAGTAATTTGTCCTTGTAAAGTGTCAGTGCAGTGTGTTGTTTAGGTGGAGTTTAAGAGTCTTACAGCTTCCGGAAAGAAGCTGTTTCTCAGTCTGGTTGTTTTGCACTTAATGCTCTGCAGCCTCCGGCCTGAGGGGGGCGGGACAAAAAGTGCGTGTGCTGGGTGGGTGGGATCCTTCCTGATGCAGGTGACCCTTTCCTGCATCTGGAGGTGTAGATGTCCATGGCGCTGGGGAGGCTGGCTCCAACAATCCTCTGTGCAGCCTTCACCACCCTCTGCAGAGTTTTTAATGGTTTTATGAATATCACTCAGCTCTAACAGGGCTGGAGAGCTGAGGGATATTTTTCAGCATAACTAGCTACGAAAAAAATAAAGAAAAAGATGTGTCCGAGTGTCCAGCAGACAGGACAGCGGTCAGTTGATGTGTGGTCAGCATGACCTGTCAGGTGCGGCCGTGCACTCTCAGCTGGTCTTCGGCAACCAACAGAACCAACAGAGTCTTTTTCAGTGTGTGTGTGTGTGTGTGTGTGTGTGTGTGTTTGTGTGTGTCTAACACACACATCATCACAGCCAATTTATCCTCACAGCAGGAGAACAAACAAATGGTAGTCATTTCTAGTGAGCCAATATTCAGGCTTTTCCTGGTAGAAAAATAATAAAAATAATAATACATGCATTTCTGGGGAAGAACAGTACACCCTATAAACAAATGTACAAACAGAGGTACAACTACACAGTGGATCAACACCAGCAGATGTTGAGACATGTCTCTTTATCCAAACCATCACTGATTGGTGGAAACTTTACACTAGACCTCCTCAAGCAGTTTGGACTGTGTGTCTCTCCACTCTTCCTCCAGACTCTGCTCCCTTTGATTTAATTTAAATGAAATGTAAAATTTGAAAATTTACTGATGATCAGTGGTGGTTTGGAGAGTCATGTCTGTCATCTGCTGGTGTTGATCCACTGTGTTTTATTATCAAGTCTAAAGTCAGTGCAGTTTTGTTTTCCCGCGAAATCTTACAGCACTTCATATCTTACAGCTTCCCTCTGCTACTGACAACTTTTATGGAGGCGCGGATTTCATTTTCCAGCAGGACTTGGCACACTGCCCACAGTACTGCCAAAAAAGTACCAAATGCAGGAGGCAGCAGCAGGCAGGTGCAGAAGGTACGTGGCCACACCTTGATCTGGAAAGGAAGCATCTCTTGCTGTGAGCAATCTGTATACACTCTCTTTTTCTCTCTCTCTCTCTCTTCCTCTCTCTCTTTCTCTCATCCCTCCAGGCTCCTCTCACTCTCTCTGTCTGTCTGTCTGCAGTGGTTTGTACAGCACAGCATTTGCCTGTTTCTCTCTCTTTCTCTCTCTCTCTTTCTCTCTCTCGTTCTCTCTCTCCTCATCAGACCCTGCCAGCAGACTCGGCAGACTCTTCTTCCTCTTCTTCTTCTTCGTCTTCTTCACGCTCATCTTTCTTTCCCTTTGTTTCCTCCCTCTCTCTTCTCCTCTCGTAATCTGCTCTTAGTGGCAGCTGCTGCCTTTTCAAGTCTGAGCATGGCACTTTCCCTCCGTGTCCAATAAACCTCTCTCTTGTTCGATCTCTCACGCCATGCGTCGCTCCTCTCGCGCGCACACACACTCCACACACACACACACTCCACATCTCTCTCCTCCAGTCGTCTGCTCTCTTGTTTCTGGCTGCTGTGCTGCTCTTTGGTTAGCGGTGGGCCCTGACTAAACACACAAAGAGCGGTGGAGAGCCGGCGTTCACGCTTTGCTGTTTAGCTCGTGTTGTTTCTCGAGTGTTTATGAATACTGTAATCGTCTGCCTGTATCATGTGGTTTCCACTTGTTAAGATCGCATAAACATAGCTCAAAAAGCTTGCCATCAGCTGCCAGAGCCCTGAGAGAGCACAATTGGCTTTCACCTTGCTCTCTCTGGGTGGCTACAGTACAGTAGATGGTGCTCTTTCCCCTATTCATCACTCCGAAAGGTGATGTAGATCAGCACAAGGCTGCATCTGTGAGCTGATGTATCAGAACCAAAAAAATCAAACTCATGTATTCATCAAAAAAGAAAACACTGGGCTGACAGGAAGCTCAAGAATCTGTTTTCAATTTTAATTTGGATTGGAAATCAAGGGTAATATATCTATTAATACAGCTGAGCTGAGCGAAACGATTCGGGGCTATTGGAAAATTATTCAGGGCTAAAGCCCCAGAAGCCCGGAAGCTCAGGCCAGGCGACGCTCCTGGGCTCTATCCAGATTAGTTAAATGTAGCATGATGCTGATTTTTGGTGCAATCAGACACCTACTGACCACTGTAGACCATAGGGACCAATGCTCACAGGTGCTGCCAATCAGGTGCCAATGAGGAAGCTACTGGGGAAACCAATAACTTTAAACCAGTGCCAATAGCAACAGCAAAATAAGCTTTTTTGTTTGGCTTTTTTTTTTATGAGCGCAACCCATAAAATAGCATACTCAGCTCCACTGCTCATCCCACAAATACATGTTCATGAGTCCTGAATCGTGTTTACACTTGTTAAAAAAAGAGGAAATTAAGTTACTATGAATCTTATAATTCTCAAATAATTATGACTCATTAATCTCTAATCTTGTGTGCACTTGTTGCACTTGGTTAATACTGTTTATAACTATTAATGTGAATCATGATTCATATACGAACTTGTTCAACAGTGCGAATAAAGTTTCCTTGAGTCTGAACTTCTGAATCATGAATCCCCTTCATTTAATTTATTTCTGTTTCTTCTATCAGTCTCTCATCCCTCTGTTCTCTCTCTCTCTCTCTCTCTCTCTCTCTCTCTCTCGTTACTGACTTTTCCACCCACTCAGTCTGTTGTTTGTTTGTTTTCTTGTGTTATATCTCTATCTCTGTTTCTCTCTCTCTCTCTCTCTCTCTCTCTCTCACTCTCTCTCTCTCTCTCTCTCTCTCGCTATAAATACCCATGCTCTCTCGCTCTTGTCCAGTCTTCATCCTGCCTCCTTCTCCTCCTCCTCCGGACCCTACACTTCCTTTTAATATCCCTCCTCGCTCCGACCCCCGCCGCCGCTCGTCTTCTTCCGTCGCGCATCACTGGGGGTCGCCATGACAACGTTGCCCTGACAACCAGCCCTCCGACAAAGGTTTCGCTCGTTTGCATCTCATTTGCATGTTGTCACAGCGACCAGTGGCATTTGACTTTGACAATAAAGAAGCCATTGCTGTGTGTGTGTGTGTGTGTGTGTTTTGTAAGTGTGTGTGTGTGTGTGTGGCTCTTTATCCTCTCACACTCTGAGCACTTGTGGACCCTCATGGCTGACCCTTCTTTTCTCTTTTCATTTATTTTCATCCTTCAATCTTTACTTTTTTTGCGCCGTAACCTTCCTCTATTCCATTTCTCTCTTTCTCTCTCTCTCTCTCTCTCTCTCTTTTCACTGTAGATTAATAATAAAGTCATCAAAACTATAAAGAAAAACATATAGAATTATTTAGCAAACGACAAAAAAAACTGATAAGTAGCACCTTCTGCTTATATGATCAGTTTTATCAGTCTCATCTTTGGCTGAAATTTCTCAGTCAGCTATTTTTATGAGGTAGAGTCACCAGGAATTCAGGCTATCAGTTAACAGCTGCGCTGAACTCATCAAGAGTTAATTTGGACTTAATTTTTTTGCCTCTTAATAAAGTGTTTGAGAGCATCAGTTGTAAAGATGTGAAGAGGTAGAGTTGTTGAGATAAAGACACATAAAGACTCTTTGGCCTGTTTTCTGCGCTACAACTGAGCACTCTCTGCGCTTTTAGACTCTTTGGCCTGTTTTCTGTGCTACAACTGCGCACTCTCGCTGCTTTTAGACTCTTTGGCCTGTTTTCTGTGCTACAACTGAGCACTCTCTGCGCTTTTAGACTCTTTGGCCTGTTTTCTGCGCTACAACTGCGCACTCTCGCTGCTTTTGGACTCTTTGGCCTGTTTTCTGCGCTACAACTGAGCACTCTCTGCGCTTTTAGACTCTTTGGCCTGTTTTCTGCACAACAACTGCACACTCTCGCCACATAAAGACTCTTTGGTCTGTTTCCCGCACTACAACTGCGCACTCTTTCCGCTTTTAGACTCTTTGGTCTGTTTCCCTCGCCACAGTTGCACATTTTCGCCGCTTTTAGACTCTTTGGCCCGTTTCTGCTCTACAACTGCGCACTCTCCCTGCTTTTAGACTCTTTTAGGCTCTTTGGACCGCTTTCTGACACCTATCGTTTAAACTTTGAATCTCACATTATGAAAACCTGCGGCCCAACTTTCATTTTATTTCTAAAATACCCCCCTGCTTAAGAATAACTAGTTGACTAGAAAAATAAACACTACTTGTGCAACCCCTGGTGTATGGAGGCAGAATTACCATTGGAAACCCCAAAAAACATTGGGTTTCACTGTCCAAATACTGATGGACCTGATTATATATGTGTAAGCTGTCCGCCGTCCCTCGCTGTCGGCGAGGTGGGTCCATCCTGTTTCCTCTACGCTGCCAGACGCAGCTGTTACAAAATGACTAACCTCTCCTCCACAGGAGAAAAAAGTCAATACTTCTCTCATTTACATTCCCATTCCACCAACACACACACACACACACACACACCTACACTACACCCCCACACACACACCGCTCAAGAGACCACATCAAGCAGCTGTGAAATTAGAGACACACTCCGAGTTCGCTATTTCGGAATGTTTTGGGTGCATTTAAGTGGCTAATGAAATACAGAGTGTTTTTTTAAGACAAGGATTTCAATTAAGCCGCGTTTCTGAACCGGCGTGACTGGAATGACTAATGCGAGCGTACTGGAAGCTTATAGCCCGCTAGCGCGCTTAAAACCATCACACACACACACTCCATGGCTTCCAACCATGACGAGCTGCTAGGTAATCTCACACGCACTCGCTCATGTGGGTTCTGACACTTTATAAAACACTAGAAACACTTTACAGCTATAAAAAAACAGTCGTAGCAGCGACTCGTTTATAGATCCGTGTTTATAGATGAGTCATTCTGAGAAACGTCTGATATTTGGAGCTGCAATGCCAGACGAGATGCACTAGGAACATCAAACGTGCCAAAATGTGTTTTTAAAGCTTTTACTAAAGGTTTTAAACCAAGTGTTGGGCTCAATCCCATTTCACCCTCTTTGACTCTACTACTTAGCCCTACCCCCCTAGACTGTTCTGCATGTTCACTTCTAGGTGAACATACAGCCAAAGAGACCTAATCTGAAGGTTTTTGGGGCTACATGACCCTTCAAACTAAGGTTTTTCAGAGGCACACTCAAAACAGAGGGCGTTCAAAATCACTAGAAAGATGGCACTGGCAAAAGCAACCAAAAAAAAAAAACACAAATTTTAGCTATTTCCTTGTTAAAAATGATTTTTTATGGCCGTTTTCTTCAAAGAAAGCATAAAAAAAAATCACTAGTATTCAGCTATATCAGTAGCTAGCTAACTAACTTTCCCATTCCACCTTAAATTAGTGCAACAAACAGCAGAGGCTACAGAATTTAAGGTGGAACAGAAAAATAAAATAACTTGTGTGGTCATTAATGCTTATTTTTTTTGTTCAAACTGCTCCTGCATTTGCTCGATGAGATGCATTAGGAACATCAAACGTGCCAAAATGTGTTTTTAAAGCTTTTACTGAAGGTTTTAAACCAAGTGTTGGGCCCAATCCAATTTCCCCCTTTTGACACTACCACTTAGCCCTACCCCTCTGTTTTGCACGTTCACTTTTAGGTTCAGAGTGTCCTGATTCAAGTTAGTCTGGAGGGGTAGATTGCAGGAGGTTTTGGGGCTACATGACCCTTCAAACTGAGATTTTTCACAGGCACACTCAAAACAGAGGTATCTCAAAATCACTGGCAACATAACACTGGCATAAGCAACCAAAGAAACCAAAGAAATCACAAATACGAGTAATTTCCTTCTTAAAAATGCCAAAAAAATCAATATTACTGTAGTTTCACATTTAGTCTCAATGTTTTATGGTCATTTTCTTCATAACAAGCATAAAAAAAACATCACTAGTATTTTCTATCAGTAGCTATCTGGCTAGCTAACTTTTCCATTCCACCTTAAATTACTGCAATAAACAGCAGAGGCTACAGAATTTAAGATGGCACAGAACAATTAAATACAATAGCTTTACTTATTTTAAAAATAAAGTTAGTGAAAGACAATTTTAGCTAAAGTTTGTCTCTCGTGGGATCATTAATGCCCCAGTTTCTGTGGTTGGTCTGGAGGAATCAGTGTAAAATATCGTATATCAACATAATATATTTACAAATCGCGATGTTGGAGAGTTGACCTCATGAACCTTTGCTCTGCTTAGCTTAGCTCTAATTATGCTTAGAATGCCTCTGAAGGGCTCCGAGTGGTTCAGCAGGCTAAGCGCTTCCACTATGATCTGGAAATTGCGGGTTCGAATCCTGTTTATGCAGCTTGCCATCGGTTACCAGAGCTCTGAGAGCGACACAATTGGCCTTGCTCTCTCTCTGGGTGGGTACAGTAGATGGCACTCTTTCCCCTTATCACTCTAAAGGGTGATGTGGATCAGCACAAGGCTGCGTCTGTGAGCTGATGTATCAGAACCGAGTCGCTGCGCTTTCCTCCGAGCGTTAGCGCTGTGATGCTACTCGGCCTCTTTGAAAAGACTTAAAAAATACAAATAAAATTATAAGAAGAATGCCTCTGAAAACAACCTGTTGCAAATAATCTGTAAGTCTGATGATTGTCTGGAGAGAAAAGAGTATTTATTTATTAATAAGAAATAAAAGATGATTAAGGAGATCCAGGGCTAAAGTGTGGAAGAGCCCCTAATCAAAAACACCAGAGCGTTAATTCAGTATTGTGCCTGAGGGTGGAGACCGTGGCAACCGGAGTAAAGGTACCCAATTAGGCGGCGGCTCTATCTTCTCTCCGTGACGCCTTTCTGAAGCTTTGTTCCAAATTAAAAATAGATAAATAAAAAATGAAAAAGCGCATCATTGTGGGAAACGTCCTTCTAAAAAAAAAAATCCAACAGAAGGACAAAGACGTTGAGAGTTTTGCTGCTGTTGACCGTCAGCGCCACCATGCAAAGCAGGCTGGCAGCCGGCCAATGATTGAGTAGCCTGCCAGCATGGGATTACAAGGGGATATTTTGTATTTTGTGAACTGATTTTGTATAAAACAACTAAAATTATATGAGTATTTATATGACGGGCCACATCCGGCAAACAGCAGCAGAATTTTTCCTGCAACAGAAACAAATTACTTTATAAAAGTACAGTAATTTTACCTGGTCTGGCCTTTTTTGTATAAAATTTTACTAAAATATAAAAAGAAAGTTTGTTTTTATTGTCTTTAATTATTTTTCAGACTATAAGGTGCACTTAAAATCCTTTAATTTTCCCAAAAATTGTGGTCAGTGCGCCTTAGACCTCCAGCAGCATTAGCATTAGTCGCTAACCATGCTAAGCGCTAGCTTTTTCAGCATTTAGAGGCAAGTATATCGGACTGTAACCTGCTGCTAACCCTGGCCAGCACTGTTGGAGCAGCATTAGCATTACCTGCTAACTAAGCGCTAAGTTTTATGTCTTTCCCTGTCCAGAGGTGAGTATATCAGACTGTAAACTGCTGCTAACCCTGGCCAGCACTGCTGGAGCAGTATTATTATTAGCCGCTAACTGCGCTAAGTGCTAGCTTTTTCGACGTTCAGAGGTGAGTATTATTGACCTGTAGCTGGAACAGCATTAGCATTAGCTCCTAACCATGCTAAGCTTTAGCTCTATCGCTGTCCAGAAGTAAATATATCGGACTGTAGCCTGCTGCTAACCCTGGCTAGCACTGCTGGAGCAGCATTAGTATTAGCTGCTAACTAAGTGCTAAGTTCTACGTCTTTCCCTGTCCAGAGGTGAGTATATCAGACTGTAGCCTGCTGCTAACCTTGGCCAGCACTGCTGGAACAGCATTAGCATTAGCCACTGACCTTGCTAAGCGCTAGCTTTTTCAGCATTCAGAGGTCAGTATATCGGACTGTAGCCTACTGCTAACCTTGCCTAGCACTGCTGGAGCAGCATTGGCATTAGCCACTAACTACGCTAAGTGCTAGCTCCTTTGCCGTTCAGGTGTGAGTATATTGGACTGTAGCCTGCTGCTAACATTGCCTAGCACTGCTGGAGCAGCATTAGCATTAGCCACTAACTACGCTAAGTGCTAGCTCCTTTGCCGTTCAGGTGTGAGTATATCAGACTGTAGTCTGCTGCTAACCCCGGCTAGCACTGCTGGAGCAGCATTAGCATTAGCCGCTGACCCCATTAAGCACTAGCTCTTTTAGCATTCAAAGGCAAGTATATCAGACAGTAGCCTACTGCTAACCCTGGCAAGATTGTTTTGGATAGTTTTTTTTTCCTTAATAATTAAAATCATATTTTAAAACATGCTCTTTTATATTTACTCAGGTTATTTTTGTCTGATATTAAAGTTTGTTCGATAATAAATAAAAGTAAAGTAAAAAATCCCAAATTACAAATAAAAATATTGTTATTTAGAGTATTCATTTGCAGAAAATGAGACTTAGAGAAATAACTAAAAAAGTTGCAGAGCTTTCAGACCTCAAATAATGCAAAGAAAACCAGTTCATATTCATAAAGTTTTAAGAGTTCAGAAATCAATATTTGGTGGAATAACCCTGTAGGTTTTTAATCACAGTTTTTTTTCATGCATCTTGGCATCATGTTCTCCTCCACCAGTCTTACACACTGCTTTTGGATAACTTTATGCTGCTTTACTCCTGGTGCAAAAATTCAAGCAGTTCAGTTTGGTGGTTTGATGGGTTGTGATCATCCATCTTCCACTTGATTATATTCCAGAGATTTTTAAGTGTTCTCTTATTTTTTTTTAAGAGCTCTATATTTATAATAGAGCACAAGGAACAATCAGTACATTCTCTGGGATTATGATGCAGCCAGAGGCGTTGCGTAAATCTATATCTATGTCTACAAGTTGCAAAATACAGGGGGTCCTTGGGGTCGGGTTTTAATGGTGATACAGAACAGGGTTTAGAGGAAAATGTATTTGTTTGCATTCATTAAAAACACATTGATTCCTCCAGTGGAACGGTTAGTAAGAGGGCGGCACGAAGAGGCTGTTCAATATTTGTGTATGATTATTAGACATGACAGAGCAAATCAGGTTTGGATGTGATTCTGCCTCACTGTGAAACTTTCTCCCTCCTCACACACACACACACTCACACATAAACACACACACACACACACATTCATCTCAGCACGGCAGCTCAAAAGTGTCTAGTGGAATAGATCATACTGGTTCAGTCATCCAGATAAAAACGCAGAACTAACTAAAAAAAAAGTGCATTTCCAGGTACAAGTGTGCAGTAATGACCATCCCTGTTAAGCCTAATAATATATTAATTCTAAAAACTGTACTTACGTCACACGTACAGCCTCTAAACGAGGATCTGGCTCAGTTTTACTGAACACGAGTAGCTGGTGGAGCATTGGGGACTTCAGAAGAGGAAACTCGGAGCTCAGTAGCTCCTCCATTCACTCATAGTAAAACTAAAGAAACGAAGGAGTGAAGTTTCTGACTGAGCTATCTCTCTTTCTCTGTCTCTCTCTCTCTCTCTCTTTCTCTTTCGCTCTCTCTCTCTAACTGAACATAACCTGGAATCCATCTGGATTCATCCGCTCTGAAAGGAGACCGCATCACACCCACCCAGTCTATTAAAATTATTCTTTCGCGTACATCCGGTGCAATTACCCATCCTCACCAGAGAGGGCCCTAAATCCCCTAAAGCTTTAGGATTAAGTTTTGCCAGACTGTGGTTGCTGTGTCTTCTCTTGTGGTTGTTATGGTGTTGCAAAATGGAATCTAAGTGGTTGCAATGGTGTTGCTAGGTAAGATTTTTGTAGTTCCGCCCCTTAGTAGTTCCATTACCTGTCCCCAGGTATTTCCTGTTTCCTGTCTACTTCTGTGTGTATATATATAGCTCCTTTGTTTCTTTGTTCCCTTGTCGATTCTTGTGCGTGTTCCACACAGTCAGGTTTACTGTCTTTCTGTTTCTTATTACTTTTGACACTTTTACTCTGATTTTATAAATATGACAGTATTTTTTTATACTATAACAAGTTATTTATAGTTTTTTATTTGATTTAAACAATTGTAATATTTTGTTTTCCCACATCATGTACAATATCACAATATATCGCAATACACCAACAAAAAAAAAAGAAGTTAAATCAGCTTTTCCTTCCTTGATGTTCTAAGTTATGCTAACTTACGTTTTTATTACCCATTACTTTTTTTTCCTCTATTTTTTTAAGTAAATTCAACGTATCCGGGCTTACAGTGTAGTTCCCACAAAGATAGAAATACAAGCAAGTGTACACAGTTGTGTGTGTGTGTGTGTGTTTAAGGGTCATTGTATGTGTGTGTGTGTGTGTGTGTGTGTACATACAGGAACACTAGTCTCTCTCTCCACGGCTCCTGTTTGACATTTGAAAGGCACATGGGGGAAAAAGGTGGGAAAGAAAGGGGGCGAGAGACACATAGCCAGACAGTGAGAGAGAGAGAGAGAGAGAGACAAACAGACAAAGAGAGCGCGACAGAGAGAGATAGAGAGAGAGAGAGAGAAAAAGACAGTGTTTCATGAAAGATGCAGACAGACAGACGACATAAGGGACGTGGGGGACGTGGGGGACGAACAGAGGGACGGACGGACGCGCAGAGAGAAGAAGAAGAAGAAGAAGCCAGTTCCGCTCATAAAAAAAAAAACACGAAACGAATAAATAAATAAATAAATAAATAAATAAATAAATAAATAAATGTCAGGCCTGTGCCGGCGCAGAGCGCTCGCTCCTCAAAGCCCAACAATATTGATGTCCTTGTAGCATAAAGCAGCTCACAGAATCAATATAATGGCCTCTCCAGCCGCGCATTGTGCCGCCGCCGCCGCCGTGTGAAAGGGGCGGCTGAATGCGGGCGGTGATCATTCTGAAGCGAAAGCCCCGCAGGAATTCCTGACGCTTGATAAAGAAGAAGATGAATACATATATATATATATATATATAAAATACCCGACTTAAACATTCAGCACTCAAATATAAAAATGCTTTTCCTTCACGTTCACGTCCGCAGCCCTTTATCCACCTCCCACAAACCAATCCAGCGCCGGGGACACTCCATCCCTCAGACTGCTCCATTAACAGACCTTCACTTTCTTCAGCGCTCAACCTGAATATATATTTATATATATATATATATATATATATATATAATACTTGTATTCATTTACTACAGCCACTCAGCTGACCACTACCACCATCAACATCACCCCATTACCATCATCACTCACACACACACACACATATATTTACAAAACCATACTGAAGAAAGAAGAAGATTTAAAAAAGAAGATAAAGAAAGATATAGAAGGGTAAGCTTTTAAAAAGGACAAAAGGTATGAAAACACTCAAAAGAGATACCGGAGGACAAAGACAAAAAAGAAGAAATGAAGAAATAGAGCTGCAATGGTACAAATAATAGAAGAGGAGAATAAGAGAAGAAAAAAGATTATTAATCTGCAAGATGGAGATAAAGATGAAGATAAAGGTAGAGATAAAGACGTAGATAAAGACGTAGATAAAGGTGGAGATAAAGATGTAGATACTGGTGGAGATATAGATGGAGTTAAAGCTGAGGATGAAAGAGGATAAAATGAATGAAAGAGAATGAGGGGAGAAGGTGGAGATAAAGGTGAAGATGAAGGTAGAGATAAAGACGTAGATAAAGGTGGAGATAAAGGTGGAGATATAGATGTAGATACTGGTGGAGATATAGATGGAGATAGAGCTGAGGATGAAAGAGGATAAAATGAATGAAAGAGAATGAGGGGAGAGGGTGGAGATAAAGGTGGAGAAAAAGACGTAGATAAAGGTGGAGATAAAGAAGAAAAGAATGAGAGAAGAAAATAGATTATTAATCTGCAAGATGAAGATAAAGGTGGAGATAAAGCTGACAATGAAAAAGGATAAAATGAATGAAAGAGAATGAGGGGAGAAAGTGGAGATAAAGGTGAAGATGAAGGTAGAGATAAAGACGTGGATAAAGGTGCAGATAAAGATGTAGATAGAGGTATGGATGAAAGAGGAGACAACAAATGAGAGAAAGACTGGAGATGGTGTAGATAAAGGTGTAGATACAGGTGGATGAAAGAGAAGACAAATGTGAAGATACAGCAGTAGATCGAGGTGGAGATAAAGGTGTGGATGAGAGAGACGACAACAACTGAGAGAATGTTTGGAGAAGGTGTAGATAAAGGGGAGATAAAGCTGTAGATAAAGGTGGAGATCTGAGTGAAGATAAAGAAGAAGAGAAAGAGAAGATAACAGAAGAGACTAAGCTTGAACAGTGGAGAAAAGGAGGAGATAAAGCTGGAGATAAAGGTGGAGAAAAGGGTGGAGATAAAGGAGAAGAGAATGAGAAGAGAACTGAGAAGACTAAGCTTGAACAGAGGAGATAAAGATGGTGATAAAAGAAGAGAAAAGAGGTGTATAGCAGTGGGCGTTAAAGAGGAGATAAAGGAGATAAAAAAGGATGAGTTAAAGGTGAAGATAAAGAAGCAGATAAAGGAAGAGTTAAAGGAGAAGATACAGGAAGTGATAACGAAGAGAAGATGAGGGTGTTCAAGGTGGAGATAAAGAATGAGATAAAAGAGGAAAAAAGAAGGAGACAAAAGAAGCGATAAAAGAGGTGATAATGGGGGAGATAAAGGAGTAAAAATGAGATGAGAAGGTAAAGGAGAAGAACAATAGAGGTGGAAATAAAGGAGGGCAGCAGTCACAGATGGAGCGAGAGAGCGAGTGCTGGACGGACAGAGAGAATTTAAAGGTGATAAAATAAAGAGAGAGAGAGAGAGAGAGAGAGAGAGGGAGGGAGGGAGGCAGAAACTGTAGTGGTTAATGTGAGACTGATAGAAGGTCAGAGAGCGCCTGAGGAGGAATATTTCCATCACCTCTCACCCTCACTCCTGCTCTCTCTATCTCTAATTCCCTCTCCTCTATCTCCCCCGCTCACTCGCTCTCTCACTCACTCCCTCACTCGCTCATCCGCTCGGCTTTACCAGCTCTTTCTCAGTTATTTCACACTTTCCTCTCTCACTCTTTCTCTCTTTCTCTTCTAACTCTCTCTCTCTCGGCTCACAGTTCAGAGTGTGTGTGACTCTGCTGTCTGAATGGATCCAAGTAAATGTTAGCATTAGCACACACACACACACACACACACACACTACTTCTCTCTCTCTTTTACTCTTCTGTCTCCAAACTCCACCATCCATCCATCAATCTCAAATCACCTCCATCCATCAATATCTAAACACACAAATCAGAAAACACCCAAACACCTTCTTACTAAGAAAGGGACAAAATAGAAAAGAAAGAAAGAAAGAAAAAAGAATGAAAAACAAGGAGAAAAAAAAGTAATAGTGAAAAAGTAAGAAGGAAATACAAAAGGACAGAGAAAAGAAAGAAAGGATGAGAGGAGGAGACAACAAATGAGAGAAAGATTAGAGAAGGTGTAGATAAAGGTGAAGATAAAGGTGAAGGTAGAGGTGTAGATAACGGTGTAGATAGAGGCAGAGATAAAGGTAGAGTAAAGAATAATGAAAAGAAAACAAAAAAGAAAGAACTAATAGTAAAAAAGACTAAAAGTAAAAGAAGAAAGAAAAAAGAAATAATCATGAAAATAGACAAAAGAAAAAAAGAATATTGGGGGAAAAAAACAAAAGAAAAAAGGAAAGAAAGAACAAGAAGCAAAAAAAGAGTAATAGTAAAACAGTAAGAAGGAAATAAAGAAGGAAGGACAAAAGAAAGAAAGAAAGAAAGAAAGAAAGAAAGAAAGAAAGAAAGAAAGAAAGAAAGAAAGAAAGAAAAAAGAGAGGCACATATTTTGTTGTTCAAATATAAAACTGCTGTTCAGCAGCAGACCCACTCTCAGCAGTGAAGCATGGGGGTGGTAGTATGATGATACATACTGAGAAACACTAAGAAACCCTGAGAAACACTGAGAAACTCTGAGAAACTCTGAGAAACACTAAGAAACCCTGAGAAACTCTGAGAAACACTAAGAAACCCTGAGAAACACTGAGAAACTCTGAGAAACACTAAGAAACCCTGAGAAACTCTGAGAAACTCTGACAAACACTAAGAAACCCTGAGAAACTCTGAGAAACACTGAGAAACCCTGAGAAACCCTGAGAAACACTGAGAAACCCTGAGAAACACGGAGAAACACTGAGAAACGCTGAGAAACCCTGAGAAACACTGAGAAACACTGAGAAACTCTGAGAAACACTGAGAAACGCTGAGAAACCCTGAAAATCACAGAGAAACACTGAGAAACACTGAGAAACTGCAGCAGATCTGCTGATCTACTACTGCCGTCTCCAGATCTCATACTGGTCTCAACTCCAGTCTAACATCTGCTCAGTGCTCTCAATTACAACTCTACAGAAACGGAGGGATTAAATATCAGGATTACATACCTTTAATTCAGGTCCAATCAGCAGTCGGGGGAGGAGTGGAGTGGAGGAGAAACATGAGGAGAGAAAAGAGATCAGTTAAATAGATAAAGATACATTCAGTAGTTTGTTTTTAGTACTTTATCTACTTTAAGGACAAGCTGTAAAACATGGTGGTGGTAGTATCGTGGTCAGTAGTAAGCAGTAGTGTGCTGTGGAATAAAACTAATATATGATTAAAATATTCATATATTTGATAACAAACTGTTCTATCGTATGAATTTTTTTGCTGTACGTGTTTGAAGTCTCTCTCGCTCTGTTTGCCTCCATCTGTGGCGGGTGGATGATTATGCCGGAGTAGGTCTGGTCTGGGGGACCTACAAAAAAGTGTAGCCTGTGGGCCCGTGACCAAATGAATCCGCCCTGCTTGTGGTAGTGCGCTCTTCACTAACATTTCTACAGCCTTCCCAGGAGGCTTTTCCATCGCAGCAGGAGGACGAATCCATCCCAGAATTTACTCTACAGCCTGTCTGACACTGTTCATACCACCATTTACTTTTGCCAGTCTCTTGGGTTTACCAACTCAAGTTAAGAGCATATAAATAATATCCTGATAAAAATGAAATGTGCCCAAAATGTACCCAATACTCTGATTGTGTTTTGTCATAGTAAAGTTTACAGCATCAACAAGCTGGATCCGAGGTGCTTCAAAATAGTATTGTGAACCCATTGAAATGTTTTGTATTTCTGCATTAATATGAATATACCTAAAATATCAAAAGAGTTTATGGTTGCAAGAAGCAACAATGCATTCCAGCATATGAACTTTATGCCATCTGTCTTGGTACCAACATGGTGGTGGTAGTATCATGGTTCAGGCCTGTTTTGCTGAATCTTGCCCAGAACAGCTTAGCATCTTTGTTGGAACATTGAATTCTGATTAATACAGCTCTGGAAAAAAATGAAGAGACCACTTCAGTTTCTAAATCAGTTTCTCTGAATCTGCTATTTTTAGGTATATAGTATATTTGAGTTAAATGAACATTTATGTTTTATTCTATAAACTACAGATAACATGTATCAACCATTTCTCCCAAATTACAAATATATATATATATATATAAATTGCCATTTAAAGCATTTATGTACAAAAAGTGGAGCTATGTATTATGGTTTAGTTTTGGGAGTTGATCCACGCCCTCACTCCTCCCACTTCCTTCCCTATTTAAACCATCACTTCCTCTCTACCTGCTCGTTGAACAACCTCGCACCCACCTCCTCCCCATCTTCCTCCTTTCATTTTATTCTTTTTCCTCATGTTTCTCTTCGTGAGAGGGGGGCTTCGGCTTCACGCTTTACAGTGAAGCTGCCCCGAACTCCACACTAAATACTCTGCGTTCGATCCCCCTCTTTTCTTTTTCTCTGCCCAGTCAAGGGCGTGGGTCAATACTAGCAAAATGAGAAATGGCTGTTTTTAAGAGTTAAAGTTTTAAGAGTTCAGAAATCAGTATTTGGTGGAATAACCCTGGTTTGGGTTTTTAATCACAGTTTTTTTCATGCATCTTGGCGTCATGTTCTCCTCCACCAGTCTTGCACACTGCTTTTGGATAACTTTATGCTGCTTTACTCCTGGTTCACAAATTAAAAAGATTCAAGCAGTTCAGCTTGATTTGATGGCTTGTGATCATCCATCTTCCTCTTGATTATATTCCAGAGGTTTTCAATTTGGTAAAATCAAAGAAAATCATGATTTTTAAGTAGTCCAGAGCTGTATGAGAGACTTTTAAAGGAAAATGACAGAACAGATCTTAAAAGAACGTGGGTCATGCAACAAGACAATGACCTTAAGCACACGAGAAAGATTAAAAGTTAAAGTCCTGAACTTAATCCAATGGGATCTCTGACCTTTTTTTTTAAAGGATTTTTAGGTCATATTTACGCACAAATATAGACAATTGTAAAGTGTTTAAAACTTTGAAGCGCCGCTGTATGTGAAAATGACAACATATTGAAATCTTAATCTTATTTGTGTGACCAAGCCGGGGTTTAATTTGGTGTGTGTGCGGATTTTTCCCTCTTCTTTTGATTGGTCAGCTTAATAGAGTGTCAAACTCCGGGTCTGGTGGGGCCACAGCGCTCTCCCCCGTTCCCCAGTCCACTGATTCGGCTCATCAGCTAATTAGCAAGGTCGTTGCAGCTTGCCAAGGTTGCGGCACATTATTCATGAACTGAGTTATGTTTGTGAGAGCAGAGAACATACACAGTGCCCTCTAGAATTATTGGCACCTTTTAAAAAGATGTGCAAAGGTCAGCCATTGGCTTGATCTTACCATGGAAATCGTACCCTTCTTTTGGGTATGTGTGAAACCCTAAGAACTCTCTTCAGATCCAATTTTAAGATTCTTTTCCTGAGTTATAGATTTACAATCATTTTTGGCAGCACACAGACCTGATGCCATCTGTCAAACATGGTGGTGGTAGTATCATGACTATCAAGACCCAGGACAGCTTGCCATCTTTGATGGAACCATGAATTCTGAATTATAACAGATCATTCTAAAGGATGTCAAATGTCAAGACAGATCTCAAAAAAAGGTGGGTCATGCAACAAGACAATGACCCAAAGCACACAAGTCGGTCTACCAAAGAAGTTAATGTGGAACCACTGACTGATCTACAAAAGCGCTTCAGATGCCATCTTTTGATTCTTTTCCTCAGGCCAAAAGATTTCAATCAATTTTTTTTAGGAACTGAAAATAATTCCAAAGAAAGAAATGCTGCTAAAAAGGGTTTAAAGAACCATAGAAGAAAAAAGAACAAACTTTAATTCCTTGAAATAACCCATGAATAAGTATTTCTTTTAAAAAAGTAAGTGGGAAGACACTTTTTAATGTTTAAAGAACTCTATTGTCAGCCTCAGGCACTTTCCCCACATTTACATAGACTGTCCTCTATAGTAAGCAAATTTGGCCTAAAGACAATCACAAGTCCGAGCTGAGTTTTGAAATGCAAGTCTGAGTAAAGTCTCTGCAGGGATAGAATCATGAGTCATGTTTCTAAAAAAAGTTGATCAAGCGAATCAAGCTTTGAGTCTTTGATGTTCAGGTTTGGGTCAAGTTTCTGTTTTGAGTTGCAATCAAGTTTTAATTTCTGTGGTTCGAGTTTCATTTAAGTCTCAATCAAGTCTTGAGTCAAGTCTCTGAAATAAGAGTCAGAATTGAAGCTTGAATCTCTGGGATGAGAATTTAAGTCCACTCTTAAGTCTCTGGGATTCAAGTTTGAGTAAACCCTTTAAGTTAAGGGTCAGAATTAAAGGTTATCTTTTTTTTTTATTTCTGTGGTTCAAGTTTCATTTAAGTCTCAACCATTTAAGTCCTGAGTCTCTGGGATTCAAGTTTGAGTCAAGTCTCTGAGATGAGAGTCTGAACTGAAGCTTGTTTGCAAGTAAGCAAAGGTATGGCTTGCAAGAGGTAAAAGATAAAAAGATTAAAGGACCTCAATCTTACATGGACCTCAATGTAAAGTTTGCCTACCTACCTATAACTCTACTTCTCAAGCTACTTTCAAGGTTAAGAACCATTTAGGAATCTTCAGATAAAAGGAACTGTGTTGGTGACTGGATATGTGGTTTGAATTTCCACTCTAGATTTACGTAAAAACTTGGCTTTTACTTTAGGTAATGGCTTGGTTAATGGTTTGCACCAATGTACTTTATGAGCTTTGGACGTTCTGGATGCTCTAGAAGCTCTGCAGCTGTTCCATTTCATTTCAGTGCTGATGGTGCCCCTCTCTTGCACGTATGGTGCACGCAGGAAAGCATCTGCATGCAAAGCCGCAGCGCCGAAGCTACCCCTAAAACGCATTTAAATAGCTAAGTCGCGTCTTAAACGAAGTGAAGCGTGGATCCATTCTGATTGAAGAGTAGGGCCACTTCCCCAGGGTAATTCATCTGTTCTCGTGGAATGGGATCCTCGCCACAACACGCTCTTACACGAGCGATTCTTTATGATTATTTCATCGCGTAATCCTTCTAAACGCTTGCTGCTGTTCTCTTTCCTTATTTTTTATTTCTTTTTCTGCTGACACATTCGCCTCGACCTTCCCTCATTTGCCTTTTCATCCCACAGGATTTTCTACTTGGCTGTCTGCTTGCTCTTCACTGTCTGCCGTCTTTCTCTCCTTCATCCCTCAGCCGTCCCTCCATCCCCCAGGACGCAATTACAGCTTCCCCCCGGATACAGGCTAATTACTGTAGCTTTTAAGAAAAAATCTACCACGAATGAATAAATAAATATATGAGAACGGGAGGACGGGAGGAGGACGGGAGGGAGGTTTAATGAATGCTAATCCCTGGCACCGCTACTCTCGACTTGAGGACAGAAAGAGCGACGGAAACACTCTCTCATCTCTCTCACACACATCTGTTTGCATTCCTGTCTTCGTTGGAAATCACCTCTCTGACTTCTAAATCAGCTAAACGCTAACTGCTACTCGTTTAGCACAACTTTTACCTCAGAAACCAAATCCTAACATTAGCGCTTATGAAAAAAAAGCTCTCCTAACTCTTTATACCTTACCAGGTTTTGCCAGTATCAACATCCCCGACTTTTTTGTCAACCCTCAAAACACGCTCAGTCCCCAGTCCCCACAAACATGTAAATACACAACCCCACAAGCATACACACAAACTGCGGCAGTTTGCAGCTAATGCTAATGCTCAGCGGGAGTCCAGGGTTACTCTAAATTACCACACCTGTGCGGCGTAACCTTTGTGAACCTCCTTCCTGTCTCCCCTGGGGAGACGGTGTCCCACTTAAACAGCTTGGAGAAAGCATCTGCAGGGAAACAAATGCCTGCCGAGGCGAGGCGCACCGAATCAAAAGCAGAGCTAAGAAAGCGCAGCAAGCTAAACATCGCTAATGGCGAACAAAAGCAAGAGCAAGAGCAAAAGCAAAAGCAAAAGCAAGAGCGATTCCACGTTAGCAACAGGTCTGAAAGCTGTGCGCATCAAAGCTACACTCAGGAAAAGCGTTCTAAGAAGCTTGGTGAAATATTTGGACTCGTAACGACGGCAGCTTAAGGCAAAAATTTCCCCTCATCTCAAACATAGCTAAACAAACCAGACATGCCGCAATAAATGTACTTAGAAATGGGAGCTTATGCTCTGTTCTGAACCCGCCCGCCAAAATCATTTCACACTTCCATCAAACTGTGTCGAGTGGTTGGTGAGCAATCTCTAATATACTTGCTTATGCAGTTCCTCACACTGTTATCTCACAAATTGCCCCAAATTGACTTTTAGACAAAACATAAGCCACATAATGAACTAAGGAACTAGGAAAGACAACACGGTTGCAGAGCTGAAGTAGTTCTAACTTCTTTCTAAGGTGGTTGCTAAGGTGCAATTTGTGCAATGTAGTTCTTAATATTTTACTATTACTGCAGTTGAGTCGCTTTGGTAGGTTGGTTGCAAAGGGGTTGCTGTGTGGTTGCTATGCACAAAAAAGTTGAAAGCTAAGGTGTAGCAAGGTGGTTGTCATGGTGTACTAGTGGTTTATTGTGTGGTTCCAGGTATTTTCCAAGACGATGTAAGTTCAAGTTTTTACTTAAGGAGTAAAAAACTTGAGTTGGTACTTCTACAGAAAGTACTTTAAACCCTAGTATCTATACCTATTTTAAATTTTTAACACCATCATGTCCGATTACATTTTAGTGTGTGAAAATGAGGGTCTATGTAAAGAATGTCATTTTTTAAACACATTTTAAATTGCTTCTTCGCAAATTTTCTTTGAAGGATAGGATGATGAAGACAGGGTCAGACTACCGGAGGAGAGAAGAAGTTTATGCAACAGGACTGCAAATGATCAGGCCGTGAGGAGCTGTTATATAAAAGGGCACAAAGCACACATTGGTCACCACTGAGCACAAACAGTGAGCCAGACGTGTCCTCCAAAATGCGCACCTGAGGGTTAGCTTGACCTGAAGTCCTGAAGTCCTGAAGTTGCTGGTAGAGGTCGGAAAAACCCAAAGGAACTCCATCTAAAAAATGGCTAAAACTTGCGAAAGCAGTCCAGCATTAAAACAGCAGAAGACCGCCGCTGCTTTTACACTGCTCTGAGGCGTCAATGCATTTGAAAGCACTGCCCTCCTACAACTGCTCACATGTGGGCATTGCAAAAAGGTTCCCTGTGTCGTCCAATTAAATAATAATGGTTTAATAAATGGTAAATGGTTTTATACAAGCTTTATTTCCTATAAAGTAGTACATATAAATGATTATTTCTAAATAAAAATGTTCGATTGAACTTCGTAACACTGTCCAGTGAGCATATTGGAGCATATCGTCGCTGTCCAATGTAAAAAAAAAACAGGTACCTCCAAAACAGCAACTTTACAGGAGAGAGAAAAAAAACTCTAAACTAACTTTTAATCGAAGTCAATGTAAAAAGAGTTTATTTCAGCTAATTTTGAAGAGTTTCTATTGGTCCATCAACAAGAAACACAGCCAAACACCTGCTCTCTGATTGGATAGACACATTATGTTGGACAGATTCATTTGCATAAAGTTCACCTCGGCTCAACTTTTCATTGCATCGCCCACCCATGATACACCGTACGATGCTTCCCAATTTGTGTATAAAAGGTTGGAAAATAAAGAAAACTCAATAAAACTTTAAAAAATAAAAATAAAACAAACATTTTAAAAAAGAAAGAAAATAAAAAACTCAGTCCCTTTGTCAAAGTGTCTCTTTTAAGGTCACTTTTTTCCAGTCCCAAGCCCAAATAAAGGAGGAGTGTTGAACATAGAACAGCAGTTTCTGCTAACTGCTACGCTTATGCTAACATTTAACACCACGGCAAAAAACTGATTTACGTAATTTACGGAAAAACATTGAGCGTGACCCTCATTTACAATGTTGCCGAGCATTTACAACATCAAAGGGTTTGAAAATATTTAATAATAAATTAGAAATAATAAGGAATAAAATAGTAAAAATTAATAAATATATAAATAAATAAAGAAGTGCTCATTTTAAATCAACATTTAATATGTTTTTTTTTATATGAATTAAATATATATGTAAAACAAAAAATTCTAAAATACAAAAAAAAAATTGACGCATAAAAAATTTATAATTTATGAAATATCAAATAAAATAAAAAGATACTAGTAAAAAGTAAAGTAAAATGTTAAGAATGATAAGAAATGATCAAATTAATGATATAAATATAACTAAGAAAACATAAGAATGAAAATATAAAACATTAGAATAAAAATATAAAACATTAGAATAAAAAAAAATAATAAAAAAAGTAATAATGAAGTAATGAAGATATATATATATTTTTTATTTTGAGATGTGAGTGCCTTGAGAGTGATTTCAAAAGCAAGAGAAAAAAAAGTTGTTCATTTGTTCAGAGTTCATTTGTAGTTCTAACAAATTTAGGGTTTTTTTTTACTCTTTTTACATTTTTCTCTCCCACTGCGTTATTCCTTTGCAACTTTAAAAACATATATTATGAAAATTAGGCGACGACGTCATTTAGTGACTTCTAGCAACTTTTCAGGCAGCCAATAGCAACTTTCCTTACTGAGGAGTAGGCAACTCTACATTGAAAATGAATAGGACACTGTTTATCTCTGTCCATTGAAGCGAAAGAGCAGTGTAAGTGCAGCGTGACTCGGAAAAGGCCTCCTAGCTGGTGGCCATTTTGTTATTCATGACTTTTTTTCCAGCAGCGATTCAGAACACAGAGATTAATGGCACAGGTTGGTGTGAAACCCGGCTGAGACTGGCACCAAGTAAAGGCCAAGCTAACGAAACGCAGATAGAGCTAAATGACCCCAGCATGACTACGGCTAGTGGCTAGCCTACTTTTTTAATGGAGTTCAATAAAAAGGTGCACGGCGAGTAACCGGCAGCGGGCAGGTGTGCGGTCGCGGCAGGAGAGGCTCCTTTAACTAGCGCTAAAGCTAAATGAGCTGCGGAGGCTTTAACCCTTGTGTGGTGTTCGGGTCTGTGGGACCCATTTTCATTTTTCATCAAATGATACTAAAAAATTTTTTTTTCTAACTCAAACTCATTGGCATTGGCTCATTTTTTGTGAAAAACATATATCAAAACACATTTTCGATAAACACACACTGTACACCAGCCACCCTCCCCCCCCCCAACCATTTATATTACATACAGTATGTTTGGCCAAGGGCTAATAAACATTGCTTCATTTGTAAATTTGAAACTAAACAAATTTTCTACTCATATCTTGAGTTTAATTCATTTTCTTTTACATTTTATATTAAAAAACTAATAAAAAAAGAGTAGCACTTTTTGAAAGAAATGTAACATAAGAAAGGTAAAGGGCAAATATTAACCATGTAAGCTGTTTATATTGCTTGCAATTTAGGTGAAGCGAGCATGTGTAAAGCATTTTAATGTAAAATTGCTTAATTTTGCTGAATTAAATACAAGTAACAAAGTAAACGAGTAACAAAAATATGAACACCACGCAAGGGTTAACCCTTTGAACTCTGGGCTGTTTTTTTTTTTATTTTTTTATTTTTGTAGTTTTTGTCACTTCCTCTTTTTTTAGGTCTTATAACACAGTTATAATTATTATATCAGACAGACACATGCCCTGATCTGATCTTTTTTACTCCAAAAGCCATACAACTGCTCAAAAGTAAAAAAAAAAAAAAAATCATTTAAAATGTGAAAGAAAGCAGAATTGTTGTTATATTTTCCTGGAACTGATCATGTTTTTTCTCAAAATTTTACAAAGCGCCTGTTTTTTTTGTTTGTTTGTTTGTTTGTTTTTTTTTTACTTATTTTTGAATGTATAGACTTTAAATATATTTACACCTAAGATATATATTTTTTAAATGTTTAGAGAGTAAACACTAGAGTGTTTATGAGTTAAAGAAAGCATAAGAATATTGATGATGATTATAAGTTCATTTCATGGCTTATTAATCATAACTTTGACCAAATACATGGAGAAACAGCATCAGGTGGATTTATTTATTTTTCTTGATAATCAATAATCACACCTCTAGGATCCTATATGTAGATTAATAAAAACAAAACTGACACTCAGAGCAGCCTATGCCTTTCAGTATTTTGGTACATTTATCAGGACACACAAAGAAAACATTTTTAGTCTAAAAAAAAAAAAAAAATGTTTAGTGCAAAATAACTACTTGTTGTAAAAATGTGCGAGTAAAATAAACACTATATAAAGTAGTGCGCACACCATACCTTTATAGCTTTAGTTTGAGTAAAGCAGGTAGTTTCACACTTTTTTACACTGTGGACACTTTTGAGTCTGATATTTACTGATATTATTTGGTTTAAATCATCATATAAATATGTTTGAAGCACTAAAGGTGAATAATATTGGTTGAGAAAGGAGATTTTCTCTTTTTTTCACTTTTTTAGGTGTTTTTCTCTCAATGGGTTTCTTGTAGATTTCTTGTGCTTTACCGCACTGGGATGTTAATCATCACTATATTTAGATAGAGTAGGCTCCGCCCTTTTTTTAACCATATATGGATTATGTTTATGTGTGAAGGGATTCCTGAGTAATTAAGCTGAGAACACAATGTGAGATTTTGGATGTAAAATCGGTCCGCAGGGTTGTAAGGGTTAAAAGCTGACTGCAGCTCTGGAGCAGGTTTGCAGAGTTGCTTAATGAACGCTAGGCTGGCTCCGCCACACGGTGGGGACTTTATCAGAGGGACACACAAAGTGCTTTATTAATCAGCTTTTAAAAGAGAGTGCGCGAGTGTGTGCGCCCGAGAGTGCATGCGTGTGCACAGGCTCTATCTGCAAGGCCTGTACTGTAGCTGCTGTAGCAGAGTAGCACAGTGTAGCACCGCACTCAGCAGTGATTGCTAGGGTGGGGGTGGACTGATGGGTGGAGTGGAGTGGACTGTAGTGGAGCCCAGGCTCTTCTACGCTGCAAAACCTCCATTTATTCAGGAATTGACACTCAGCGTAAACGAGCATGCGAGTTTCACGCTCTTAAATTAGCGCCTTTTGAAAGGAAAAAGGTTTAATGAAATTAGCAATTAGCAAGTTTAAATCCAGCATCAGTGACGCCAATGCAACCTGGAGGCTCGTGATTTGTGAGAGACAGACGGTACTGCTTTAAGATACAAGTAAAAAAATAGACTTTATTTCCATATTTTCTGCTGTTTCACCTCCTGCCAGAGCTGCATATTAATGCTATTGGATAAACATCCATCCATCCATTCATCCATTCAAAAAATTTTCTCTATAATGATAATAATAATGTAGTAATAATAATAATAATAATCTATCTATCTCTCTATCATCCATCCATCCATCCATCCAATTTTCTCATACGATTTGTTGCACATTTGCACTTTGTTTATCAATCCATCCATTCATCAATTCATCAATTCATCCATCCATCCATCCATCCAATGTTCTCATATCCACTGTATTGATTGTATTTATTGTACTGTTCTAGGTTTATGTTGCAAAATGTGTTGCACCTTTGTTTAAACTTTGTTTAATCCATCCATCATTATATCCATCCATCTATTCATCCGTCCATCCATCTGTCATTCCATCCATCCATCCATCCATCCTTCCAACTGTCTTATTTCCACTGTATTTATTGTAGTATGTTAGTTCTATGTTGCACAATTTATTGCATGTTTGCACTTTGTTTATCCATCCATCCATCCATCCATCAATTATTGCATCTATCCACCCATCCAATTGTCTCATAACCACTGTATTTATTGTATTTATTGTAGTGTTCTATCAATCCATCCATGCATTCATCCATCTACGTATGTATGTATTTTTCCATCCATCCATCCATCCATCCATCCATCCATACATCCATCCATCCAACCACCCATCCATCCAATTGTCTCATATCTGCTGTATTTATTGTATTTATTGTAGCATTTTTGTTCTTTGTGGCACAATTTGTTGAAAGTTTGCACTTTGTTTATCCATCCAACCGTCTCATATTTGCTGTATTTATTGTAGTGTTCTATCCATCCGTCTATGTTTGTATGTATGCATCCATCCATCCAACCATCATTTCATCCATCCATCATCCATCCAATTGTCTTATATCCGCTGTATTTATTGTAGTGTTCTATCCATCTATCTATGCATTCATCTATGTATGTATGTATGTACGTATGTATCTTTCGATCCATCCATCCATCCATCCATCCATCCATCCAGCCATATCTATTCATCCATCCAACTGTCTCACTGTCTCCGCTGATTTTATTCTATTTATTGTAGTTTTCTAGTTTTGTGTTACACAGTTTGTTGCATGTTTGTCTATGTTGTACTGTTTGCTACCTAATGCACTGTGTTGGTTCTAGAGTTCTGTGTGATTGTAAATGAGATCGCCTGTACAGGTGTGTGGGCGTTCCCATTGCGTCCCCTGATGTCTTGACTTTTGCCCTGTCAGTGTATTAATCCTGAAAGACTCGCCACTCAAAAATCTGACATAGTGAGCGAGACACCATCAATTATACACGGGTTTAAATTGGCTTATTGACAGGTGAATAAATTGAGCTCGGGGTGTGAAGGGCTTGAGTCATCAAAAAAAAAAAAAAAACAGCAACGGACAGTAATTTACAGTCTCGCTCCTCCTTCAGTCCCGCAACTTTGCTCCCTCATTTCCACACAGTATCAGCCCTGGAGTGGAGGGAGGGGCCATCAGAGCGAGGGCCTGAGGGCCCAAGGCAGGGTGTGTTTAACCGTGAGTGTGTGTGAGTGTGTGTGAGTGTAAATGCGTGGTGGTTGAGAAGCCTTGTCGTGTTTATGTCAAGGCGCGGGGACATCATTAGAGGCTCGGGCCTTGACAGGTACATGCTATTCGCTACCGTGGAAATAACCATTAGTGTCACAGGGATGCTCTCTATCCCCTTCTTCCTCGACACCGACTCCCTCGCTGCCCATCGCTGCCCGTCTCTCACACTTACCACGCATATCTGCGCATCACCTCCTCTATCTCCGTCCACCCCCGCCTCCGTCCACCTCTCATATGAAAAGATTGAAGACCCTCGATTACCATAATAACGGCTGTACTTAGCGTCCTCTCCTTACATTCACTAATCAATACCAACATTAACATTACGCTTGATGCATTACTCGCCCTTGAACTGCCAGCAGCAAGAAGTGCAGACGGGATATCAGCAAGACATATATTTCATATATTTCTGTCTGGGTTATTCAAGTTCCTTTAGTATAAAAAAAGCCATTTGCTGAGCCAGTTTACTGCTATTTTAAATGTTTTATGAAGCTGTGACTAATTGCTGGCTGAATGATTACTGGGGGTTGTGCAGGGTCCATGATGTCAGCCAGCCCCGCCCCCCACCCGCGTGCTGTCTCGCATCTGGACCAATCAAAAGCTGATTCTGAGTCAGCGCCGAGTTTAACTCAAAACCCGAGGAAAACAGCCAAACAACAAAACAACAGCAATCAGCACTTTAATCAGGCATTTAAATGTCTTTTTTCTCTGGGATTAAAAGCGTGAATTCAGCTGTAACTGGAAATATCTGTGCTGAAAAAAAACTGTGCTGGACTGAGGTGCACAGCTTTCCACACGTGCTCACGTTTACAAGCACGTGGATGGAGGCCATGCAGTGCTTCCCCCTCCCCCTCGCAGTTCTCAGGCAGCAGCAGCCTGTCACTCACACAGACACAGAGACAGCGCTGTGTATCTACTTCTTGTGTAAAGAGTCAGTTTCACCACCTCGCTATTTGTCATAAAATTGCTTTTTGTCCACTGCCGTGCACCGTAATTACACTTCGGGCTCAAGTTTCCACGGAGATCCATGTAAAACACAACAGCGAGTGGAAATGGAGGAGCTACTGAACGGCGATGATGTCATGTGACCGAGAAAGCAGAGGAAAAAAAACTCCTTGGTCCTCCTGTTTTTTTTAATTGCCGTCTGGATGCAAGAGTTTTAACAGAGAGTTGAAGTGTGAAATTTTTTTTTTTTTCACAGACGTCCCCCTGAGAAACTAATCCCATCTAGATAGGGTTTTAAGGAGAACTCCTTATTGGTGTAAAATGGACTTTTTGTGTAGTAAAACACGATAAAGAGTACTAACCTTTGTTGAATATCCCAGCTCCGTTCTCCCACAGCGTTCTGAGATCTAGTAATTTAGAGCTTTTTGCCCAGAACTCTACGCAGAACGGCCATTTTTAGGGCATAATTTGCCCCAATTAATTGTTTTTTACACAGGTATCCAGGCTTAAAGTAGCTCCACACCTTAGTGGTAGAATCTGGAGAGCCCTGACATTTAAAACGAGGCATAAATAACTTATCAAGCTTATTGAAACCACTGTTTATTATCTAAAACACTGTTTACATCCTGTAGAAAAGCGATTTATTAGGGCAAAATATGTCCTATATGAGTTCTGGGCAAAAAGCACAAAAATGCTGTATCTCAGAAAGCTGTGGGAAAACTGAGGTGTGCTATTTAACAAAGGTAAGTACTTTTTATCATGTTTTACTACATCAAAAGTCAATTTTACACCAGAGTTCTCCTTTAATAGAGTAAAAACAGTGAGAGATTAAACACAGTGTTTAAAAACTCCAGCAGCACTGCTGCAGTATCTGATGCACTTGTACCAGCCAAGAGATTGAGAGATGTTTGTTAGCCTAGCTAATGCTAGCCTAGCATTTTCTGAATGTGTTTGCTGACTGACTGATTGCATTTAAGGTTTAAGGCAAGTGCCTTTCCTTCCTGTCTTTGAACTGCCTTCTACACACACACTCACACACACACACACTTATACACACGCAAACACACACACATACACACTTTTACACACACACACACACAAACCCACACACACATGTCCTACGTACTTCACAGACCCCCAAACACCCACTCTCGTCTTACCTCTCACTCTTCTTAACCCCCCCTTACCCACTCCCTATATCACATCTCCATGGAGACAGGCGCCTGGCAACAGCTGGAGGAGGAAGCGAACGGTTGTCGTGGCGATGGGATGCAGGACGATGATGTCAGGGCCTGGTTACCTCACAACGGGGGGGGTATTACAGCCCCTGTTACGGGACGTGTCGAGCAAATGACGCTGATCCATCCATTGAGTGGGTGCGCGCACACGCACACACGCACACGTGGACGCACACACACACACTCACGTGTGCGCACACACACACACACACACACACAAACTCACGCAAACAACTGCAGCCTCTGGCTGCCATTCGTCTTCATTACGGCACGACGCTCTAATGTTTCATCCGTTATGCCCGTCCCCACACCTCCCTCGTTCGCCCATTCTTCTCTCCCTCCCTCCCTCCCTCCCACCTCCCTCCTTCTCCATCACTCCACCGGCCTCGTCCACACCTCTCTCCCTCTCTCTCTCTCTCTCTCTCTCTGTCTCCACCTCTCCTTCCGCTCTGATTAAGGCTGACTAATGCTGTCCCTTCCTCGGCCTCGCTGACGGGGCGTCAGGGCCGTTTTACGCACGCTTTATATGCAAATGGGGCACCATTTAAATACAATGGTTTCGGCTGGAGATTTGAGAGTGATGTATATCACTAATACAGCATTGGTGCTATATTTTATTTTACTATGCTCGTGCAAGATTCTATTAACCTGGAGGGCTGGAACCGAAGGGGGTGGGCAAATTGAGACGTAGCCCATGCAAAAAAAAATGAAAACAAATTATCCTGTTCATTTTTTTTTCCAAGAAAGAGGACTTTTAATTGGTCGTGAGACAATTTTTCTAAAACACCAAGCTAGCACAAGACTTACAGACAGTACAGACCAGTTGTTTAACCCTCCTACTATGTCCATTCGTCAGGAACAGCAATGGTGTTCCATGGTCATTTAGAAACGGTGCTTTAATCTTTAATCATCCAAAAGATGTAAAAACCAAAAAAAATCATCTATTACTAATTATTCTATCAATATTTAGTGCAATGGTGTCCCTTACTTCTAAAATGTAATGGTTCAATTAGGATAATTCAATCGTTTTTCATTTTTTAATGTGTCACTACTACTATTACATTTAAAAGACCAACATATAAAACAATAGTTTTAATTAACATTAAAACATAACATTGCAATTTTGTTTTATTTTTATTTTTGCAGGGGCTGATTGCAAATATGTGAGATAAACCATTTTACTTAAACCATATTATATGTTGGTTACACTAAATAAGGCAAGCAGAGGAAGTTTTATACTGAAAAAATACTTTTAACTATTTTTCCTAGATTTTTAAACTTGAAAACAGGTCAAATTGACCTGGTTCATTTGAGTTTGATGGTTTTTAGTCTTCAAGCATTAAAAAAAAAAATAATAACAACAACCAGTACGAACAAGTATGCTCCAGATTGACCATCTACCATTTGCTGGTTGACCATGGCATCTTGGCCAGCAAAACCAGTTTTTCTTCGACCTTAACAGCTAGATTTCCAATATTCAAAGTCCTTTTTTATGTGGACGACCTCTTTTTTAACCACCTCAACCATCCAGACCCAGCATGCAACATGAATTCATTTTGGGAAAATAAAAACAGCCCAAGAGCATGATGCACCCTCCACCATGTTTAACATTTGGCACAGTGTTCTCAGGGTTAAATGCATCAGCTTTACTCCAGATTAAAGCAGTTTGTTTCCTGCAGGTTTGTGTACACTTAAGTGTTTTTGCTGTTAAATTGTAAAATCTCCCCTTTCTTTTTCTTGGCCACCCTGAGAGCTGGCACTTTTTGTGATGATAGTGGGCGGACTGGCTTAATTTGATGGTGCGCCGAGACTGAAACATTAGCTGACAGTGTTGGCTAAACAATAAAACCACGGGCCGTGCTCTTCACACAGTAGGCCTGTCACCGTCTGTATTAATTGGATGATATATTATATAATTGTTATTTTAAAATAATTTAGTTTCATTGATATAATTATAGTATAATAGTGAAATAATATCACAATTACACACTATTTTCTGGACGATACAATGACCAAGAAATAATTGTGATAAATTATATTATTGTCATTTTAAGACCATTTTATACCAATTGTATAAAGATAACATGGACGTTTTTTTTTTTTACACCGGCACTATGTCGTCTTGTTAAAACAGACTCTGGTTCATTTTGTACCTTGGTACAATGATTGAACAGCTGTGAAAACAGTTCTCTCACTCAGGTGCAGCTCAAAACAACAAACAGCTCTGACCAATCAGAGGAGAGAATGTGCTCTTGTGGTTTATTGATGCGCAATTTTGGTGCGTTTAGGTTTATGCCTGTGTGAAACCAAACCAAACAGAGGGGGAAACGCTTTAAATAAAGGCATTTATTCAGGCATTTCTTGTAAAGTGAACACAATCAGCAATATTGGGTCAGCAAAAATGATTGAGTCTTTGTTCTTTGTTTATCTGTATGATGCATCAATAACATATTTAGCATGACTGGTCTTCCATGCAGTATTAAGAAAACCCAAATGCGCTTTTATGTTTTTTTTGTGTTTTGCAAGGCCTACACAGTTACAAAAGTTAAGAAAAAACAACACTATGAGCGGGAGGTTAATCAGAGGGAGCAAAATTATTGGCCCTGCTCCCTCCAGGTGGGTAGATGGCGCTCTCTCTCTCTCTCTCTCCCCACATCACTCCTAGGGTGATGTCTGCAGCACAGGGCGTCTGTGAGCTGTTGTATCAGAACCGAGTCGCTGCGCTTTCCTCCGAGTGTTAGAGCTGTGATGCTACTCAGCAATGCTGCTCAAAAAGAGGCAGAGTCTGACTTCACATGTACCAGAGGAGGCATGTGTTAGTCTTCACTCTCCTGGTGTTTTTTGGAGCATCACTAGTGATAGGGCGAGTCCTAATGGATGTGGGTTGTGTAAAATTGGCAAAATTGGGGAAAAAATGGGGAAACATTTGAAATAAATTAAAAAAAAAAAAAAAAAAAAAACACTAATGTTGTTCCAAACTTTGACTGGCAACAAGATCTCAGCCTGAATTTCTTACTTTACTCAATTTGAAGACCTACACAATGATGAGCAAGTTTTTGCTCATCCGATTTGACCTAAACTCTTCCCCAAACACCAGTTTAAACACAACCATTATCGATTTCTAGCAGCCAGCTGGTAAAAGACGAAACTTAAAAGGGAACAATTCTGTTTTTTTCAGTAATGGGACACAGATGTTCTACAGATAAAGGGCTAAAGAGTTCGTAGTTATTCTGACAGAAAGGGGCATCAAGTGTTTACGGCCATTTGGGAAAAAAAAACAACAACAGCAGCGAGAAGCTGTGAAATTTCACCACTAGTAAAAACACGAGTCAGCTCCCCCAAAATTGGCTTTGTGTGTCATCAATCATAGACGTTATTGAATTCCCTGTCCCCAATGAATTGCTGTTAAGGGCCAAATTGACTCCAGGAGAGAAGGGTGGTAGACCTTTGCAGTGGTTTCTTTCTTTGATTGAACAAAGAAAGACCTTCAGAAAAAAAGAAGACAACTGGACCATACAGTCCTTCAGTACAACCTTAAATTCACAATTAAACAGCCAAAAATAAAATAAAAGAATTCAATAAAATTCATCAATTCTCTCCATTAATTTGAGCGAAGTCCTAGTTCCACTAGCAGCTAAACAGCCTAGGAACATGATGCACCCACCACCATGCTTAACAGCTGCTGTTAAATGCTCTTGTGGTTGAATGACTCACCACTACTCCAACATAACAAACATAACTATGGTCACCAAACTGAGTCTATCCACGAACTAAGGTTTGTGTGTTTTCTACATTGTATATATTTTTAAAAAATTGATTGTTTGAACAAATTATTAACAAGTTATTTTGCTTCTTCTATTGGTTAAAAAGTGCTGAGTTTTTTTTTACACTGTAAACAAACCAGACCATGGTTCACCTGATCTACCTAAAATAAAGTCAGATTTTTATTTAGACCAAACAATTTAGGTGTTAAAACCATCTAAGTATAATTTATAATGTGTTTGTTCAGAAAGAGTTTTTTGAATGAGTTTGTATTTGTCTTTCTATTTAAATGTTTAATTTGTTTTATTTATTTGTATTTATTTATTGCAGGTAACTAGTTTGTTTTTTATTTTTGTTTTTATTTTGATTCTTTATTTTTACTATTATTATCTTTTTCTTCATTCTATATTTTATAAAAACTTCACGTTTTATGTTTCAATTTTTTACGGTCTTTTTAGAATTTCCTATTGTTTTCTTTTTACACACACACACATATATATATATATATTTATATATTTAGATCACAATAATTGATTGTGGTGACGGACAGTTCTGGTGGAAACAGGAGAGTTGAGGTGCACATTGAATTTTGCCTTGATTTGGGCAGTTGTGGTTTTATGTTTTTTTGATACGATCCGGGTTAGCACCCGAACATCCCTTTCAGACAGCTTCCTCTTACAGCGTCCACAGTTAATCCTGTTGGATGTGGTTGGTGCTTCTTGGTGGTATCTCGCTGACATTACCCTGGATACTGTGGCTCTTGATGTATCACAAAGACTTGCTGTCTTGGTCACAGATGCTCCAGCAAGACGTGCACCAACAATTTGTCCTCTTTTGAACTCTGGTATGTCACCCATAATGTTATAGTGTGCATTGCAATATTTAGAGCAGAACTGTGCTCTTACCCTGCTAATTGAACCTTCACACTCTGTTCTTACTGGTGCAATGTGCAATTAATGATTAAAGATTGAACACCAGGCTGCTCCAATTTAGCCATGAAACCTCCCACACTAAAATGACAGGTATTTCAGTTTCATTGTCCAACAACTGTAGTAGCTTTACCTTTATTTTTAAGACTGTAGAGATGGAGTCGATCGTAGTCGCTCGGTCAGCGTTAAGATGACAATGATCAAAAGGCTGTTCTTCAGCTCTAAAGCTTCTGGTGTTCTTGGAGAACCGACTGCACGTTTCAGCAAATTTAACAGCCAACCCGAGGAAAGTTTGAGCAGTCTGGATCCTGGCATTCAGAACTTTTTTTGATGTTGGAAATGATGAAAGCAGCGTCTACAACTAACAAGGTCCATCAGTGAAAAACTGACCCTGGAAAAACTTCAGTGCCATCTGTGCTGAGTGCACACGCTCTGGCATCTGGGGCCTCCGCAGCTCTGTGCGAAAGCTCCGTCTCCACGCTGAAGAATGCACCCTTTAAACAAAGTCGCTGCATGATGCACAAAACGCAGAGAGTCCACACAGTCCAGCTGATGCAGCCGGCGTCGCAAAAAAAAAGATTTATAGAGCAAATCTCAGTGAGAATTAAAAGAAAAAGTCCTTTGTAGGATGAATGCAACAAAGAAAACTCTGCTACTTTACTGACCTTGCTTTGATTAATAGTAAATGCACGTGGGAAACAGAAAACGGCAACGTGTGGGTCCAAGCACAGTTCAGACAAAAAAAAAATTAGGCACCTGTGGGAATTTTAGTAAAGAAAAAGCTTCATATCTGTGAAGTAAGTGTTTGTTTACTAACTCAGCAAAACACTAACTATGCATCTCCTAATCTCTTCTCCTCATCTGAGTTCAATAGAGTTTTATTTCTAGTTCTCATCATATTAATCAACACCGGGTTTGGTAAATTGCCAAATCTGGTAAATCAGGTGAGCTGCTGATGGAACTGAACATAATAATATACACATGCTGGCTGAGGAGCATCCAGGAGAAATCTTGAATCTCACAGGATATAACACATATAATACTTAAAAAAGTTAAAAATGGAACTTCCTTGTTTTCCTGTGTTTTACTGTATGTATGTTTATTTGCATCTGTTCAAATCATATGTGATGCTTTATTTTTGGTAAAAAAAAAAAAAAAAAACACTCATATTGCTGAGATAAATGGATTAGTGTAATTTGCTTTGGTGCACATTACTGTATATTTGCACCAGTACGGAGCATTTGTTATGAACTGCCTTTAAAGACGTCTAAAGATGATATTTTGAACAATCTGACCTTCTGACCTTTATATTTTAAGCAACACACTTTGATCAAATGGCATAAACCAAAATATATAATATATTTAAATTCTATTTTGTATTTTTCACACTGTCAGGTGTTTTATCAATGATTGTCTATTTTCTGGTCTATTTTCAGATATAAGGCACACCAGATTATAAAGTACATTATGCAACACTAGTAAGGAACAGGGGTGTTGGCATGTTTTCCTTGGTCCAAGTCAATTGGTCTCTCTGCTGGAAGATTATGGCGGAGGAGGAGGTTAACTAAGTTAAGTAAAGATAAGCTAAGTAAAGAAAACTGTAATTATATATTTTTTGTCATTCATTTTGTATTTCTTATTTTAATACCAGCAATCAACACGTTACAAAAACTTTTCCAGTTTAGATTATATGTATAAACCCACCACCCTTCTTTTCCTCATTTAGCCTTTAACCTGCCCTATCCCCCAACAATCCACACCTCTCTCCACCCACCAAATCAATATTCCACCCACCATAGCAACATTTCAACACATTCTTTCAAAGTAAAACGAGTGCTGTATGTTAATCTACACAGATTTCTCTCCTGAAAACTGTTTATTTGGGTGACTAAAGTGCTTCCGTTCATTTACAGAAAGATTAGATTTCCAAATTTCCCCAGCACTAAGGCTGGAGCATTAGCATTAGCCGCTAAGCACCGCCTCACAGTGTTACACTGAGGAAAGTCTGGGTGTTATTAGCTAGCGATTCATGCAACGTAGCTTGTTTTTAGCACAGTATACATGCAGACTACAGTCAGACATACTTACCTCTGAGCAGTGAAAGAGCTTAGCGCGGTTAGCAGGTAATGCTAATGCTGCTCCAGCAGTGCTAGCTGGGTTTAGCAGCAGGCTACAGCCCGATATACTCGATATACTCAACTGCGAAAGAGTTAGCGCTTAGCACGATTAGCAGCTAATGCTAATACTGCTCCAGCCTCGGTGGAGTGGCTGCTCCTTACAACCTGACTGGTACAGAATATAATCATATATATAAGGAGCACCTGATTATACAGCACACTGATTATTTTTTTGGTAAATTTAAAGGATTTTAGATGCCCTTATAGCGCGGAAAATACAGTAATACTTCTTCAGCTAAAAAGCTGAAATATTTCCTAAATAATCAGTGTTCTTGCTACAGTGCTAAAAACAAAGCTAGGCTACGCTAGGCTATGCTACACATCTCTTGTGGGTTGTTTTGTGCCATAAACCAGCCAATAAAACGGCTTCATTTCACACTATTATAAGCGTGTTTTTTATCCTGAGGGAAAAAAATAACAGGCTGTAAAAATAGGCTTATAAAACAGCATCTGTGCATTTTTCACTCAAAGAAAAGCAACACAATTTGTATTTATACATCAAATAATGAGGTAAAATACATAATAAATACATTATTTGGCTCCTTTGTTACTATTATTTGGTTCAAATGTTCTTCATAATCATTTCTGATGCTCTCTCTCTCTCATACACACATATACAAATATATAAACAAACATATACATATATATACACACATATACACACACATACCTCACATATACTCCCACAAAAAGTAATGAAAGCTTATAGGCACAGAACTATACTTTAGTAGAGTAATTATTATTTTTAAATAATCTGACAGACAGGAAATAATTATATATTTATATAAGTAATCAGTGTTCTTGCTACAGTGCTAAAAACAAAGCGAAGCGAAGCTAAGCTAAGCTACGCTATGCTAGGCTACGCTACACATCTCTTGTGGGTTGTTTTGAGCCATAAACCAGCCAATAAAACAGCTTCATTTCACACAGTGTGTTTTATTCTGAGGTAAAAAAAAATAACAGGCTGTGAAAATAGGCTTATAAAACAGCATCTGTGCAACATAATTTGTATTTATACATCAAATAATGAGGTAAAATACATAATAAATACATTATTTGGCTCCTTTGCTACTATTATTTGGTTCAAATGTTGTTCATAATCAGTTCTGATGCTCTCTCTCTCTCACACACACATATGTATATATACACACATATACACACACACACATACCTCACATATATATATGTATACTCCCACAAAAAGCAAACCAGCCTGTTTCATAGCTTCTATTTCTGCTGGCGCACAATGCGCACGGAATCAATACGACTCTGTGAGCTCTGTGTACGTTCTGTAATCACTCTCCCGTTCACTCGCTCTCTCGTTCTCTCACTCTCTCTCTCTCTCCGCTATTCACTCTCTCTTACACACACACACACCGCACTGTCTACCGTGTGCACTATGGCAAGGCTGTGACCTTTCTGTCCAAATAGGTTTTGGGGAAATACAGCGAACAATGGCAGCCGCAGAAGCGTACAGCAAACACATATACACATATACACATATATCCATATAGTGGATATAAAAATGACACACACATATTCACATATTGGTGAATAACACTTACAGGGGTTGGAGAATGAAACTGAAACACCTGGTTTTAGAGCACAATAATTGATTGTGGTGACGGACAGTTCTGGTGGAAACAGGAGAGTTGAGGTGCACATTGAATTCTGCCTTTCAGAAAGCTTCCTCTTACAGCGTCCACAGTTAATCCTGTTGGATGTGGTTGGTTCTTCTTGGTGGTATCTCGCTGACATTACCCTGGATACCGTGGCTCTTCATGCATCACAAAGACTTGCTGTCTTGGTCACAGATGCTCCAGCAAGACGTGCACCAACAATTTGTCCTCTTTTGAACTCTGGTATGTCGCCCATAATGTTGTGTGCATTGCAATATTTTGAGCAAAACTGTGCTCTTACCCTGCTAATTATACCTGGCCTATAAGCTTTTGTTCTTAATGATTTATTTTCTCCGTCTTATTTTACATTTACTTTTATACTTTAAGTAGTTTTGAAAGCAGTACTTTTTGAACACTTTTACTTAAAGAGTAAAAGGCTTGAGTTGAAACTTCTTCAACAATTTCTTTACAAGTATTGTAAACCCTAGTCAGCTCAGCCTATCAGCTCTCCCTCCTGCCCCACCTCTAAACCCATACATCACCCAGTGCCAGTCAAAGTATAGTGCTCCTCCTATTTATTTTTTTTTAGCCTTTTTTATTTGAGCTGAGGGTGGAGTCAGCTAAAGTCAAGTGGTTTAGTGGCTCTTTAAAAGGTGATTTTCAGGAAAGTTTTTATATATATATATATATATATATATATATATATATAGGCTATTTCTCAGAAAAAACAACCAGTATTTAAGGCCTGTGAAAGCAGTTCGGAAACCAATGTTTCGGCTGATTGATTACTTTTGGAGTAAGGAGGAAATCTGTGGAGTAAAAGGAAATTAGATGTAGGAAGCAATATAGCAATATTACAAAAGCTGGGTTTTGATCTTTTTTCACTTTTTAAATCGAGCAGTCAGTCTCGATATTGTGTTAAAATTACATGATGAATGGACCAATAGAAAGGCTCCAAAATGACTTGGAATAAAATCTTTTTTTAGATCACGTTTTTTTTCTTTTTCTACTATGAAGCTGACATTTTGGAGATATGTTTTTTTTGGAAGAGAGCATATATATATATATATATATATATATATATATATATATATATATATATATATATATATAGTCATAATAATGAGTAGCTCACACACACACACACACACACACACACACTCTCTCTCTCTCTCTCTAAGGTTTTGGAGCCAAATCTCACACATGGTGACATTTCCATGAGACAAGACAAGGACACAGCCTGTCTCTTCAACATCCAATAAAGCACTGGAGAATAGGACTGTGTGTGTGTGTGTGTGTGTGTGGGGGGGGGGGGGGTTTGAAGAGGGCATTTGCAAAAGGGTGAGTCTAAATCCGCAGCAGTTGCAGCACAATTCTCAGTACAGCAAACATAGGAACACACTCTCTAAAGGCCGTACAGTTAAAAATATATCTTTCAATATATTAACATTTTTTTAAATATATCACTAAACCCCTGTTTTTTAGGTAACTCCACCCTCAGCTCATATTTGAAAAAAGCTAAAAAAAAAATGGGAGAGGTAGTTTTGGAAAGGCACTGGGTGATGTATGCTCTTGCTCTTTTTCTAATTCTCTGTCTCTCTCTCTCTCTCTCTCTCTGTCTCTCTTTCTCTGTATGTTGGTCTTTCCATCTCTTGCAAATCTCTTGCCTTTCCCTAATGCTCATTATTTATCTCTCTCTCTTTCTCTCTCTCTCTATCGCTCTCTCTTTCTCTCTCTATCGCTCTCACTCTTTCTATTACTCTCACTCTCTCTAGCTCTCTCTCTATTGCTCTCTTGCTCTTTCTTTCTCTGTATCGGTTGCATGCCTACTCACTCTATTGCTCTTTCTCTCTCTCTCTCTGTATGTTGATCTCTCCATCCCTTGTAACTGTCTTGCCTTACTTAATGCTCATTATTTAACTCCCTCTCTCTCTCTTTCTCTATCGTTCTCTCTATTGCTCTCGCTCTTTATCTAATTCTCTCTCTCTCTCTCTTTCTCTCTGTATGTTGATCTCTCCATCTCTTGCAAATCTCTTGCCTTTCCCTAATGCTCATTATTTATCTCTCTCTACTCTCTCACTCTCTCTCTCTCTCTTATAGTTCACCCTCTGTTACAGTCCTCTCTGTCTCTTTCCGCTCTCTCTCTCTCCCTTTCCCTTTTTCCTTTTTTTCATCCTTTGCTATGCTGCCACCAGCTCTGTGTTTAGCATGCAAATTGCTGGCAAATTAAAGGAGGGATCCCTCTCTTTCTATCTCTCTCTTTCTCTCTCTCTCTCTTTCTCTCTCTCTCGCTTGCTCTGTGTGTAATTGTTACAATAATAGATTCTTCTCCCATTTACAAAAGCACAAAAGCAAGCAAACAGAGTCCAATATAGAGACAGAGAGAGAGAGAGAGAGAGAAAGAGAGAGAGAGAGTGTCGCATAGAAGAGCCTATTAAAACATGTTTTCTGGCTGTTCTATTTGATGTGTGTTTACACTCATTTTGACTGCAATAGTGAAGACATCGCTCACTAATACAGCAATACAGCAGTGTGTGTGTGTGTGTCTTTGTGTGTGTGTGTGTGTGTGTGTGTGTGTGTGTGTGTGTCTTTGTGTGTGTGTGTGTGTGTGTGTGTGTTTAATAAGATCCTATTAAATTATCTACCAAACAAGCTTGTTGACAGTTTTCTAGTTAAATCGTGTGTAGATTTTTTGTGGCTCTTGTTTTTAATTTAAAAAGATATGACCTACACACTTGCACAAAATTTTGGCCACTCCCAAACAACCTTCTGCACATTTTACAGCATATGATTAATATTAAATAAATAGGAATTGTATCTAAAGTGTCCAGATAAGTCAGCTAAATCAGCAAAATGTGTGTATTTGATTAGGAGTGTCCAAACTTTTGCATAAAGCTTGGTTTTTGACTGTCTGGCTTCCTGTCAGATTCAAAAAGCACAGTCTAGTGTTAATGGACGCCTTATAACTTGTGTTGAGTGGGTGGGGCTAAACTACTGTAATCTACTGAGTGGGCGGAGATATGCAAATGTGTTGTGTGTATATGTAAGTTATAGAATGAATGCTAATGCAGTATTACAGTAACCTACTATAACAACAGTATTACAACTAGGGCTGCACGATATTTGATATTGGAAAAAAACTACATTGCAAATTATCTTTTTTTGACGACATATATCACGATATTAAACAAAGCAGGGCCCATGACGCCAACAGCCCCGCCCCCACCTGTGCTCTGTCTCGCATCCGGACCAATCAAAAGCTGAGTCAGCGCCGAGCTCAACTCAAAACACGAGGAAAACAGCAAAACAACAAAACAACAGTAATCGGCCCTTTAATCAGGCATTTAAATGGATTTTTAAAAGGTAAATAAGAGCGTTTGTTTTTCTGGAATTAAAACAAAGCATGAATTCAGTTGTAACTGGAAATATCTGCGCCATAAAAAAACTGTGCTGGACTGAGGTGC